>NW_006400007.1:1192603-1284230 GCF_000299155.1 Elephantulus edwardii
ATGAATCTGTTTGTTTTCCTGGCAGTCCATGGTACATTCAGTACTCTTCTCCAGCACCACAGCTCAAAGGCATCAACTCTCCTTTTGTCCTCCCTTAGTCATTGTCCAACTCTGATACATAACAAGTGATTGCAAAGACCATGGCCTGTATCAGGCGCACCTTAGTCTCCAGAGAGACACTGTTGCTCTTGAGTACTTTAGAAAGGTCCCTAACGGCAGACTTTCCCATCACGATATGCTTTTTTATTTCCTTGCTGCTGGTGCCAAGAGTGTTGACCTTGGAGCCGAGCAAACTGAAGTTGTGAGCAATCTCAATCGCTTCACCATCCATTGTGGCGCTGCCAATTGGTCCAGTGGTGAGAATCTTTGTCTTCTTGACATTGAGCCTCAGTCCATACTGAAGGCTGCAGTCCTTGACCCTTCGCAGCAGGTGCATGAGGTCCTCCTCAGTTTCAGCAAGCATGGTTGTGTCATCTACATAACGCAGATTGTTAATAGATCTTCCACCAATCCTGATACCACAATTCTCCTCATAGAGCCCAGCCTCCCCGATAATCTGCTCTGCATACATGTTGAAAAGGTATGGAGACAGGATGCATCCCTGACGTACACCCTTCCCAATTTTGAACCATGCAGTGTTGCCCTTCTCTGTTCTGATGACTGCCTCTTGGTCCAAGTATAGGTTTCGCTTTAGCACAATTAAATGTTCTGGGATTATATATATTTTATATCATTTAAGCCATTAAAGACTAAATGATTTCTCAGTCTTTCTCAATTTTTTGTCACTTTTTTTATGGTATCTTCTCTAATTTTACTTTGTTTTCAGTCATCAAAACCAGACAGTGCACAATACTTCAGATGGTTATGAGGTTTGGCTATTTTCATCCTATAAAGCCAATAATTACAATTACTATTTTAGGCTAAAACTATGCATTTCTTATCCACTAATATTTGCTTATGGTAAAAATTCAAGTAAACACAGTGTTCATATTCTGTTTCATATCATTTAATCAGAAAATTATGTGCCCTTTATGAATATTTCTCTTGAAATTTTTGCCTAAAATTGCTATTACTAATTTTGTACTGTCAACTGATGATGCAGTCACCGTAGAAAATTCTGTGAACTATTAATATTATATGAACTACTAATATGATAGAAGAGAAAATAGTAACCAGTTGTGGCAAATTGTTTCTTTCCTATCTAAAGACTTGGTGCATTCCAAGATGCCTAGCTTTATTGTGTGCTTTGTTTTACTGAGCTTTTGTACAAATTGAAGGTTTATGGCTGCCTTGAGTCTTTTAAGACTCTTGGTGCCATTTTTCTAACACATGTGCTCACTTCATATCTCTGTGTCACATTTTAGCAGTTCTCACAGTATTTAAAACTTTTTAATGCAACATACATATATTTTTAATAGCATATTCTCTCCATTTAATTTCCCCCCATTCATTCATTGTTGCACATTTTCCTCCCTGCCCATTCACACAATGGAATACTATGCTACATTGAAAAACAAAGAAATCATGAAATATTATACAAAATGGATGACCCTGGACAGTATTTCAATCTTTTTAGCAATACTATTATCCACTTTCATATTCCATACTGGGAAATAAAAAAAAGGCTTGAGTGACTAAATTTTTTTGTGGTTATTTGGAACCAAATCTACAATATTTCCAGTGTTTCCTTGTACTAAGAAATAAGCAAAAAAGCAAGTATTTTTCCTGTGCCTTTTTTTTCCTATGTTGTTTTGTTTAACTGTGTAGTTTAAAAAGATTTAAGTTTTCTCTTTATTCCAGTATTTATTTCGCAATTATGAGTATGTCATAAATATCCAGCTGTATTTTCTCTTAATATTTTTTCTTTTTTCCTATTTTATGATTATCACATTTAAATCATTAATACATTAAAAATTTGTATACATGATCAGATGTACTTGCATGACAACAGCACAAAATAAGAGCCTCATAGCAAAGTGGACTGGGGGCGGGAATTATGCAACAATGAAATAATTTTTTTTCAAAGAGGAATGTGAACTGGGGGAGGTGAGTAGGGAGGAAAATGTACAACAATGAATGAATGGAAATCAAAGTTCTCTAAATTTATTAAGTTAAAATATCAATTAAAAAATTTAGAAAAATAAGCTTATTAACAGGAAAGGTTTTTTTGTTTTATAAAAAACAAATTCGCTCTTGGAGAACTCTGGTGGCCTAGTGACAAGAAGCTGCACTGCAATCCCAGAGGCACATGGTTCGAATCCACCAGATGCTCTGCCGTGGAAGGAGGGACAATCGCCTCCTGTACCAGTCAGATCCGATTTGACAGTACACATACACAAAAATATTTAAATAATTTTTTTAAAAACCAATCTTAAGTAACAATTTTAAAGTTTTTATTATTGTTAGGATAAAAATTATTAAACCATTTATTATACCATATGACACTGATATCATTTCATAAGTACATTATTAAGATTAGGCCGTATTTTTCCATTAAACTAACTTCCTCCTGTTTTTGTACATTTGACTTTCTATCATATTTCACTAGGAATCTGAGGGAAGTAGACCTGAGTGAATGTACTTTTCAATGGCCTGAGTAATTCTAGCTTCATTTTTAAAAGCTAGGTTTGGGTAACTGTATATGTGCATTGTAGATAGTATATGTGCATACTACTATTGATTGTTCTTCATAACTGCCCTCCTCTTTGCGTTCCCACTGTTGGTTCAGCCCTTTAATACCTCTTACCTGAGTCTTTCCAGTGGTTTTCTTAAAGATTTCCTACAGTTTTTGCTCTGAACCATCAAATCGGAACCAACTCATAGCAGACCTCCAGCGGGGTTTCAGAGGGAATAAATTAAATCACATGGGAGGAGATTGCAAATCTTTCTCATTGGAGCAGCTGGTGGATTCAAACCTGGTTTCCCCTAGTTCATTATCTTGAAAAATAGAATACTTTCATATATCTCTGGAGGCTTGGAATGGTTATACAACTTGAAACTACATTTATATAGTTGTTGAAGTATACATGTAGAAGCTGTTAGATTGGTAGTTTTACAATGTATATTCTCAAACATCAACAAAATTATAGAACAAAATTTCAATAACTCTAGTGATAGAATTCCCTTGCTCAAAAACCTTTGAAGGCTCCTAGTTACCTGAAGAGTGAAATTTAAACAATACAGCTTCCTTCACTACTAAACCTCCAAACTATATTTTTATCCTTTTAAAAGTTCTTTATCCTCTGGATGAGTGATTTTCAAGTTGTACTTACAGAACTCCAAAACACACACTCAACAACAAGAAAAAAGTGCATTATAATTTCCTTTCAATTAGAAACTACAGTTTTAATGGTTTAGAAGGGAGTGATTTAGTAAAACGTCATAATTTTCCCCCATAGACAGTATTATTGTTCCTCTTCATAACTTTGCTTACACTGTTATTTCCTGCCATATGCATGTCTCCTTTTCTGAATCCTGCTTGCATTTTAAGTTTAGATGCTATCTTTATGACATGATCTTCCCTTATGACCCTGGATTTTGTCTCTTCTGAATTCTTAAGTAACAAACCTATTTTAAAGGTATTTATTAACTTTCTTATCCTTCTCAGGAATTTGTAGTCTTGAGAGTAGACCCCAAAATGTGTGCATTTTCAATAATATTTCCTTGCTTTGTAAATACCATTACACAGTAGATATTTTAAAGAAATAATGAGAAAATTCAGCATTATACAAAACAACTTCTGGACAGTTACACTCTGTCAAAAAAATACATTGTAAAAGATCAAATGCTTTAACAAGTGGTGCTGGCAAAATTGGACTGCTTCTTGCAGAAAGCCAAAGCAGAATCCACATCTCACATCATACACAAAAATCAACTTAAGGTGAAAAAAGATCAAAACTATAGCTATCATAAGAGACAAAATGGGACCAAACTTAAGGTCTAACCTATGGTATAAATGTTGTTGTTGTTATGTGCCATCGAGTCGCCTACGACTCATAGCGACCCTATGTACAACAGCCCTAAACTCCGCTCTGTCCTGTGCCAATCGCACCGTCTCTGACACTCCCATCCCAATTATCCCAGTCACTGAATCAATCCACCTCATAGAGGGCCTTCCCCTCCTGCGCTGTCCCTCCACCCTCCCAAGCATGATGTCCCTCTCTAAGGATCGGTCTCTCCTCACAACATGTCCAAAGTAAGTTAGACGGAGCCTCAGAATCCTTGCCTCCAAGGAGCCACCCGGTTTAACCCTTTCCAGGACAAATCTGTTTGTTTTCCTAGCAGTCCATGGTATTCTCAGTACTCTTCTCCAGCACCACAGCTCAAAGGCATCAATTCCCCTTCTATCCTCCCTGGTCATTGTCCAACTCTCTGATGCATAACAAGTGATTGCGAAGACCATGGCCTGTATCAGACGCACCTTAGTCTCCAGAGAGACAATACAGCCAGGAATCCACAACTAGGAGAGTATAGTACTGCTAATGGGACCTTCTAGAGATTAAGGCCCTGTGTGTATCTAAAGATTTTTTTCCTGTAGGATGAAAAAGAAACCTACTAACTGGAAAAAAATATTTGGCAGTGTCATCTTAGACAAAAGTATTATAACAGAAGGTTACAGAACACCACAGGGCCTCAAAAAAAACAAACAAACAGACTGATAAAAATTACAAAATGGGAAAGAGACATAGAAAGATTTTTTCACACAGGAAGACATACAATCAATAACAGACACATGAAGAAATGTTAGAAGGGAGCTCTGGTGGCCTAGCGGCAAGAAGCTGCACTGAATCCCAGAGGTGTGCAATTCAAATCCACCACATGCTCTGCTGGGGAAGGAGGGACAGTCTCCTCCTGTACCAGTCAGATTCAATTTGACGGTACACACACAAAAACTTTTTGTTGGCATACAAAATTCGTATATATTGTTTCATACTTTCCTTGATTCACATTTTTAAATCAGTCACAATAAGAAGCATATAAACCAAAATCCACAATCTCACCAATCAAAAATCATCTTACCCCAGGAGCAGTGGCAAAGTTTAACAGGGCAGCAAGCAATAAATATTGGAGAGAATGTGGAGAGATTGGAACTCTCATACACTTTTGGTGGAATTGTGAAATATGGTACAACCATGCTGGAAGGCAGTTTGACAAATCTGAACATAGAAATTCCATATGATCCAGCTGTTCCAATTGCTAGGTATATACTCTGAGGAAAATAGAGCTGAGACACAAATGGAGATTTGTTCACTGATGTGTCTAACAGAATTATTCACAGTAGCAGGAGAATGGAAACAGCCCAGATATCTGTCAGGAAACAGCTAGTTTGAGAACCTGTGGTACATTCACATGATGGAATACTATGCATCACTCAGAAGCAGCCATTTTTAAAATGCTTTATAACATGGGCAAAGATGGAGATCATTATGCTGAGTTAATGAATTCATTCTTATAAGGACAAGTACTGTATAAGATCATTATTGTAAAATAGAAGGATAACTAGTAAAACATGTATTGGGGTCCAAGTGGGGAAGGGGTGGAAACAGAAGGGTGAGGGTGGGCATGGGGAAAATCACAGGGTTGCAGAATTTGTTGATTATAGGGATTGGGAAAAGGAAATAGGAAAGAAGTGACAGGGACCTGAAAAGACAGGGTAATAGTGGTCATAGTTCAATGGGGATTCATTTTATAGAACACAGTGTACGGGAATGATTGTATGAAACAAAATGTGAATCAAGGAAGGTATGAAACAATATATACGAATTTTGTATGCCAACCAATGTAAAGTAAATAACTAGTAAGATGTGTATATAGGGGAAAGGAGTGGGGCTGGCGGGGAGCTCAAGGTAAGAGAATAGGAGAAATCACTGGGTCACAGAGAGAGGGATTAAAGGAATTAGGAGAAATCCAGTGGGGACCTAAAAAGACAGAGTGATAGTGGGCATAGATCAAAGGTGATTGGTTTCTTAAAACACACTGTGTGAGAATAATTGTATGCAACACAAGGTGAATAATGGAATGTGTGAAATACAGTGTGTATGAATGCAACACAATGTATATGAATTTTGTATGCAAACCAATAGAAAATAATTTTTAAAAATCCCTTTTAAAAAAGACAAAATGCTGTATAGTTTAGGTGACCCTCCAGCAGGTTTTTCAGAGGCTGTAATCTCATGAGAGATTGCCCATCCTTCTCCTGTGGAGCAGCTGGTGGATTTGAACTGCATGCCTTTGGGATTGCAGTGCAGTTAAACAGCATAATCAATGAAATGAAAGATTTGACTCTAAAAGCTTAGAAAGAAAATAATTAAATAGATATATTCTTTGCGATATAATCCTTAGATTATTATGGCAAATATTATGGACATATGAGGAATGGGAGCAGAGGAATGATTTTGGTATTTTTGTCTTTCAAGCTTATAATAAAGTAGGAATACTTCCATACTTGGAAGAATGTGGTTTAAATAAATTTGCTTTTCTAAATGCTACCTGTCCATGTTACTTTAGTTACCTCCCTACTTAGATTCCTTTTTCACAGAATGTTGGATTTCTGTGTTAAGTTTACTGTACTCCCTATTTATAGTGCCTTCCAACTTAAGGAGTCATATCTTCTAGCATTTTACTTTCCCAAACAACATTTCTTGTTGTCAATGGTTTTGTTTTTTGTGTTTATTCTTGTAGTGACATCAGAAATGTGCCACCTTTTAAGAGAGTGCAATTAAAGCTAAGTCTCTGGTTACAGTTACATTTACACCATCAGTCTGTCAGTTTGTTGTGCTATGCAGACTTTCATGTTGCTGTGATGCAGAAAGCTATGTTGGTAGTGTTCCATGGTGGATAGGTTACAGCAGAGCTTCCAGACCAAAACAGAGTAGGAAAAAAAGCCTGGTGATCTCCTTCCTAGACTTATTCCCTTGAAACTTTACAGGTAACAACAGTATATGGTAAAATGTGCTGCAAGGTTCTGAGTGTACTGGCAGCCACAACAATAAGCTTTTCAACCATAATGACAATCATGATGACAGTTCAAGACCAGGCAGCATTTCATCCTGTTAACAGTCACCTTAGAGTTGAAGCTGCCTAATCAGCAACTGACATGAACCACAATAATACTTATCCCCCTACTTGTTAAAACAAAAGAAAAAAGCAGTGGTGAGGGGACCATATGATCCCTTTTTGGCAAGTAAGGTTTCGGTTCTGTTGAGGAATTTCAAGTTGTTTATCAGTGAAAACACAAATTGTAGTCATACTTCTCATCCTGTATCGAGTGTAATTTAACTTTATATATTAGAATACATAGTTTCCCAGTGAACGCCTTACAGGTTCTTTGGAGGCCCTATTAATACAAAAAAGTGTTTGATCCTTTGATCTTAAAGACAATGGAAAAAAAACATTTAGCAGTTAATTATTTATACATTCACTAAATGCTTTAGCATTCCTTTTCTGCTGTTTTGAGTTTAGCACATTTTCCTGTGAAGTGTTTTCAGTTGGCACACACCAAGCCCAATGCCTGCTGGTTTTATCCCTTGTGAAAGATCTATTATTTTACATACATAGATTTGAGAGAATTCATGGTATGGATGATAGAATACTAAACAGGATTCATTTTTATATCATTTAGATACATTTGAACACTCTGGGTGTTAGTTGTTGCTGGGATCTGATTTGGACTCTGCTGAACCTTTACTGGTTGTGGTTTGTCTGGCCATCACATGACTTCTCTGAAAATTCCCCCTCCCCTTCATTTCCAGTAAACTGTTTGAGCAGGAGTGAGTCAGAGTGAAACCAGCTTCCCTGTAACCACAGAGCTTGTTAAAGAATTTGTCAACGTGGACTCTAGAGAGTTTGCATTAAGCTTTGCAGTAACTTTGGTCTGTGTTGCCTCAGTTCTACAGAAAAGTTTTCTGCTCTTAGAATCCCTTATTTGTAGGCAAAGGGTTAAATTGATAAACTTTACCATTATGAACGTTGGAAACACATGTTACACACACTGCTTTATCATCAGAGTCCTTGTCAGAGCTGCTATGATCTTTGTAGTTTCTCGTTTTGGAATCAACCAACCACACCCAACAGCGTTGAGTTTTTGAAAAGGCAGGCTAGCTAGATCTTCTTTCAGCACTGGCTCATGATTTTACCACAGAGTACCATCAAGATTAAGCAAAGTTAAGTGGTCTCTTTTGAAGGATTCTGTTTCAGTGATTGCTCACACCATTGGATTTGGTACCAGAGGTTGCTTTCTCACATTTGGTTCAAAAAGAAAAAGTAGCTACAGTTTCTAAACACGTTTAGCAAGTTGGAAGTCTACTACCCACTCCCTTTCGTGGGGGGCTCCTGCTTTATTTTTAACTCTTACTGCCTCTTCCAATCTCTCTTCTTTTTCCTTTTTCCTGATCTTCTGTTTCTTTAACCCATTCCTGCGATAGTAACTAACTGAACATGCACGTAGGCTGCTGACTTAAGTGGCCACTGGGAAACATGTCTTCTTACTGTGCATTCCTAAATCCTTTATTTTTTTACATGAGCATTTGTACATTAACCTTGGAAGTTTTTTTGCTCCAAGCTTACTTATTGAGGAAAAACATTTACAAGACTTTAAATCCGACTTCTGAATTTTTGTTCTACTGAATTGTTTTGTAACAAGTCTAATTTATGAAGATGAGGGGAGGAGAAATAACTTCTCAAACTCATTGCTTTTGAGTTACAACCCACTCAAAGCTGAACCTCCAGCAGGTTTTCGGAGGCTATCAATTGCATGGGAAGAAATTGACCATCTTTTTCTTTCCAAGCAGCTGGTGAAATCAAACCACCAGAGAGGTGGTGTGGCCTTTGGGTTGGCAGTGCAACTTCATAGGGAGAAGTGCATGGTAAAAAATTTTAATATGAGCTAGTTATTCTTCCCAGGAAAGAATACAGAAATAGTAGGGGTAAGGATAAATTGTTTATATTCTAACCATGTATACTGTCAGTGATCAAATGAAAATAGACAATAGTTGTAATATTGACCCTTCAATAATACCACTGACATAATTGATTAGGTTTTAATATTATACACATGAGTGATTGTTCTGACTCAGCAACCCTCCATCTGACATTTCTGAGTCTATAAAGTCCTTTAAAAAGTCTATAAAATCCCCACCAAAAAACCCCCCCAAAAAACAGCTAATGGATTTGAAGCACCAACCTTTTGGCCTTTTGGTTATCAGTCCAACATGTTATAGTGTGCCACCTGAGAGCTTTTTTTAGTACAGCGTGGTCATTAACTAAGCACAATAAGTAAATACATAGTTATGGTTTTTCTAGTTAGTTTGCTTTGGACACTGGAGTAGAATGTAGTTTTGTTTTATAACTGCTTTGTTCTTTTCATTTGCACACCTGTTTACAGATATTGGGGGGGTGGAGAATAAGCAGTAAGTAAGCATTAGGTTACCTTTGTTAAACTAACGTCGTCTTTTTTTTTTGTTCAGGCTTGTGTTTCAGACACCTTTTGTAAAGTGCCTTTAGAAAGTCTTCTTTGATTGAAATTTGTACCAACAGACTATGTATAGCTTCTGTGTTCTTGCTCATGAGTTTGCAAATTGAGAATGCACTAAATACAAACCCACCCTCTGTTGTACGTCCTCAGGGTTCCCATGTTTCCTGGCCCAGGATCAGAGTTTGTGCAAGATGTAGACAGCAGAAAGACTTATGGCTCATTTCCTGTTACAAAATGTGTTTTTGTTTCTAATTAGCCAAAAATGTTTGGTTAATCTTCATCTTGTTCTCTCTTGAAGTTCTTATTTCTTAAACTGTTCAAAAGAAATTTTTAAATCATTCTTGTTTCTTGTAAATTTAGATAAATCAATTAACCTATGCTGGCTCTTTAAGAATTTTCTTTAGCTAAACTTTTTTCATTTTCCCTGTCTTGGACCTTATAATGAATGTAAAAACAGTGATACTGGATTAGGATTGGATCCAATGCCAGGCGTATTAATAATTAAAAGTCAGATATAATTCCTGGTAAGGCAGAGAATAAATTTATTATTGAACAAGGAGGCAAGAGGTTGATAACCTTCAAATCTGGATACTAGGATGGCAGGGGAACTTAATGGTTGTTAAATTTTTATATTCGTCAAAGTGAGATTTTGAGACTGACAGTGATCATACATTTGATATGCAGATTATTCCTTTAGCTGGAGAATTTTTGTTGAGGATACATTACAAAGTTTACTTGAGGATATGTTAGTCATCCTTTGCACGTGCAAGTTCTAGCCAGATTCTGTCTGCTATCTGGCCTGAAAAGAAACCTAAAAACCTCACAAAACTAAAGCATTATGCATAGCTATCAGGATGTAGAAATACTTATTGGCATATCAGTTGCTGTTGAGTCTATTCCTATTCATGGAGATTCCATATGCATCAATCAATAGAATATAACTCCATAGGATTTTTGATTGCTAGTTTTTTCAGAAGTAGGTTTTTAAACTTTTTATTCCAAGGTGCCTCCACATATATAAAAAAAAAAGCCCATGGCTCTAGCTGATCCTGTAAACTGATGGCTTTGTATGCAGTGTTAAAACCTACATAGTTAGGGGAGCTCTGGTGGCCTAGTGGCAAGGAGCTGCAACTATAATCCCAGAGGCCAGCAGTTCGAATCCACCAGATGCTCTGCCGGGGAAGGAGGGACAATCTCCTCCTGTACCAGTCAGATCTGATTTAATGGTACACTCACATAAAAATAATAAAATAAAATTAAAAAAACAAAAACAAAAAAACTGCATTGTTAACGTTAGGCATGTTATTGAAGGAATCAGCAGTAAGATTAAGTTCTTTATATTTTTAGGGGTAAAAAAAACTCACACAGCTCTGATGATGAGCAGAAAGTGGTATTAAGAAACTTACAGTCTGTTTTCAAAAAGAAAAGTGAGGTCTATGAATTAAATTACATTGCATTTTTATGAGGTTCATATTTAACCACTATTTTCACTTAATAATGTTATTTCATATTTAAAATATTTAATTATTTGTTATTAGGGTCTCCGCAACATTTCTTCTACCCTGATTTGGTTCCATTTCTTTTTGAGAGAATTTTGTTTGCATGGCACAACACTTGGACACAGGAATCAGCAAGTCATTTTTAGATGGCACAAAAGTTTTACCAGTTTTGTATTTTAACATAAGTGCCCTGTGGTTTTTCACATTGGCTTTGACACTAAGCCTAAGAAAAGCGTTAGCTCAGCCAAAGTTTTAATATATGATGTTGTTGTTGTGTGCCATCAAGTCACCTACAGCCCATAACAACCCTATGTACATTAGCTCTGAACCTGCCCTATCCTGACCCAATCTCATCATCTCTGACACACCTGATCCCATTTCTCCAGTCACTGAATTAATCCATCTCATCCTGGGTCTTCCTCTCATGTGTTGTCTCTCCACTCTTCCAAGCATGATGACCCTCTTCAAGGACTGGTCCCTCCTGGCCACATCCCCAAAGTATATCAGACAGAACTTCAGAATCCTCACCCTCTTTAGGACAGACCTGTTTGTTCTCCTGGCAGTACACGGTATATTCAATACTCTTCTCCAGCACCACAGCTCAAACGGGTTGATCCTTCTTCTGTCATCCTTAGTTATTGTCCAGCTTTTGGATGCATAGCAAGTCATTGTGAAGACCATGGCCTGGATCAGGCGCACCTTAGTCTCCATTGTTACTCTTCAGTTCTTTGGAGATGTCCCTGACAGCAGACTTTCCCAATACAATTCCTCTTTTGATTTCTTGACTGCTAGTGCCCAAGAGTGTTGATTGTAGAACCAAGCAAGCTGAAGTTATCAGTGATCTCAATCTCTTCACCATCAAGCTGCCAATTGGCCCAAGTGGTTTTCTTGCTGTTATGCTTCAGTCCATATCTGCACCAAAGGAGTTAAAACATCAGTTCATTTATAATGTGGCTGCTCTATTACCATTACACTGATTCTAAGACAACTGGCTTTAATAAGATATCAACCAAATATATTTGGTAATAATGTATGCATTTAACATTTTTAGAGACTCTTCTTTCTGTGCTTTTTATAAAGAAGTCTTTTCTTATGGTTGCTCATTGTGAAAAATGAAAATATTTATTGTTACCATGTGAAGATAAAAGTAATTTCAAATTCATATATCCAAATTGATATCCTTAGTTTCAGTGATATGTGATTTGCAAACCACTTACAGTTCAGCTTATTGCCACGTAACCTTCTTATAGGTGACCCTCCAGCAGTTTTCAGAGGTAATGACTAGCACAGGAGAAGATTGTTATTTGCCAAGGTACAGCTGGTGGATTCGAACTGCTTGCCTTAGATTTGGCAGTGCAACTTCCTGCCAAGTAGGCCATCAGACCTCTGTTAGAATTAGTGTTGAAATCTTGTGTCTCTTCGCCTTTAACCTAAATCCCCTTTTCAGAAAAAAGAAATTTGAATCAGTAATAGGGATGTTATAGTCATACTTCCTTTATTTTTTATCTTGGAATCTGAGTGACTTTTCATCTTTTTTATTATAGTCACTAGAAAATATTCCCAGTGCTGTTGTGAGGCTCGTAATTGATTACATACACAATCATTAGGAATGGGCATAGAGAGGTAATGTTATTTACCCTTAAGCTTATATATGTCTTAAGAAGGGAAGAGAGTAAAAAATAGTAAGATGATTGTTAGTTGTAAATACATATGACTTAGTACAGCTTGAGAAAAATTTCACCCATGAAGCTTTTTTTAGCCCTTAAATTGTGAAATAGGGAAAAGTTGTGAAATCTGAATCTAGAGAAATGAAACTGTTAAAAGGAATTGGTTTTAGTTGTACAGATTTTTTTTTTTGGTGAGGAAAGGAAAAAAAAATAACCCTTTCTGCATTATTCCCACAAGTACACCAAATCTCCTGCTTGAAATAGTATGTTTTATTATATTAAGCATTAAATACCGAATTATACGAATTTTTTTTAATTCATCCCTTCTACTTTTCTTCAGAGGCAGTTAGTTACTTGCAGAGGAGATTTCCCATCCTTCTCCTGCAGAGCAGCTGGTAGACTTGAACTGAATGCCTTTGGGATTGAAGCACGGTTTCTTACTATTGTCTTATTTAACTTGATAGACTAAAAAAGAACAGCAATATTATTTAAAAATGGTTCTTTTAAGCTTTAGTGATGGTATTGGTTTGTGTCTGTAAATCTAGTTTCCTGAAAAACTATTTACATACAGTAATAAATTCCCCCTTTTATGTTTTTAAAGTGAGCAGGAAAATAAATATTGTCATGCATAGACACTGTTACTTTCAAAAAATAGGATTAAAAATAAAGAGCTGCCAAATTTTAAAGAATACAAGAACATTTAAATATATGGATTAACAAGGAATATGAAATAAAATATAAAATGTAGAATACATTGCACAATAAAAGAATAAGGATTTCCATAAAATTATGTTAAATGAAGTCAGTTTTATGTACAAATAACTAATTTTATTTCTGAAATATAAATGTACTTTTTTAGTATTTACAGAGATTTTTATATTTGGTATGAATATATCAGTATGAATACTGATACAGTGTTTCCCTGATTAATGTTTTCTTTACACAAAAACATATTCTTCAGGCTGCATATTCTCTTAATAATGATTTCCTTAAAGGAAAATAATTGTGTAGCGTTCATATCAATTTAGATGAATATTTATGGATTATTTAATGTAGAAATATAACTTTAATTCTGATAAATTGTGAAATATCTGAGAAAGAAACTTGTAGGAACTGAAAATAGCATGGTCACTGTATGTTGTTTAACACATAATGGATTTGTGAAATCATTTTAAGCAGATCACATTCAACCTTTGAAAAGTTTAAAACTCCCTATTTTAAGTGTCTTTTGGTACTTCTTTTCCTTGTAAGAGGTGCTAGCTTCCAACTGAAAAAAAAAAACAACAGAATTTTTTAGAAAGAGTAACTGTTCAGATTCTCGGAAGACCTGTAAGGGTAACTAATGATGGACACTTATTCTTGTGAAAAAACAACTCCTGTTGTAAAACAAGAAGTCCTATTTTCCTTTATTTTCACTTATTTGTTAAGAGATTGGATTTGTCTGCCTTTCCCACTCATCACATTTACAAAAGAGTGATTCTCTTCTTATGGGGTGAAAATAGCACTATGTAGAATTTGTTTCTTTCTCAGGATAGTCTTAAGATTCTGTAATTTGTATATGAGATAATTTGCTTGATGTTTAATAATTTTTTTAAAATAAACTAAATGATATTTAGCCTTATTGCCTTTCTAATTTAATATGCATACATCTAATCTAGTAGAAAAATGCCATTTGTTTGAAATGGTACTACTTTATTTTTTGTGTGCGTGTACCGTCAAATCAGATCTGACTGGTACAGGAGGAGATTGCCCCTCCTTCCCCGGCAGAGCATCTGGTGGATTCGAACCACGCATCTCTGGGATTGTAGTTGTAGCTTCTTGCCACTAGGCCACCAGAGCTCCCCGAAATGGTATTACTTTAATCTCTTCATTTAGATAAATACAAATTTCTAAAGCCATGAAATTTAGGGTAAAAAGAAAAAAACAACCAACTTAGTATATAAATCTTTCTAAATATAACACTTTGTTGCTATTATCTACATATTTCTATGCAGGAATATTTTTCTTTTCTTATAGCTATGTATATAGTCCTGTCTCCATACCTTTTCAACCTGTATGCAGAGCATACAGTCTCTCTAGAGACTAAGGTCCGCCTGACACAGGCCATGGTTTTTGCAATCACTTGTTATGCATCAGAGAGTTGGACAATGACTAGGGAGGACAGAAGGAGAATTGATGCCTTTGAGCTGTGGTGCTGGAGAAGAGTATTGAATGTACCATGGACTGCCTAGAAAACAAACAGATTCATCCTCGAGAGAGTTAAACCAAGCTACTCCTTGGAGCCAAGGATTCTGGGGCTTCGTCTGACATACTTTGGACATGTTGCAAGGAGGGACAGATCCTTGGAAAGGGACATCATGCTTGAGGGTTAGGGTTAGGGTTAGTGTTAATATATTTGGTTTAGAGTCTTCTTCTCTTTTGCTGACCTTCCACTTTTCCAAGCATGAAGTCCCTGTCCAAAGACTAGGACCCTCCTAGTAACATGCCCAAAAATAGTTTAACAGAATGTGCGGAGAGCTGGAATTGCAGAATAAAAAGGGAAGAGCTTAGTTGGCATTTCTCAAACTGAAAGAACTGAAAAACAAATTCAAGTCTCTATTTGTAATACTGAGATATGCTTTGGGCAAAATCTTAAATGATCCCGGAAACATTAAAAGAAGATGAGAACACATAGTCACTGCACCAAAAAGAATTGGCCAACACGAAAATAGTTTAGAACGTACCTGAAATAATGTGTAGAGAAAAGTGGCAGCACCTTGACCTATTCTTGAAATGTGATAAAGTTATTAAACAAAATGTAACACATCTTTTTCATTGAACAGTTTGATATAATCCTGTTAATAGTTTTTTCTTGTTTATGTCAGTGTTTTCCATTTATGAGATATTTATTAGTATAAACTATAGTTATTTAATAGTACAAGCTATGCATTCTTGCTTGCTTAATTCTTCTCATTAATGTTTTGAAATAATCGTTTTGCTTAGGACTTTGCCTCCCGGGCCAAACTGGCAGTTCAAAACCTAGTACAGAAGGTTGGCTTTTTTGGAATTTTGGCGTGTGCTTCAGTAAGTACATTTTATTAAAAGTAAGACATTTTAATAGTATTTAATTTTTTTATCCTATTCATTTTTAAAATATACTATAAAATGAATAAAAATGTTGCTACTTTTATAAGGTATGTAGTTTTATTAATCATGCATCCTATTGAAATTACCTTAGATATATATGTCTTATTTTTTTACTTTTAAGCACTTCATCACACAGTGAATGAATTCAGACCTGAATGACTGCATTGAGTAAAAACAAGAGACAGAAATCCTATAAATTCATAATTTATAATAAAATACATCTAACCAAATAAGAATGACTCCCTTCTTTCCAAAGTATGTTTGGTGTTTTTTTTTTTCCTTTATGTTTCGTGGATTAATTACAAAGTAGAATTCACATGAGGCATTAACTCCTAGAGATCATGGAAATATTTGTGACTGTGGTGATGATGTCTTTAGTTGCAAAAGTCTAAAGCTTGATGTATTGAATTTCAGATTTGTAAAATCAGCGTTCCTTAAAGAGTCACTGTTCATTGGCCTTGTTTTAAAATAATGAACTCCTAGTTGACATGATATAAGCTAATTTTAACTCACAAATTATCTAATGGTAGATGGATTTTTTTACCATTGTTGTAATGTGCTGTCAAGTCAGAACCAATTCATAGCCGACCCGCTAGTGGTTACAGAGCTTGTAAGGAGACTGCCCATCTTTCTCCCATGGAAAAGCTGGTGATTTCTCATTGCATGCCTTAGTTGGCCACCAGAGCTCTCTATTATTTGCTCTTTATTACCTCCTTCTCCATTATATACTAAAATATAGATACATCATAACTGTCCCTGCCTCAGCAAAACAAATGGCATCCTCCCACTCCCTACTAAAATAAAGCAACAAAACCTTTTCATCCCAAAGTTTGTGATGGTTTATAGAGCTACATATAGTCACATTATATTTACTATTTTAGAGCTTTCAAAACTAGTGACTTGGGCAATACTAAGAACTGTTTATAATACAACTTTTTAAATACAGCGGCTCTATTTCAAAATATTGATCTTAACTGTTTGAGAAAGTGATAAGTTTATTATGGTATAATATGGTGCAGAGAGAAAGGGTGTGGACAGGTTAATAAACAAGTTACACTTCTTAAGAAGTATGTGAATTCAGTCAGGTTACTCTTCGAGCCAGTTTTCTCATTTTTAAAATGAAGCAAGGTTTTCCTTGCAAAAGTGCTCTGAAAATTGAAGATAATATATGCAGAATTGCTAACACACTGCCAAGACAATTGCTTCAATACTTGACAACCATTTTTATTAGGACTCATTAACTTCGTATTGTAGAAATCAAGAAAAGTGGTGGTAGATACAGTCTTTCTTCTAAGAAAAACTGAATGTAGTGAGAAAATTGCTTGAAACATTATGTACCATTAAGTCAGAACCGCCCAACCATAGCTGATCGTCCAGCCATTTTTCAGAGGCAGTTAATCTCACCGAAGGATATTGCCCATCTTTCTCCTGCGGAGCAGCTGCTAGATTCTAATCACAAGCCTCTTCATGGGCAACACAACCCCTTAGACCCAGAGCACCCTAACTGAATGGAATTGAGCAGAGAAGTTTAATGTATAACAGTGTCATAGATTGGAGACTAAAAATAAAGACTAGATTCATACTGCCTGAGTTCAAATTCTGCTCCATTCTTTATCCTAGGTAAATGGCTTAACCTACCTTTCTCACATTTTTCTTCTCTAAAATTGATGTAATGACTCCATATAATGAATCAGCACCGTGGAATGAGAGACTCAGCAGGGGTATAATGAGTCCATTAAGAAGTCTTATGAGTGACACTGAATTCTTGCCAGAACCATAGTGCACTCCACACATTCACAGATGGTCTGTCACCATCTTGGAGCCAGACACTACTGTTTTCAATTAAGGTGGTCAAGAAATTTGATTGCTTTGCAGTGCACATTCTGCTTTTGTTTTCTGAGAGGGAGATTCAATTTCTAGCAGAATTTTGACCTGTAATTTTCCAGTTCAGGTTACCATTTTGGTTAAACTATAGAAAAAGGACATAATGCTTGGAAATGGGGCATCAGCGAAGGAGGGGAAGATCCCTACAAGATTGATTGACACAGTGACTATAACACTGGATTCAAGTGTGGCAAGAGGATGAAGATGGCTCAGGATAGGACACAGTTCAGCTCTGTTGTTCTTAGGGTTGCTAGGAGTTGTGGTCGACTTGAGGACACCTAACAATATATTTTACCTTGGAGAATTGTGGCCAGGGTTCTCTTTAGAGGTAACAGTGATGAACCTTCATTTCACTCTGCATGTTAGCAGGTGGTACCAGTACTTAGAAAAAGCCATCATGCTGTGAAAGGTAGAGGATCAGAGAGAGAGAGAGAGATGAAGACTTTCAGCAAGATGGATTCACTGGTGACTGTTAAGACTGGGCTTGAGCATAGCAGAGATCATGAGGACAGCACGATAGAAGAAGGTTCACATCTCTTGTTCACAGGGTCACTAAGGATCGTAGTTGACTCAGTAGCACTTGACAGCAACAATAAACACTTTATTGACAGGCTCATCCACATGTCAGCCATGACCGAATCAGACTGAACCTGTTCAAAGCCCTACAGTCAAATAATACTGTTATTTATATAACTGTAAGGAACAAAGTTTTTAATTTGGATTAAAAAACCCAGTATTATTGAATCCAAGTGTTAGTTTAAAAAAGTATGCTTTAATTCTGATGTAGGCAAGGGATTGCTTTAAAAGAACATAATGACAAGTATTTTTTTTTTTTATATAAACATCTAAGATTTTCTCTGAAAGCTTGGAAATGAAGTTGTATAAATTGTCTTTTAAATAATTAAGCCAACTGCCACAAGGTAGTATACTTGTATGGAAGAAAAAATGTCTGAAGTGCTCAAAAACATTTTGTGACTTCTTTTTATTTGAAACTATCTTTTAGCCTTCTAGAAATGTAGAAATGTTTGGAAAAGGTGTTTGTTATGAACCACTTCTTTGTCTGGAACTGGGTATTCAAAACATCTGCATCTGTGTGTTCTCACATTTCCATTCTTGATTTCCTTTCAAGTGGCCCCACAGCTTTGGGCTCTCATATAAAACACAAATAATGATTTTTTAAAAATATTGAATAATAAAAGCACAGCCACAAAACAAATTGTATATATATTGTTGATGGGAAAACTAAATTACTCTGTAAACTTTCACCTAAACCACAGTAAACAGTTCAAAAGAAAAATGTAAGCTAATCTACCTATAAATGTATTATTCATTTACATGAATATTTGTCTAAAAGAATTGAATACTTCTTAATATTCTCATTTCTTTTTGAAGATTTTAGAACCCTACCTTCTGCGGGATAGTTTTAAAATTCTTTCATCATTCATATCTACAGTAGAAGATAGCCAGTAAATGATCAGATATCTTCTAAAAGACATTAACCATAAGCGAGTTAGATAAGCGAGTTAAAGCTCAATTACAGTGTAGACATATTTAATTGAAATTAGTATGATCTAATTTACAGATATTATAATATGTACCTCACTGCATCCTTAATGGTTTGATACTGACCACAGAACCCATGGCTAACTTTACAGTGTAGGTAATTTAGAATGTTACATATCAATGTAAATTATTATTTTTATTATATTAATCTGTTTCATTTTTTTCTCTCTCTCTTAGATTCCAAATCCTTTGTTTGATTTAGCTGGAATAACTTGTGGACACTTTCTTGTACCTTTCTGGACCTTCTTTGGTGCAACCTTGATTGGAAAAGCAATAATTAAAATGCACATTCAGGTAATTATATGCTGAACTTCCCTACATAGTTTTAATGAGGGACTGGAACATATTTCACTTGACCATTTACTTATTTTTTGTTTGATGGCTTGCTCTTAGGTATTAAAGCAAGGAGCATCATTTGAAAATTTGTGAGTTCTTCATCCATGTTAGGAAATTCTTTTCCTTGGCTTTTCTCCCTTGCTTCCTCCTTTCATTCTCACTTTCACTTTATTTTACTTTTGCCTTATAAAACTATCTGAAGACTTTTTCCCCAACGTGATGTTCCTGTATAGGAAAGCTCACAACATTTTTAATTTAGTGAAAGAACTCTAATTTATTTACTAAATATTGTTGAGAAAACACTATCTTTCCATACTCTTTCCTTTCACATACTGTATATAGTATTTTTTCTCATGTCACCAGCATCCTTTACCGAAAATCAGCCAGATGTTTCTATGGGGGAGAATGAGGAAGAAAGGACTCTCTAAGGGGCAAGGAGATGTGGGTTATGATTAAAGAAGTGAAAATTTGCTGGTTTCAATTCTTATCACAACCTTGAGGATAACTATATAAGTGTATAATGTTGTTAGTTGTTATGTGCTGTCAAGTCACCTGCAACCCTGTGTACAACAGCCCTAAACCCTGCTCTATCCCATGCCAGTCTTATTGTCTCAGACGCACCTATCTCCATTATCACAACCACTAAATCAGTCCAGCTCATCGATGGTCTTCCTCTCCTGCACTGTCCCCACACCCTCCCAAACATGACGTCCCTCTCCAAAGACTGATCCCACCTTGCAACATGTCCAAAGTATGTCAGGCAAAGCTTCAGAATTCCTTGCTTCCAAGGAGCAGCCTGGATTCACCCACTCTAGAACAAACCTGTTTGTTTGCCTAGCAGTCCATGGTATATTCAGTACTCTTCTCTAGCACTGCTGCTCAAAGGCATCAGCTTTCCTTCTATCATCCCTTGTTGTCCAGCTTTCTGAAGCATAGCAAGAAATTGCAAAGACCATGGCCTGGCCTGTACCAGGCACACCTTAGTCTCCGGACTGACATTGTTGCTCTTCAGTACTTTGGAGAAGTCTCTGACAGCAGACTTTCCCTTTCATCTTTTAATTTCCTGGCGGCTGGTACCAAGTGTTGATTGTAAAGCCAAGCAAACTGAAGCTGTTGACAATCTCAATCTCTCAATCTCAATCATCTATCATGATGCTGCCATTTGGCCCAGTGGTGAAAAAAATCTTTGTTTTCTTGATGTTGAGCTTCAATCCATATTGAATGGTGCAGTCCTTGACCTTCTACAGCAAGCGCTTCAGGTCCTCCTCAGTTTCGGCCAGCAGGGTTGTGTCATCTGCATAACACAGATGTTGATGAGTCTTCAGAATAGGTTCATTGAGCCAATATTCTACTCTGTTACCGTAATAAGCATCTAAAATGTCGAGATGATATTTTTCCTCCTTCAAGGAATATATTTCTCCTCACTTAAATTGAGATCCACATGTAAAGTCGTCTTTTGTGTCTTTCAGAAAAGGTATTTGCAATGAATAAATACAAAATGCAATCATTCTGTTTCCAGCTTCATTTCTATCACTGGCCCATATTTTCCTTCTTCACTGCTTTCTACTTTTGCATTCCAGTCACCAGTTACCATTAATGTATCCTGATTGCATGTTCAGTCAATTTCAGACTGCAAAATTTGGTAAAAGTTCTCAATTTCTTCCTCTTTGGTTCTAAATATAGGAGCATATATTTGAATAATAGTCATGGTAATAGGTCTTCATTGTATGCATATGGATATTATCCTATCACTCACAACATTGTATTTCAGGATAGAACTTGAAATTGACTTTCTGACTATGAATGCAACATCATTCTTCCTCTGTTTTTCATTGCCTGCATAGTATACCCTATGATTATCTGATTCAAAGTGGCCAAAGCTGGTTCATCTCATCTCACTAATGCCTAGTATGTTCATATTCATGCATTCCATTTCACATTTCATCCTTGCTCCACTTTTTTTTAATAATTTCCAACTTTCCACCATTCAAGCTATGTACTTTCCATCTTCCAATTGTTAAACAATGTTGTTATTGATTTTCCTCTTTTCAACTGATTTCCAGTCTCGGCTCTACCACTATACTACTATAACCATCCTCTTTGTTTAGAGTTCACAGGGTTGAGGCTTTGCCTCACATACTTTGGACATGTTGCTAGGAGATGCTATTCCTTGGAGACGGATATGATGTTGGGAAGGGTGGAGGATGGGCAAGGGAGAGGAAGACCCTCATCCAGGTACATTGATAAGGTGACTGCTACGATGGGCTCTTGTATGTCATGAAGTGTGAGGATGGTGCAGGATATAATAGGGTTCAGACCTTTTGTTCATAGGGTCTCTATAAATTGCTCAAGTCTACGTCACCTAACAACACTTAAGTGAAACGAGCACAAATCTTATACTGGTTACTTTGGTTAAAGATTTAAAACAGATACTATGAAAGAATTTCTCTAATGTATAAATTATTTCTCAAAATAGTTGAACATAAATTTTTTTTCTTAATCTTTTTCTTTCTGTGAGAAAATAGGATTAGCTATTGTTTAGCTCTTAGAAGTCCTTTGAAATTATTAGTACCAAAGAAACAATAACAGGTTTTTATTCTTTCCTCTTATAACAGGAAATTATCTAGAAATACATATATTTTATATATTCTGCTGTACACCACTTGAATATAGTAACTTTCTACACATTGTAGTAAAATTTATTAACCTAAATATATGCTATCTTGATAAGATATATAATATGTAGGGTTTCTCATTTCAGAAAATTAAAATAAGTACGTTTCTAAGCATTTTTATTAAATTTTTTTAAGTTACAATAATGCTGATTTTTTGTATGTTGCTTCACACTCTATTTTATAATTGTAAATCTTCAATTAATATGCACGTTACTTACCAGAGTTGTTAAGCATCCCTAGGTGGTAATTAGCAGTGAATGTACTCTGATGCTAATGGAAAGGCTGGCAGTTAAATCCACCTAGAACACTGCTTGAGAAAAAAAAATCTTAGAGCTGCCCAATACTCAGCCTTTTACGTTTTACTTGATATGTAACAGAGTAGCCTTGAATCAGAATCAACTCTATAGACTGAAAAAAGAAAGACTAGTTCACCCATGAGACTTAAACGTAAGTCTTTTTGGCTCAAGTTCAGTGTTCTTAGCATTCTAATGCTTTGGTTCCTTAGATATAAGTTATCTGCTTAAGGAAAGGAATGGGCTTACTGTGTTATTTATCAGGACATATGCTAGGTAGTTTGTAAGAGTAATTCTGTGAGATTTTTTATTCACATTTCATAAGTAAAGAAACTGAGTGTTAGGTAAAATACTTACCTAAGACCTTGGAACTCATACTCTGTTAAGCTAACCTTCTTGCCACATGTCCATGTAGAAAGGAAAAAAGAAAGCTAAAATCCACCAAAAGAGAAAAAAATCTTAAGTCCTTCACTCCACTGAGACCATGGGGTATGTTTGCTATGTTCTATTGTATCATAGTGACATACTTGTAAAGGCATGTCACTTGATGTACATCCAGATGTAGCTTTGGGCAACAAACATTTCTCAATCTTTGGGTAAGTAATTTTAGTGAGTAATATAAACATTTAACCATTTCTGAAATAACGAGGGAGGAGAGAAGAAACTCCATTAACATTCTAGTAAATTGATTTTCTTCTACTTTATTTCTCAAAAGCTAACTTTCCTTGTTACATGTTTTTATTTTTCTTGGTACATAATCTTGCTATCTGTTAAGATTTTACTTCAGATTTTGTATGTCACATAAGGATTTTCCCTTCTACTGGACCCTTCTACTTGGACAGATTCACTTCCGTCCTTAGTTGGGACCTTAGACCAGACAACACCAGAATTATGTTTCACATCTACTTTTTTACTACCTCTGCCTTTCTGTCTACCACCAAATATATGTACACATACTCAAAGGAATATAGAAGCTACTTGAGGGCAAGGACTTTTGCCTCTTGGCTTCTCTAACACAGTAGGATTAGTATCCATTACATAATTGTGGTTAATTGCCACATCAAGTCAGTTCCACCTCAATGGCAGCTCAGTGTGTGTAGAGTAGGAAAAAACCTCCATAAAGTTTTCAAGAAATGACCATTCAGAAGCTTGTCATGAGCCCTGTCAGAGGCACCTCTGAGTAAATTTGAACTGCCAGCCTTTCAGGGCAGTATTTGAGTCCAGTACTGCACCTTTTTCAACACCCAGCACTAGTTTCCTTTAATTTGTTGCGTGCCATTGAATACAAATAAAATATTTACTTCTTCTTAGCATCATAATATTCAGTTGCTTATCATAGTTTATAACTGACTTAAATTTTTCTGCCATCTTTATGTTTACTTTTTTATCCAGATAGCTGAATACCTTTTTAAAATTAAGTAGTTTTTTTAAAAAATTCCATAAAATAATAACTAAAATTCCTTCTTATTTTCATGTGTACACCTGTCATGAAGTTGCCAGAGCCTCTTTGGCTAGTCGGACATTGTTTAAGAAAACATCATTATCAGTATTCTCCCTTAATACTTAATAGTCTAATCCTTAATAGTCTAACGTAATCACTTTTCTGAGATTGATTATGCTGTTGTTCTCCATCGAGTTGGAACCAATCCATAGCTGATTTTCCGGTAAGTTTTCAAAGACGGTTAATTGCATGGAAAGAGATTGCCTCTCATCCCATAGAGCTGCTGTTGGATTTGAACCACTTGCAGCACAGCTTCTTACCACTAGGCCACCAGAACTGAGATTCATTATAGGTGGATTTAAAGAAGACCATTGCTATGAATCTTCTTTCTTTCTTCTCCACTTTGAATCCTTCGAATACATAGATTTAAATAATTGCATAACAAATAATAACAAAGCAGGAAAGTGTTGGTTATCAGGAATTTGGTGAGAAAGAATAAAAGTGTTACTGTATTATCAGAACATTTTTACTCATCTTGTTGTTGTTGTTATGTGCTGTCGAGTCGCTTGCGACCCTATGTACAACAGGCCTAAACTCCGCTCTGTCCTATGCCAATTGCACTGTCTCCGACACTCCCATCCCAATTATCCCAGTCACTGAATCAATCCACCTCATAGAGGGCCTTCCTCTCCTGTGCTGTCCCTCCACCCTCCCAAGCATGATGTCCCTCTCCAAGGACCGGTCTCTCCTCACAACATTTCCAAAGTATGTTAGACGGAGCCTCAGAATCCTTGCTTCCAAGGAGCCACCCGGTTTAACCCTTTCCAGGACAAATCTGTTTTCCTAGCAGTCCATGGTATTCTCAATACTCTTCTCCAGCACCACAGCTCATCTAGTAAAGCTAAATTAAATAATTACCTTTTTTAAGTCTTTTATTAATCACGTAATGAAATGTGGCCGCTCTTTTTTCTAAATCTATATAACATGTTTTTAGTACTAATGACATCAACAGTCTATTCTCTCTCTCTCTCTCTCTCTCTCTCTCTCTCTCGTACTTCATCTTTCTCTGAAAGATCTTAACTATGCATAAGAACTTGGTATAACACTTTTTGAAATGAGTTCCTACCTATTATCTGTTAAGGTGTCTTTAATCATGCATCGGTAAGTTTTCAGTATCTTCAGTGTAGAGTGCTTTGGTAATGAGTTCCCTGATACTATTCATAAGGTGCAAGACAAGAAACTCATTCGATTGTCCAGGTTTACCCAGAGATGCTTCCCAGGACAAAAGGCCTGGCTGGAGGTCTATTTATGTTTAGTTTTTTGTTTGTTTTTTTTTTAATTTTATTATTTTTTGGTGTGTGTGTACCGTCAAATCAGATCTGACTGGTACAGGAGGAGATTGTCCCTCCTTCCTCAGCAGAGCATCTGGTGGATTTGAACCATGCGCCTGTGGGATTGCAGTGCAGCTTCTTGCCACTAGGCCACCACAGCTCCCCTGGAGGTCTATTTCTACAGAAAATCAGCCATTAAAAACCTGTGGAACACGTTTATGTTATAAAGGACACCTGTGGTTTCCATGAAGTAGCATCAACTCCACAAGAACTGGGGGTTTTGGCCTTTGTTTACACCAAACTAGAAATGTCTCCCATCCGACAGCTAGCTTTTGTCTTAACTCTGAAAGCCCAAGATCATTGAATGTCTGAGACTAAAAATGCCTTATATGAAGAATGCACAGTCTTTTCAAAATAGTCTGAATCAGATTTAGCACAGGCCTCTCCTGTCGAAGTCATCAGCTTGATTTCATTACAGCTGAGGAGCTGTATCTGAACTCATGACCCGTGGTGTTGTAAACACCACTCTCAGACACAGAGAACATGTGGAATGTCCACTATTCCCTTCCTGCTGTGGGTTTCATGACTCATATTTTCCTCAGACGTGGTTATGTGTCCTAGTAATAGTAGAACAATGCTTGGGGGGAGGGGGGGAAATCTCTTTCAAATACAAAGTAGCATTTTGTGACCCAAATAATAACTTTCTTCCAATAATGCCTTTTATTTTATTAATAAATAATTTTTTAAAATGACAGTGGAATAAAAACTTCACCTTTTCAATTGTTACTAGGATTGTTATATATGCATTTTTATAAGAATAAATGTTTTAACTTGAGATTTTTCTTCTTACAGAAAATCTTCGTGATAGTAACATTCAGCAAACACATAGTGGAACAGATGGTGTCTTTCATAGGGTGAGTAATCCTTTAAGTGACTAATAATAATCTTATCACTGTTTGAATAGGAAGAAATATGAATAATGAACCAGTGTGTGTATGTGTGCGTGTGTGTGAGAGAGAGAGAGAGAGAGAGAGAGAGAGAGAGAGAGAGAGAAAACACACACATACCATCGAGTCAAATCTGACTGGCACAAGAGGAGATTGTCTCTCCTCCAGCGGAGTGTCTGGTGGATTCGAACCATGATTCTTCGGTATTGCAGTGCAGCTTCTTGCCACTAGGCCTTCAGAGCTCCCTCAGAGTAGAATTTTTATAATAGCTCATAATTTTTTAGAAGCAGAAATCCTTTATCCTGTTCTTGCCCTTAACAGGGAAGAATGAAACTCATATTATCCTTATGTGATTTTAAGTCAGCCTTGGATCAATCATGTAATTCTTGACTGTTAGAATCTTTGGATTAATGATCCACATAAAACATAGCACCTCTACCTTGAAGCAAAAGAACTGGTTAGTGTCAACCTCACTGACAAGAGGTACAGTAGCGGTCCCAGTTAGAATAGAAGAAAAATCAGGGTTATTACAAAAAAAGGAAAAACCAAGACTAAGATTATTGAACTATTAGGGACTGAAAGAATCCCCTTACTGCCACCCTAAATATTACCCATTTAACTTGGAGCTAAAGCTACTCCTTTCAGTGAAGCAAGATATTAGCCTATAATATAAGTAGTAATATTCATGAGAGGTCTAAACAGGTAATATTTGTCCAAAAGCAAAGAGGCGATTGTTCCTCCTCCTTCAGCAGAGCATCTTGTGGATTTGAGCCGCGCACCTCTGGGATTGCAGTGCAGTTTCCTGCCACTAGGCCACCAGAGCTCGCCATGTTCCCAACTTTCTAATTATAAACATGGACCATAACTTTTGCATAAAATTTTAATTATTTCAATTTGAGATTATGTTTTTAAGCAACTTCACAGCTTATTTATTGAATCTAATTTGCTTCAAAAGAGTTGGAAAATAGAGATTTGCCAAACTAAGCACTAAAATATTTACAAATGTAGTACTTTATAAGTATCATAGTTCACATTTAAAGAGGAGGTAAGAATATTCTTACCACTTATATTTTAAATTTAAGGAAGGCTTCTATTCTTAGAGATTACTGCTATACTTTTGAGAGAAAGGACACATGGCTAACGCTACCACACAAAACACATACTGAAGAATGGCAGTGCCTGCACTTCCCTAAATTCATCCCTTTTCCTTTATCTGTAATAAGATTGGTTTATTCTACAGAGTGATCAGATTTGTCTCAAAATACAGCCAGAATGCTTCTTAAAAGGGAGAATGGCTAGACTTCATCTCACATAGTGTCTAGAGAAGGATATGATGCTTAAAAAAAGCAGAGTTTAAAAAAAAAAAAAAGAAGAAGAAGAAGCAGAGACAGTAAAAAAAAGAAAACACTCAGGATAGTGAATTGACAGAGTGACTTCAGCAGTGGGCTCAAACATAGCAGCGATTGTGAGAATGACACAATCTCAGTGTTTCATTGTATTGTATTTGGGGTCCCTTTCTGCCATAATGGACTATGTGGCACCTAACAACAACATCATTCCATCTATCCTCAGATTTTAAAATTTCTACAAGTTACGTTACTTAGCTACTCAGCTCCTCTACTCATGTCTAGTCTAGTTTCACTCTTAAATTTGACCCTCTTTGATCAGTCACAGTAATTGTTTTGAATGTTTAATCTGAGCTTGTCACCACAGTGTTCTTATTCCCTAGTTTCTCCTGTTTTTGAAACTTTGTATTGTTTAAGATAACACTGGTATTCATTAATAAGACTTGTCATGCTCCGTGTGACATGGCTCTGACTGCTCTGACCGTATTTTAGTCTTACAATTGTTCTTTCTTAGGCTTTGCCTTTTGCCTGAATCAGAATGTTTTAGGCATGGTATACTGACATTTTAGGACAATTCTAGGGGACTGTCTGTCCTATAAACTAAAAGATTTTTTTTTTCAGCTGAGTACAGTGTACTTTATTGATGGTACATGACAGGATGGGCTCTCTCAGCCCTTCTCCTTTTTCAGGGGGACTGGATGGAAACTGTGTCAAGGATGTGAGATTCTCAGTGTGTGGGAGGATCGAGTTGGGGCAAGGATTCCCCAGCAGCTGAGGGTCTCAGTCTTCTAGTGCTATTCCTGGGGCCGGTGGTCTAAGGGGCTCTTATTCTTTGGAGGCCATGTGAACCATTCATTATGTTGACCACCCAGTTGCTGTGACATACAAGGAAATGAGTTTGACAGAGTGGTTTTTCAGGGTAATACCAGCCCCAGCATCAAAGTTGTATCACTATTAAAGTCACAGGAGACAACCTGGTCTTCAGTGTATCCCAGGATGCCCTCGATGGGACCTTCTGATGCTTGATTTACTACTATCGTGATGTCATCATATTTGGCAGCTTTCTCTAGATGGCAGGTCAGGTCCACAACTGACACATTGGGGGTGGGGACATGGAAAGCCAGGCTGTTTCCCATTCAGTTCAGGGATGCCCATGGCCTTGGCAGTACCAGTAGATGCAGGGATGATGTTCTGGGCAGCTCCACAACCGTCACACCATGACAGCTTTCCAGAGGGGCCATCCACAGTCTTCTGGGTGGCAGTGATGGCATGGACTGTGGTCATGAGTCCCTCTACAATGCTGAAGTTGTCATGGATGACCTTCGCAAGGGAAGCCAAGAAGTTGGTGGTGCAGGAGGCATTGCTGACAATCTTGAGAGAGTTGTCATACTTTTCATGGTTCATGCCCATCACAAACATGGTGGCATTGGCAGAAGGAGCAGAGATGATTACCTGTTTGGCACCACCCTTCAAGTGAGCCCCAGCCTTCTCCAAGTTTGTGAAGACACCAGTGGACTCCCCAACATACTCAGCAACTTGGCGGGATCCTGGAAGACAGTTATGACTTTCCCATTGATGACCAGCTTCCCATTCTCAGGCTTAACAGTGCCATGGGTGGATTTATATTGAAACATATAGACCATGTAGTTGAGGTCAATGAAGGGGTCATTGATGGCAACAACATCCACTTTACTAGAGTTAAAAGCAGTCCTGGTAACCAGGCACCCATTGCGGCCAAATCCATTTACTCCAGCCTTCACCATCGAGTCTCAGGGATGCAGCTGAGGCTACACGAGAAGAGAGGGCAATCTGGATCAACGAGGAGCAGAGAGCCTACACTAAATTATTTTTAAACTTGTATTTCTATGTTTACTTGTGTGAGTTGGGAGTTGTGGTAGCATAGTCCACAAGACGTTACAGTGCTAACCTAAAGGTGGAGCTTTGCTTTTTTTTATATTTTTGTGAGTGTACCGTCAAATCAGATCTGACTGGTACAGGAGGAGATTGTCCCTCCTTCCCCGGCAGAGCATGTGGTGGATTCGAACCGTTGGCCTCTGGGATTGTAGTTGCAGCTCCTTGCCACTAGGCCACCAGAGCTGTCCCGTGGATGAAACATGGGCAGTCTCCTTCAGTGCATTAACTGTCTCTGAAAACTTGTTGGAGTTTGGGTTGGTTCCAACACAGTGGTAACTAACAACAACCCACAGCTAAGATTTGTAGTCGAGTTGAAGCACTTAACAAAAAACAAAACAAAACAAAACAAAAAAACCCAAAACTAGTTCAATATGATGATATTTTATGTTATTTAATATACTACTTGGGAAAGAAGTTGACGAGGTAAGATCATAACTAAGGGAGTAATGACTTGCTATAGCAAGGATGGCTCCTTGGAGGCAAGGATTCTGAGGCTCCGTCTAACTTACTTTGGACATGTTGTGAGGAGAGACCGGTCCTTAGAGAGGGACATCATGCTTGGGAGGGTGGAGGGACAGCGCAGGAGAGGAAGGCCCTCTATGAGATGGATTGATTCAGTGACTGGGATAATTGGGATGGGAGTGTCAGAGACAGTGCGATTGGCACAGGACAGAGCGGAGTTTAGGGCTGTTACACATAGGGTCGCTATGAGTCGCAGGCGACTTGATGGCACATAACAACAACAACAACAACATGGCAAGGAAGAAAATCATGACAAGGAAAAAAGCAGTGACAGTTCAAATTAAAAATAAAATTACAGTAAAGCCTTCGAAAGCCAGAACTTACATAAGGCAGAAATCTGTCAAAAAAGAAAAACTAAAATATTTTCCACTAAAATAAAATTAAAAAGTGGTAAGGCTGCACTCTATCAAAGGCAGAATCTTGCAGAATTTGGAGAACATGATGTAAAATTAAACTCCTCACATGGGTTTCACAGTATGAGATCCTATGGCAGACAAACCCTGGTGATGGCGTATTTACTAGACAGCTAAAGCAAAGGACACTGGTTTGAATCTAAGAACTAACTGTTCTGAGAGGAAAAATGCGACAGTTGGCTTCCTTAACCATTGTTGTTGCTGTTGTAATGTGCCATCAAGTTGACCACAATTTATCACGACCCTGTGAACAACAGATCAGAGCCATGCTTTATTCTGCGCCATCTTCATGGTCACCATGATTAAACCCATTGTAATAGTTACTGTGTCATCTCATCTTGTTGAGGGTCTTCCCTTTGTTCTCTGACCCTTCACCTTTCTTGGCATAATATCTTTTTCAAGGACTGCCCCCTCTTGATAACATGCTCAAAGTATGTGAGATGAAGTTTTACCATCCTTGCCTCTAAGGAGCACTCAGTTTGCACTTCTCCATCACCGACTTGTTTGTTCTTTTGGCATTCCATGGCTATTCAGTACTCCTATGTGACAGTTCTCTGCTTTATAGCTGAGTCAGAATTGACTTGGCAGCATTGATTTTGGTTTATGGCAAACAAAGAGTGAATGAGTCCCTATAGTAAGGACAGCTAGGGAGTGGTATAGTAGAGGCAGCAGATGCTTTGAGCAAAACAAAGTTAACATTTAAAGGTGCGCTATGCCACAGGCATCCACTTCTAGTTGGCCATGCCGTCAAATACTCTGTACTGAGGCCTTCTTTGAATCTAGAAGCATTGTACTTTGAAGCTTGTTTTCAAGTTTCTGCTCTGTTTTCTTTGAGTAGGCTTTCTCTTCCAGTTCAGAAGAGTACTCACAATCTTATATTTTCTAGTCATACAAGAATGTCTTGTTACCAAATATTTTACAGTTCAATTGAAATACACTCATACTAATGAGTTACTCTTCCAATGCTTGTGAATTTTTAAAATGCCTTTGTCTCAAGTTTGATAATGCCTGTGTCCTCACATTTTATTTTCTTGAGGTTTCTGCTCATTGTGGATGAAAAGATAGTTAAATAATTCTTTACTGTGCTTTCAGGGAGGTTGGAGAAAAGGCCCATTTGACCTCAGAGTACTTGTATTCTCTCTGTTCATTGAAGTGCTTTAACCAGGACAAAGCCTTACATCAGCTAACTCTTAAGGAATTGTTGTTGTTGTGTGTCATTGAGTCAAAACTGGCCCATAACTGACCCTCCAGTGGGTTTTTAGAGGCAGTGAATCTCACAGAGATTACCTGTGGAGCAGCTGGTAGATTTGAACCACCTGCCTTTGAGATTATACAACTAGGACACCAGAGCTCCATATTCTTAAGGATAATTGTTGTTTTGTTTTAATATAGTGGACTTGTTGTATTTGTTTTCATAATTTTGTTGCAGCCCTAAATGATGAGTGTTCTTCTCCCTTATTTTAGTGAGGTTAGGAATCTCAAAACTAGTATGCAGGAGAGTTAGGACTGAAGAAAACCCAAAGATCCATAGAACTCTTAAGTTCCACAAGGCTAGTGTGACTAAAAAAGAGAATCTTTGTAAGTACCCATAATGCCCTACTCACAATTAAAATTCACAATCTACATCAAATCACATGAAATAATGTTTCCCTTAAATCCCAGTCCCCTTTCAACCTTCATACAAGATCATCATTATCTGACTCCTATATTCATTATTTTCTTTCTTACGGTTCTATTAGTTTTGTATGTATTCCTAGAAAATATTTTTTTTTGTTTTAGTTATGCTACTTTTATAAAAAAATTCATACTATTTGTAATTTTCTGGGACTTTCACGTAAATGTTTTTGTAATGCTTGAATGTTTCATAGTACTATTTTTTAACTGCTATATGTTAATATATCCAGAGTACTGAAGAGCAATGTTGTCTCTGGAGACTAAGGTGTGTCTGATACAGGCCATGGTTTTTGCAATCACTTGTTATACATCAGAGAGTTGGATGACTAGGGAGGATAGAAGGAGAATTGATGTCTTTGAGCTGTGATGCTGGAGAAGAGTATTGAGTGTACCATGGACTGCTAAGAAAACGAACAGGTTCGTCCAGGAGAGGGTTAAACCGGGTGGCTCCTTGGAGGCAAGGATTCTGAGGCTTCGTCTGACATACTTTGAACATGTTGCAAGGAGGGACCAGTGCTTGGGAGGGTGGAGGAGGGACAGCGCAGGAGGGGAAAAGCCCTCTATGAGGTGGATTGATTCAGTTACTGGGGTAATCGGGATGGGAGTGTCAGACAGTGTGATTGCCACAGGACAGAACAGAGTTTAGGGCTGTTGTACATAGGGTCGCTATGAGTCACAAGTGACTCAGTGGCACATAACAACATATGTTAATGTCAGGTAATTATATCACAGTTTATTCATCTTTTTAGATTATTTTCAGTTTTTTTTTTCTGTGTTGAGCAGTGCTTCTTTGAGCATTCATTAGTACAAAACAGGTAAGGCAGGGGGAAGAAAATGATGAGAGAGACAACATAAAAGAAGGTAAAGGTGAACACAAGAAAAATCAAATTTAAGCAAGACAGCCAAACTCATAATAGTTCTGCCTGGTGCCAAACCTGGGCAGAAACACTGCAGATACAAAATGGGCCAGGTCAGCATGCTCATTTTTTCAGCTGCTAGGAAGAGTTGTTATTATTATAAGTTACATCCCAAGTGGTTCAGTTTTAGTATTAATTTCACAGAAGAGTTGTATGCCTTGCAAATGACTGGAGGAAATGTTGGTACCCCAAAAGCACTCTCAGTGTTGTGTCTGAATAGCCCAGCTAAACATGCTATCACAAGTGTGCTTTTGGCCTGTAGCAGGTGTTTTTTTTTTTTGTTTTTTTTCCTTGGTACAATATGTCATTGCATGACAGTACTATGATCCCAGAGAGATTCTAAGCCCTCCACTAAAATTGAATGTTATTTTAAGGATAAATAGTTCCCTACTCCCAAACTGAGGTAAAAAGAAGTCTGGCAAACAATTGCCATTGTTACTAATTTAGGGGAAAAAGAGAACTCCATTATCTTTTACCAGATCAAAGAGTTGGTTTGTCTGAGTAGATCTTATCTATCTGTTACGTATTTTTGGAAAGTTAGAATGCAGAAAATACCTTGAAGGGAGTAGGGAGCTTTATGGTTTATAGTATGTGTAGCAGGTAGGCAGAGAAATTTGTAAAGAAAAAAGACTAAGTATGCAATGAAGCTGGGAGTTTTTTGTTGTGTGCTTTTGGTTGTTTTTTTTGGGGGGGGTGTTTTGTTGTGTTTTTTGGGTGGGTCTTTTTCAGTCTTTGTATCCACTTTGGAATAAGTCAGAGGATAAAAACCAAAGAATTAAGGAGCTTTAGAGCTAGAAATACACTTGTAAGTTTTTTTTGTTTTTTTTTCTAGTGAGAATGTAAATGGAGAGAAACCTGGACATGTTTCTTAAAGAGCGTGACCAAATCTGACTTCAAAATCATGATTAAAATGACATGTTCCAGTATTCTCACCAAATACAGGATGAGAATTCCCAGAAAATAACATTAAGCATATGACTCGAAACAAACCATATGCAGAACATTGGCTCGCTGTCAGATTGCCAGGGTCCCCAGTTTCACCACACAAGAAAGTTTCCATAACTCATTCAGTGAACTTAAGGGCTGAGGGGGAAGGGGGAGGTGGCTTTGGCTAAAGCGGGGACTTTTTACCAGATACAGAATGTTCCATGCTCTTCTCTGCTGTCTCCTATTTCTGAGTTAAACTGATGTTTGACCTCACAGATTGGGGCTTGCCTGTGGCAAGAGAGATCATTTTAACCAGTGAGTAATTAAGTGCTTGACTTTGAATGTTGTTTCTTGTCCCTCACTTTATGGCAAATGGTCAAAATGAGCTATGTGAGCCTGGACTCTTTCTTCTACAAAAAGAAAATATATTCTTTCATTTTAAAATAGAAAATAGTTCATATGCTTAATGTCTTTGGCTTTGATCATTGTAAAAATCATAAAAAGTTACAGAAATGTCTAACAAACATTTGTATTATCTGAAAAAGGATAACTCGCCATCTGCTCAGATCCACTTGTCCACTCTTATTTTAACATAACCTCTTTCTGTGATTTACATGGAAAATTCCTTCGCCTATATATCTGGTAGTTTTCTTACTTCCCTTTTAATGTTAAACTCTTCCAGCTTTTGTTTTAAGTGTTGGGAGGCAGTACAGGTAATGCAGAAGCTCTTGGATTTGTCTGCTAGATGATGAGGCTAAGAAATAGACATTGTCTTAGGAAGTTACTGTTGACCACTATTGGAGTATTTCAGTAGAGTGATGATAAAAGGGTCCTACTCTATGAACTTGGAGAAACGATGAAAGGTATACAGTTATTAAGATCTTTCGTTCATAGGGTTGCTATGAGTCATCAACGACTTGGCGGCACTTAACAACACCACCACCAACATAGAGAGACCTCTGTGGGCCTGGTGGATAGAAAGTTATGCTACCAAGTCAAAGGTGGATGATACTAATCTGCAGCCTTCATGTCTGGTTTTAATTATTTTTGGTCAAACATTCTTCGAAGTGGTATAGCACTGGTCTGTCCATTTGCTGTAGAAAGGTACCTCGTGGTTGCTGTGACGCTGAACACTGTGACAGTGATGTATCAAATGTGGTAATGGTTACCCATGGTGGACTGTGTTTGGTGGAGCTCCCCGATTCATACAAGCATGGGAGCAGGAGTGGCATCCACTTCTGAAATAGCTCGCCTTTGGAAACTATAAACTTGGAGAAACAATGAAAGTTGTTATACAAGTGTTCAGGTCTTTCGTTCATAGGGTCACTATGAGTTATCTGCGACTCAACAGCCCTTAACAACAACGATTATGTAGAATTTGTGGAGTCAAGGTCTTTGCTTTGCATATATATATATCTATTAAGGGGTCTCTAAATGTTGACTAAATTAATTCATTTATTCTCTAATAGAAGAGACTTCTACACATTTTAGGTTGAAGTGAAAACTAGAGGTGCAAAATATAAATGGGAAAGAAGAGTGAAGGAAATGACCATTTATTAAGTGCTTACTATGCTAGATACTTTACATAAATCTTTATTTAATCTTTACAACAAAACCTGTAATGTACTATCACTGTAAAGATTTGGTAACTGAGGCACAGAGAAGTTAAATCCTAAAACAGGGAAGAAGTGAAGGATGATAAAAAGTTTGAGTGGTTTCGTTGCCCTCCTTTGAAATTGAGTGAAAATTTTGAGAAATTCTGAGAGACTCTGAGATAGAGAAGTTATTGAGAGAACACCATAAAAGAGAGTGAAGTAATTAATCTACAGGAAATCGGAGATTTGGAAAAGAGTGCAAGTTTTAAACATCTGTTCTGTGAATTTGTGAATTCTGTGAATTCCTTCTGTCCACGGTCCTTGTTCACATATGTGAAAGTTTACCTAATGTAGCTGGTGGTGTTGTGTTTCTGTGCTGTGAATTCATATGCGTGTTTTTTGTTCTCATCCTCCTACATTTAGTTCCTTGAGGGATAGGATCATGATTTTTTTTCCCCTTCTTAATTTAATGATTAATTTGATGCTTTAGTGATTTCCTGCCTGACTAGTGACTAGAATATCTAGATCATTCTTTTCTTTTTATGAATTATGATATTACATTCCAATCACTAGTGTCACTTCCCTCACCCCCTTCTCCATGAAGCCACTTTTCATGACCTCAAGGCAATTAAACTTGGCATTATCTCACCTTGAACTGGTAATTCTGTAGGCTCTTTATTGTTGGGTCTGAGTCCATTTTTTTAATTCAGTGGGTCTTCAAACCACTGATTAGTTACTTTGAAAAGCTGTTAGTTTCTATAACTGAAATCCTTTAAAAACTATTTTAAATGGTATTTTGGGGGGCAGGCAATGATAGAACCCTAATTTGGCTTGTTCCTTTTAAGCCTAGATACATAGTTGGCTCCTGCAGCAGAAGTCTGCATTCTGAAACAAGGTTTTGTTTCAAGAGCATCTCTTTAATTACAGCTTATTTCAAAGAGTAGCTGCTAATAGTAGCTTTTTACCTCTATTCTTATTCTTATTCAGAAAATAATTTCAAATGGTCAAATGGAGGAGCAGTTGAGAATTCTTTTTTAGAAAGTCTCCAGTGGTAGAAATATGCTGAAAAGTTTTAACAGCTATATACTTAATGTTTCTGGGTAAAGCAGTGGTCTTCTTTCTATTCAGCTACCAAGAAATGAATGGTGTCCTGTGTTTGTAAAATCACTGTGGGCACAATGAACTATAACTTAAATACAAAAGAGGTTTTAATCTTTTCAAAGCAGCACAGATGTGAATGAAATTCTAGAAGTTTTAATCCCAAATCCTGAGGTTAAATCACAATGAATTTTAAAAGATACCTCAGAAAACCCCTGAGAACACAAACTCATTGCTGTCAAGTTGGAACTGACTCCTAACTCTGCAGTGAGGGAAGAGATTGCCCAACTTTCTCCTGCAGAGCAACTGGTGGATTTGAACCTCTAGAGAGGCATGACCTTGGAATAAGCAGTGGAACTCCCTACAGGTTCTGCCACCAGTGCTCCTTAGTAAAAGATACTTGAAACCGTCATTTTAAATTTGTATAAATGTGAAAAAATTTGAGTTTTTGTTGTTATATGCTGTCGAGTCATTTGTGGCTCATAGTGACCCTATGTACAACAGCCCTATACCCTGTTCTGTCCTGTGCCAATCTTACTGTCTCTGACACACCTATCCCCATAAACTTACTAATTGAGTCAATTCATCTCATCCAGGGTATTCTTCTCTTGAGCTGTCCCTCCACCCTCCCAGGCATGACATCCTTCTCCAAGGACTGGTCCTTTCAGCATGTCCAAAGTATGTCAGACGAAGCTGCAGAAGCTTTGCCCCCAAGGAGCAGCCTGGTCTCACCCTCTCTGTGATGAACCTATTTGTTCTCCTACTAGTCCATGGTATATTCAGTACTCCAGCACCACAGCTCAAAGGCATCAATTCTCTATCATGCCTAATCATTGTCTAGCTTTCTGACTCATAGCTAGTAATTACAAAGATCATGGCCTAAATCAGGTGCACCCTAGTCCCAAGACTGAGATTGTTGCTCTTCAGTACTTTGGAGAGCTCTCTCTGACAGCCGACTTTAGATTATTAGGGGAGTGCAAATCTTCATCCTGCATTTATTTCAGTATAAGATGCCTTTCTAAGATTTAACTTGTGAAGGAACTTGATTTGGGTAGGATACTACATTTCATATCTAAAAGCAAGTAGAGTCCATTATTTTCCAATTTTTTCTTATACTATTGACTTGAAAGATTAAAGCTCTCCACTCATCTAAATGGAAGTGCAGTCACAAATGTATTATAACTACATCACATTTCTACTCAAATAAGAATTAATTTGTAATTAGCAAATTATTTTTCTTCCTTGTTTAATGAGATAATTAAATTTTGTTACTTCCCTCCCCCCTGTAGTTTCTGAGAGCCTGAAGACTACAAGTATTGTTAGTCACCAAAATGGCCTTTGATTTTCTCAGAAAGATTGCATGATAAGTCCCTCCCCACCCACTTTTCTTCAGAGCTGTCTACCTTAAGAGGAAAGACAGTTTCACTTGGAGGGCAATCTGGCATTGTTGAATTTGGCTGAGAGTCTGAGGTCCATTCTGAGTCACTGTGAATAAAGCTCTAGTATTGGTTGGGCCCCAGGGAAACAGGTGGTTAAACACTGTGAGAATCTTTATCAGACAGGAAATGACAACTCATTAAAATACTAACCGTTAAGCCAATTTAGATCACTGCTTAGAAGGTGGGGAGGAAAAATTAGCTCTACAGTGTTAAAAGGTGCACATTTCAGAAGGAAGAGTTATTTACAAGACTTGTCAAATGAAGGAATTGCTAGTCCCTTTTACTGTTAATCTCCCACACAGTCAGTGCCTCTTTGGTGCAAATCCAGCAGGGAGTCATTGCAGGGCAATAGGAGGAGCGAGGTGGATTTTAGTTCTGCCAAGGAAATAACTCATGCAAGTATTTGAAATGTATATTTCCATCTCTTCAGCAGAATTGTTGTTGGCCACAATTAGGACAGGCCCGTCTTTCACCTCTGCTCCTAAACCTGATCTCAGTTCTAAATGCAATGTTGACTCCTCTGGAGTCAAATTATAAACTTACTTTATTGTGATAATTTACCATGTAATAGTCTTCATCCAATCAAGAACATTCTAAAGGTCCTGGCATTCATTCAGAAGATAATTTAAAGTTTTGTCTCTGAGTACATACTGAATAGCAGCCAACTGTCCTGAGTTGAAATGGTCTACTAAATAAGCCTTAGATAATTTTTTGTAAATTAACTATTGGGAATAATTTTTATATTCCTTGTAGTTTAGCTTCATGTTATATACCATCATAACTAAAATAAAACCAGTCTCACTACCATCAAACTTCTACTTATATTTATTTTCATCTCGTCTTTGATAGTATATGTGTGTGTATATATAAATAGACACATTCTGTTGGTTATTATGCTAGTACATCTATCTATAATTGACATAGCTATACATACTTTATAGCAAGTAGCTTGCTCTGCATCTGATTAACACTCCTTCAAATCTTCTGTCAGAAGATCACAGGAGGAATATTCACTGCCAATTCAGTCCGTTCTCTTTGCAGCCATCCCATCAAGTTTCCAAGGCTGTAAATTGCAAAAGAGAGAGACTGTGTTTTACCCTTGGAGTCTCTGGTGGATTTAAACCACTGGAGTCTTGGCACTAGCAAACTCGCTATAGACTCTCTCCAGCAGAGCACCCTCGGAGAGAAGTAAGAATTCCATAATATGTTAGGAGTTTACAGCAGGTCACCTTTAGCACATTGAAGCGGGGGGTGTGTGGTTTCTATGCCCCACCTAGAGTTACAGATTATGGTTATTAATTTTACATAAACTCCTAACAAAATAGCAAATAACCTAAAAAGACTTCTATAAAGTAGAAGTAGAATGAAGATAGTATTAAGAATGTTCAGCTCACAAAGAACAGCAAAAAAATTGAAGGACGTTTCTCTCCTCCTGGTATAAAATCTTCCACAGGTATGTGAAGTTAAAAACAATGATAGTTTATTCAAATGTGTTAAGAAGAGAGACAGCCAAACAATTTCGAAGTTGTTGATTTGATAATCACACAGTATATGTGATATACCTCATACAATGTTCACTAAATGATAGAATGAAGCCATCATGATTTCATATTTATATACTTTAAATTCTTTAAAGATACTAAACTATTTCATATTTATCTTTAGCTGGTATTTGAGGGTTTTACTATGTTTATGTATATAGCATCAAAAACTTATAGACTGTTCGTCTCTTCTACTGTGCCTGCTTGTAACCTGTTTGCTATTAAAAAGGGTATCCTCAGTACTTTAGTTTAAAAGCTTCCCGTTATACTTTGTGAATTATATAAGCATTACAACTGAGCTCGGGTTTCCTTTGTTTTAATAATACCCCTAATTTGAATCTTCAGGAACTCTGGTGTTGCACTAGGCCAACAAGTCAGACCCTCGCAGCAGCTCTGGTGGAAAGACCTGTAGTTGGCTGCTGGAAAGCTTACAGTCTGGGAAACCCAGAGGGCCATCCTACTCTGTCACGTGGGGCCACTGTGAGTGGGAATGAACTCAGGCAGCACTAGTTTTGAATCTCAGTCTTACCCTAAGATCATTTTTCCCAGTCTCAAGCTTTCAGAGGTTTGATTGATCATGCTTTGAGATTGTATTAAGACTTTTCTGATTAGTCATCAGAAGAATGTTAAATAAAACAAAGCTTCAAAGCACTACACAATTAACAATCAAAAAAAAAAAAACAAACAAAAAAAAAACAAAAACAAACCATTATACCTTGACTGTTAATACTCTGTAACCTCCTTTCTAAGAAACCATGAATGATAGTATATTTTTCAGGAAAGTAAACATAATTTTCATACACATATTAGCAACATGATCCAGTGTCTATACTTTATCTTTGAGCTTTTATGTATCAACTGCTTAACCTTTAAGACAAATCATTTATTAAAGTTTTAAAGCGCTGTATGTAGCTACTATGTAGCTAAATAACACAAAGCACCCATACTTGGGTAGGAAAAAAAAAGAAACAACAGAATTATGAGCAGTTCAAGGAAAATTTTAGGTTTTCTGATAGCAGGATCTGTCTTACTTGATAACTAGCTCCAAGATGGGGGATGTATATACGTAGCAAGCAAAGTTATTTGAGACTTACACAGTTTGAAAGAACTGTCCTGACAAACAGGAATAATCATGACTGATGAATTCTAGACGTGCTTGGAATGGGTGTGTACTCAGGATTAACCAACAAATGAAAAATTAAGCATTGTGAAAAACAGTAGTAATCACTCCACCCACTCCCTATGAAACTTTGGCCAATTGTGACGTTTCCTCTGGAAGATTTTGTGGGTACAAAGAATAATATAGACTTTTATTTATGATGAGTAAATATGTCAAGAACTTAAAATATTAATTTATCAGATATATATCTTCTAGAACTATAGTGATAGGTGTTTTATTATTTTTCATTCTTGAGAAACATTTTATTTGCAAATTGAGCAGAGCTCTTACCAGAATTTCCTCCAAAGATTATTTAGGATACATTATTGAACAGAATTAGAGTTGGCAAAGAAATTTATCTTTGGTTTCTTTTACAACGTACATGTTGTTTAGGTATATTTTTATGTATATAAGCCTGGAAAAAGATTTTTTTTTTCCTGAAAAACCATTTTTGAGCCCTGAATTACTTTAGAGTTTTATACTTTGCCTTCCCCACCACCTACCACCTACTGCATACCCTTTAGTTTGTTTTCTTGGGCTTTTTTTGTTTTAATCAAAGAACTCTCCTTTTTTAAAAAAAAGAAAAAAGGGAGACACTAAAAATTAGGTCTAGTGTATCAGCTTCTAGCATGTGGCCCCTTTCTGCAAGAACAGCCATCAGTACTGTTTAATAAAATGAAACACAGGTTGAGCCATTTAAAATCACCTTACAATGTAGCAGAAAACGTGAAGTGTTTTAACTTTAGTTTTGTTTGCATTTTCTGAGAGTTTGTCTGTTTTCCAAAAGATCCAATAATTTGGGGGGAATTTACTTTTTGATGAGGTATATTATCAGAAGCATGTTCATGTGTGCCAGTAAAATAGCAAGATTTTACCACCCACAGAGATTTTCCTACCCACCATGTGGAAAGGTCCATAGCAAGAGAAAGCAGATGAGATCAAGTTTTTACTTCTTTTTTTTCCCCCCTGTTCTTTGTTTAAGGCAAGTAACTTTTCATATAAGGACAAAATAGATACTAGGATAGTTGAAGTGTACTTTTTTTTTTTTGTCCAGTGACTGTTTAAAAAAGAGTTTTGTTTGTTCTATTACTGTTTAGGTTCTTCTCTGTCACAAGACTATACAGGTATATATGTTGCTTATCATCTCTATGCCTGGAAGCAGGAGCGGCATCCACTTCCGAAATGGCTTGCCTCTGGAAACTCTATGTACGAACAGTGCTCAGGCTGTTCGTTCATAGGGTCGCTATGAGTCGTCTACAACTCAACGGCATTAAACAACAACAACATCATCTCTATGGGCTGATTCTGATATATGCAGGTCCTGGGCCGCCACTCCCAAGTGTCTTTGAGTGCTTGGATGCCAGACCCTCTCTTGAAGTCAGAGCCCCACTTCCTGCTTGTGGGTCCGGAAGCCTCATCTACAAGTGGCAGAGTCTCAGACTAAATTCTGGTCTTTCTTAGCTCCCTGAAACTCAGCTGGTCTATTTTTGACCTTTTGCCTGGTGTGGTCCTCGGCTAAGATGGAAAGATAAGCACCCTGTGTTCCCCAGCCTGACTCAGATGCCCTTGGGGTGCACTGCCCTCTCCCAAGCAAAGCAGGTGAAGGCAGGTTTTCACAGGTGGCCTGACCTTCCTTGCTTAGCAGAGAAGATGGGAACACCTGGGCAGAAAGCCTATGGTGTCGGCCGCTGAAGCTGCCAGGGTGTACACCACATAGCCCTGAAGCCCCTTGTCACGGATGTTCACACAGTAGGTCAAATCACAGTGTTTTATTTCACAGAAATACTGTAGATGTTAAACAACACATATCTGTAAGTCTTTGAACTTAATCAGGACCTGATGCTAATGGTAGATGGAAGATTTCACTCCCTCTGGATTTCATGACTTTTCACTAAACAGTATTTAGTCTATTTCCTAAGCCATCTATAAAAAGCCTCTGATCTTTGATGCACGTTATTTTCCACTTATGCATGTACCTTAAATCAAGAGACCTTTGCTTCTCTCTGCTGCCTTAAAGTAATTTGAGAGATGAGGTTGTGGGCTGCTACTATTATTTGCCTTAAATACCTAAGAGTAGCAGCTGTAATTTCAATCTTGTCCATTACTAAATTAGGTTTAGTGATATTTAAGAAAATTGTATACAAGAGATGTTTTGTAGCATGAGCTATTGTTTCTAGAAATAGGGAAATGAAAATAGAAGTAACTAAAATGTTGATGAGTGTATAATAAATTATTTAAGATCTGACAAATAACTGTATATAACATTGAATACCTGGATTTCTGGATAATGTTGAATACCTAATGCAAGCCAGCTTTTAAAATTTATTAAGATCATGTGACAGTTTTGGTTAATATATTGTTATGAAAACTAACCTGTAAAAAAAGAAAGAAAACTAACCTGTGCTCTGTTTTCAACTGTTTGCCTAGTCTCTCAGGGAAAACTACATAGAGGAATTTCCCTTAATTTGTCATCAAAAACTCCTCAAAGCATATAACTCATTAATTAACACCTTGAAAATCAATCTCGTTGACCTCAAGATCATTCTTAGAAAGTATAATGACATACTTTATCAGCTGACCTGTAGCTCTAGATGTTTTATCATGCCAAAATTGTTTGAAAGGGAGTCTGCCATTCCTTTCCTTGTTTCTTCTCAACAACAAAAAATCAGAACCTTGCCACTCTTTGGAATTGGTTCTGAATTTTTCTTTAGATAATAACTGTACTTAAAAGTTTAAAATTAATTATGGTATACAGTATTATTTTCAAAATTAATGAATTTCTTTAAAATCTTCAATCTTTTTTTTTATTTTAATTTTTTTCTTTTAATGAAAGTTTACAGAGACTTAGGGTTTCCAGTCATTCATTGTTGCACTTTTTCCGTACCCACCCTTTCCCCCCACAAAAAATCTTCAGTCTTAAAGCCTGTCTGTCAATGCTTGTGTTTGCTGGATGTGTAAATGGATGAGCGGTTTACATTTTCACGTGCATTATTTAAGAAAAGATTATTCTTCATTACTTAATGGAGAGACAGAATATCTCTCTTCCAAAGAGAAAGTTTGTACTTGTTATTTCTTTGTTATTTTCAGCAGCAGTACAGTTCTTTTGTTCTACTTAACTTAAAAGTCAATCACATGGGGCAGTTCCACTCTGTCCTCTAGGGTAGCTGGGAGTCAGAATCAATTCAGTGACAACACTTTTAAAAAAAGAAAACAACCAAAAAACAACCCAAATAAACAACAATATGAGAACAAAAGGTAAACGATTACTGAAAACCAAAAATAAGTAGATAAAGTGTCAGGCAAAGTCTAATAAGTACTGGGAAGGAAACAAGTTGCGTGTAAGTGAAGAGAATTTTGATGTATTGTGATAAATGTAATGAATGCCACTGAAAATTTTGCATGGAAATTGTCCAGTGGGAATCTAAGTTATTATGTAAACTTCATAAGAAAACTCAATCAAATAATATATGAAAGTTAAAAACAAATCAAACAGAAAAGAGGAGATTGTAGGTTAAGAGACTCTGCCCTTTAAGCCTGCTCTTCTGGTTGTTAAATGGGTCTTCTAGAAATCAGTTCTGAATCATAGGTTTTTTGGCTCACAAATCATTTGTGTATGTGCTGGTGTGTGTGTGTGTGTGTGTGTGTGTGTGTGTGTGTGTGTCCCACATTGATTTGTTTGCCCCTATAAATTCCTTTTTGGCATTTTCGTTATGACACCATCAACATTGGGCACAAAATAGAAACGCCATTCACGTATTTGGTTAATGTTGTTATTAAGTGTCATTGATTCATAGATGACCCTGTGAACGAAAGACCTGAACACTTGAACTTTCATCAATAGATAATAAAATTATCAGTCATTTTAGCTTCTAACATATGCTAGCAAACATATTTTTTCCTATGCTCTTCTGCTTTTTCTAACAGAAACAGCTACCAGGTTGTCTAAAAAGAAGTACACTGTTACCTTTTCCAGGACTCAGGAAAGGGATTGAACCCATTTGCTCACAATCCTATTAGTATAACAGATGAGAAAAGAAAGGACAGGGAAAATAGAAATGCTTAACTTTCTGAGTTGCCCCAAGTTACTGTGTTTGGGTTTTTTGTTTGGGTTTTTTTTTTGGGGGGGGGGAGGTTTAACTAAAAGTACTTTATTACGGGTCTGTGAAGGGCAATGGGTCTCAGCCTCAAAGACTGCCTCCCCGAGATTGGTTTTTTTTTTGGGGGGGGGGGAGGTTTAACACCTGTAAGCCAGTTAAAGAGGTAACTACCAATGAGTAGTTTAGTTGTCAAACCAGTTTCTCAGCCCTGCCTCCCTGTGTTCTAGGTGAGAGGGAGCTCCCGGTAAGCACACTTTTGATTGAGATCACTATCCCAGTCGTCTCAGAACAAATTGTTTAGTAATGTACTGTAGTTTCTGTGCAAATCATCTACCATAAACCATGAAGTGATTCAAGGTTCAGAGTTCCTTCTTTGTTCCTTTGTTAATCACTGACTTCTGACTAGTGGGAGGTACCTCCCAAATTTGCTAATACATTCTTTTTGGATAAGGATGACGCACAGATTGTCCTAATAAGGACTTAGACTGAGAAAGAACCGCCCCCTTTGAGAAGATGAGACAAGTCAGAAAGAGGGGGGGCAGTTTCTTTTTTAACTAGGGATGACACAAGCATAAGTCATTTCCTTATTAATCGGTTCAAACCAGTTCTTACAGGAACTGTTGGTGATAAATGTGGGACTTTTCAGAAGTCATTCATTTGAGTCTTTGTACCACTCCGGTGTGCGGCAGGCATCAGCTCACCTGGCCTCCCTGAGGACGCTCTCTTCTGCTACAGAGCATTCCTGACTTAGAACTCCTCGTTTCTCCCACTTTGTGATGGGAGAGATTTCTCTTTAAGGGGTGTTTAAAGGGAGAGTTAGTATGGGCGAAGAAAAAGTTCCCGGAGTTTTGCCAACTCTGCTGGTTCTGTTTTATTCGCTCTATCCAATCCCTGCTTTCTGAGTCGAGGCGGTAAGTGAATTTTCCTACTTAACATTCTTTCTGCTTTTCTTTCCAAACATATCCTCTTCCGTGGGCTCCTCTACCCTGTCTCCAGTGCTGTCCCGGGCATTGGTCCTTCTCTACAGAAGCCATTCCAGGAATACCTGGAAGCTCAGCGTCAAAAACTCCACCACAAAAGTGAAATGGGCACCCCACAGGTGAGACCTTTCTCCACTTTCTTCCTGCGGGCTGGCGGTTGCAGGCTGAAAATTACTTTAACATTTGTGGTCTGACCAGAGAGACCCTTCCTTATTTACTAGTCTTAACAGGATTTGAGGCTCTATTTAATCTCTGATGGGAATCTTAAAAACAGAAAATGTAGATACTATTTCGGGTCTTCTCCCACAAGATGGACTAATGGAAAATTATAGCTCTGTTCAGTATAATGAGTTCCTGATTTAACCTGAAGTGTAAGTGTATTATTAGCAGATGTGAAGTTATATTTCAAGTATACTCCCCAAATAAGTTCAACTTTACAACGTAATGAAAGTATTGAATTTTCTGAAGTCACTTGACCATAATCCTTTCATTTTTACTCTATTTTGTTTTGGAGATATGGGTTTATATTTCTTTACAAACCAAGGTATTTAACATCATAAAACTTAAAAACCTTAGATAGGACCCTGAGACTGCCTTTTCTGTAAACAGTTCTTTGGCGAGAGGAAATGTCTGGAAGAGAATGAGTAAGCAATAACCTGAAATAGGAAGCTACAAGGAAGCACAGTTGTATTTTAAACCTTTCATGCAGCCCTTTGCTGCCCTCACTTGACCAAACAGGACTTCAAAAGCAGATATATTTCTATTCTAAAAGCTGTTCCCCATACTGAGCGAAAAACAGAACTCTGCAAGAATCTGGTCAGGGACTTTAGAAAGTGGAGCCACTGTCTTTAGAAATCCAGTGGTTTAATCAGTGGCTCTTTTCATTGTGAAAGATTAGCAGGGACCTCTTAAACCAATCCAAATTATATGAATCAACATTATCTATATCCAAGAAAGGTAGATCTTTATATCTGGGTCTGAAAAGCCTGAAAGGGATGCGTGCACTTTTCAGCGCAAGCTAGGGATTCAACCTTTTCCTTTTCTCTTTAATTTTTGTCTAGACCTTATATGTTGTTAGATTGTACTAGAAGTTCCAAGTTCTGTTTCTTTTCCATATTTTAACTGAAACTCTTTTTACTACTAGACTGATTAAATCTTTTTTGTTACATTTTTCTGCATTTATTCCTTCAGGGAGAAAACTGGTTGTCCTGGATGTTTGAGAAGTTGGTCATTGTCATGGTGTTTTACTTCGTCCTGTCCATCATTAACTCCATGGCACAAAGTTATGCAAAACGACTCCAACAGCGGTTGAACTCAGAGGAAAAAACTAAATAAGCAAAGAAAGTTTTAACTGCAGAAATTAGAATGACTGGGGCCTACCTTACCTGGGAGGACTCCAGATGAGAGAGGGAAAGTCCCTTTTCCAACTGATAGCAAGTCTTAAAAATTTCTTCCTGAAAGCATTTTAGTCCAAATTTTTCACTGACATATTTCTCCTTTGTGTGTTAAGGTAAGGTGTCCACCCCCAACTCAATCCAAATTGTATTTTGTGCGGGTGGAGTATGATGTCCAGCAGTCAGCTTAACAGAAACTGGCCTTCTCTATTTGTTACGTTCAAAGGATCCACCTAGTACTATTAAAGAATTCCTGCCACTGAAAAAGAAATGTTCCTAAGTATGTCAAGCTTTTTAGCTTGTTCAAATGATTGCTTTCTTATTCTAATTCATCAAAATGTATATAAATTATACTAGATTGGCTAAGTCTTGCATGTCTATCATGGTAAAATTTAATATGCCATCGTGCCCAACCCTTCCCCTCCTACCCTTTTAAAAAAAGGGCCGTTTTATGATGCATTGCACACCCTTTCAGGAAGTTGATCTTTAAATTTTAAGACAGTATAAGGAAAATCTGGTTGGTGTCTCATGAGTTGACGCCATTTTTTATTCTGTACATTTAGAATGAAGTCAAGAAAAAACTTTATAAAGACATCTTTGATCATTCCAAATTGTGTCCGTTTTATTGAGCGCTGATTCCCCCCCCCCACCCCAAAACGTTTTTGGTTCTGCCATTGACGATTACTGATTGGCAGTTTTGCCAGATCCACCTACAGCCAGGGTTTCTTAACCATTTATTTGCATGTGAGAGCTCACACTATGGCATCATTAGAGGACACTGGGGAGAAAAAGATATTACTGGGTTTTTAAGACATGCTTTGTCTTGTTGGAGAAATTAATTCTCGAACGAAACTAATTTAACTGTATGTGCTCTTATTTTTAACATAGTATTTTCATATATAACCCAATTTTCCTGCATTCTTGTGTTTTATACTTACATGCTATGCAAATGTTTTTTCCTATGGGATGTAACTGGTCGAACCTGGTCCTTTTTGTTTGCTTGGAAGGAAAATAAACAATAATTTCCCTTTTTCTCCCCTTAGGAAATTTAGTAGCCAACACTGTATTGAAAATAGATTTGGTTTCATCTCAAAAGGGCAGAGGTGCCTAATTTGTTTTATCAAATCCTGCCTGAACGTCTGCTTGTCTTGCCTATCGTCGTGACATCTCCATGGCTGTACCATCTTGTCGGGTAGCTTATCAGACTGATGTTGACTGTTGAATCTCATGGCAACAGCAGTCGATGGGCTGTCTGACATTTTGGTATCTATCATCTGACCATCCATATCAAATGTTCCATTTTTCAAACATTGCCCGGCATCATGATTTAAGATAGAAAAACTTTGGTCTTTATGTCTAGGGACACTTTGAGTCTGTATGTCACAATATAGAAGCAATATGGAGAGAGACTATGGAAAATTGGTTTAGTCTCCATAACTCCAACTAAATACACAGTAACCCACCTTTTGTGAAAGGACGCTTAACCTTCGTTGTAGGTTTTGAAAAGATGGTGGTTTTCTGAACAGTCTCTTCCCTGTTGCCCCCAGCCACAAATTTTTAGCAGTACTCTTTCCTCCTTGACCTAATTTGAAAAGTAGTATGTAATTGCTTTTTTAAAATAGTCATGTTAACAGAAATATTTCGGATATCACTTTCTAGGTTAGCTTCTCTCGTTGTCATGCTTCATCTCCTTCATCTACATTTGTGTGTGTTTGAAGAAAAGAGGGGACAAAGATGAATTGTATTTTTCCATGAAATCTTTGAAATTGGCATTTAATTTTAGGTAGGGTATTAAGAAAACCTCGGTTTCATGTACTGAAGATCTGACGGGTTGATGCATTTGACTTATGATAACCATTCACTATCTTTAAAATGAATTTGCTTTACAAACAACTGTAAAACAACTCTCCTCTTTTCCTCCGTTAAATGTTCAGGTAAAGTTCACCCGGAGCAGTATGAGATCCTTCTGTTTTTGTTTTGTTTTTTGCTATTTTCATGTGATCCACAGATATACCTACCTAGTTAATTCCAGCTGATGGGAAGCCAAGAAGCTTGCAAATGGATGATTTTACACTTCTGCAAATTAAAAAACAGTTTGGGAATTCTTCTGATTTTATCTGTGCTTTGTATAAAAGTCTCATTTTTTTTCCCTTAAACGTTTGCCATGTTATGTCCTCTTCAGTGGCCATCAAGCAGCACAGAATATCCGTTTATACTATTGTCTACATTCTCTGTGCATATAAGTACTTGGAGGTGTCTTCTCTGAGGCTGCTTTAGAAGAAAGGGAGCCATCTAGCCCCATTCTCAAAGCATAAATAAATATGCTAGTTGATGAGCACAGAATACACCCACACAAGTTCATCCTGTCTTCCCAGTGTGCCCTGGGGTCTCTAGCATTCTCAAGGGAACATGAATTCTTCTATTTTCACTAGTCATTCAGTTCAAGGACTCATTGAGTACAAATAGAGCAGGAAGTTAAAGAAAATATTTAAGGTTCTCTGAGATAATGGGAGTTCTAGTGGTGTGGGGAGTTGCACTACCAATCGAATCTGCCTGCAGTTCTGAAGAAGTATGAGCAATCTACTGAGTCCAATTTATAACCTCTGAAACCTGTGCTCTTTGGAAACACTAAGTGCTAACTGAAAGGTTGATGTTGGGGAAAAAAAAGTGAATCCCTGAAATCCTTGGGGAGCAGGTTTTTGACAAATGTGATTTCACAATGCATCACCGACATCTGGTTTTCACTCTGCAGTTAATTCCATGTAGACTCTTATTTTTAAACCCTCTATGTACAATAACAATTCATGTTAATGATGGTTTAGGTTTCTGTCATTTACATGTGACCTTAATATTTAAAAATAAAGCTGTGCAAGTTGTCTAAGGATTAAACTGGATACAAAATCTAGTGTTCCTACTTTTCAGTTCATCAAAGAAATTATCTGGTGCACATGCAAAAATGTCACAATATTATTCACTTCTTAAAAATGTAATTCTCTGGGTATATGCCCTCATTTGGGGGTAGATCCTCTCCATCAGCCTTACAAAGCAAGTAAAAAGCATTTCACTCATTTAGTAAGCACAAAAGGAAAATCCAAGGTACGAAATTATTGAAAATCACTTTTAAAACTACCTTAAAATATTGTCATTTTCCAATTTATTTTCATGATAAAGAATACTGCCTTGGGGAGAGGGTGTTATAATACCCTGTTAGAAAAACTTCCTCTATAACATCCAAAAAAATTCCCAAGTAAATAGGCTTTAATCACCCACACAAAATATAGATAGTATTTAAGAGTGTTCAGTATACCTGAAAGTTTCTTTCCTATTAGGAAACATTCACAAAACAGGTTCATTTTTATAATCATGTTTTTTATATGTTAGGAAAAGTAAAATATTCCAAAGCAGAAATTTAATAATTTTTGTAAGCCATCTCTAACTCAGATCCACCAAAGCATCTCATGGTATGTGATTTTTCACAAAACATTTGCATTTGAAAGGTGGTTTTTTTGTTCCTTTCTTCACAAAGATGAGGACAGAAAAGTACACAGCGTACTTTAAAAGTAACTGAAGGAAGACTCACTTGTGTCTGGTAGACAGGACTTTGATTCCTGTTCCTCTTCCCAGCAAAGCCAAGTTCACCTGAGGTAATGCATTTGCCTTGGGGGTGAGGCCTTGAATCTAAGGAAGTAAACCACATATTTGCATATTTAAGCAGCACTCTTGGAATATACAAAAACCTGTTCTGGATAGCTGCTTACTCATTGCCTTTAGAACTGCGTGGTGCTGGGATAAGCGGGTGGGGAGAACACTTCTAAAGATTCTACCAGATTTTAAAAGGGATAGGGGAGGCGTTTGGATGGCCCCCTCTCTCCACCCAGAACCCCCGGAATCATATGAGGTCAGGAATACTGTAGTAAGGAGACTTGCCCGAACTATGGCCCAGAGAGAGTGAGTCAGTGGCAGGAGGCTGGATGACCATGGGAAAGATGAAATGCAGAGGGTTTATCAGCCAAACCCACCAATGTGTGGCCTTTTCAAACATTAGACATCTGTTCGTCTTAATTGGAAACAAACTTTTAAAAAGCAAAAAGTTGCTTGGCTCCTTGTTTGGGTTTTTGTTTGTTTGTTTGTTTGTTTGTGGTGTTTTTCATGTCAGCAGCAGTTGCTACTTAGGAAGCCTAGCAGCCAACTTAAGGAACTTGGGATCTTTGGGGCACACTCCAGAGGGTGTGCCTGGACTGCATTGTTGGAGAAGGAAGAGGATGATGATTTTACAGTGTGGGGTGTGTGTGGAAATCCCCTGCAGGGGTAATCAGCCCAGGTGTCTAACCCATTTGTTAACCATTTCCAAATGACTCAGGATGGAGGGAGTGCTTGGATATGCTCCAGCTCTATTTCGGCCATTTCATCTCTTGTTTGTACTGGAAACCACATTCCTGAGTTCTTAGGGGGAGGCTCTGGCTACGTCTGGGTATCTCTGCTTTAAGAGACAACCTTGGCTGTTGATCGAAGCCAACAGAGACATCTCCTTTTGAGGTTTCCCAGGGAAGAGTATTTTCTGTGTAAATTGCCTTCCACCCAGAACCTTTTAGAAACAGCCTTTGTTCATTGAAAGAATTCTCTCTGGCTGGTCTTCTCTGCCCACGGTCCACCCCAAAGGTGGCATTTCCCCTTTGCCACCTCTCTCCAGGTCACTTTTGACTGACAGCCCAACAACATAGTTTTCCAGTGGAAAAACATTTTAGGAACTTTGATTAAAAGGGTGCTCATGTCTTTGCCTGATTGTGGGGAGCATTCATCCTCACTGCCGTCTCTGGTCCCCCACCATGTTGGAAACAAGCAGAGGCTCAGGTTTACTCTTGGCCGAGCCTGGTTCGTGTGACACAGGAGAGCCAAGAGCCAGGGTGTTTGCAGCTTCCTCATTGGTTAAACAGACCCAAACGCAGAATAACTGGAGATCCTTCTTTTCATAGTGCACCTCCTGACAGATACTTGCATTTGAGTACTAGGTACACCTTTCCCAGACTTAGTGACTACATTGTTTAGACGTCCTCTGAAGCCCCAGCCGTTTGCCATTCCCTTGTCCCCTCCCTGGTGTGTACTTTGTACACCACTAATCAGGATTCCTTCCCAGGGACCTCGCTAATGTACCTGTACCAGGAAGCACAGTCTAACTTTGATAACAGCACTGGACCAGGCATAGTTTTCAGTCTTGTTCCACGTTGTCTTTTATTTAACCATTTAATCCTTACAACAGTCTCCAGAGGCAGAGAGTAATTTGTCCAAGGGCACATAACTAGGAGGTGGCAGATCAGGGAGTCAAACCTACATATTATGATTTCTATGGTCTCTGTTGTTCAGAAAGCCAACCTTTGTTGTACTTGTTTCCTTTTGTGATCAAAAGGTAGGTGATGGGAAAGGAGACTCAGCAGAAAATGAAGACCACAGCCTCAATGTTCTACCATTTAAACAGCAAGCACCCTCAGTGTGGCCTGCATCACAGGGCCAGGAGAACCAGCTGCTCCCCTCTGACTTAGCCTTTCTGTGCGGGCAGGTTCCCAGAAGAGTGTTTGCTGTAATTATGATTACAAAGCAATTTCTACTTGTACAGTCCTTTTTTCAAAACACTTTCACATCATGAGTTTTGTTTGATCTTCATACCAACCCTGTAAAATAATTAGAGCCAGTGGTGACATTAACTACATTTAAGGGGGGGAGGGGGAGAATCACCATACTTAGTCACTTTTAAGTCTACAGAATTTAAGATGCTGGAGGGAAAAGGTGAAAGGTATTGATTAAGGAAATTTGTTGTCTCCTTATGAATATGGGACCTATATACAGATGGTTTCTAAAATTAAATGAACACCATAAGAAAGGAACTAAGCCCCAGGCAACAATAGTAAAGTTCAACATAGCAGCAAACAAGAAGGGCTGGAGAGGTTATGGAGAGACGAACTCAATCACTGCTTGTGGCAATGGAAAATGGTACCCCCACTATGGAAAGTGGTCTGGTGCTTCCTTAAAAAGTTGGAAAATTAAATACTATTTGACACAGCAGTTCCACTACTAGGAATATACCCTAAAGAAACCAGAGTCACTACTCAAACAGATGTATTCACACCTATATTTATCACTCTGTTACAGTAGCAAAGAGCTGAAAGCAATTCAAGTGTCCGTCAGCAAAAAAATAGGAAGACAGACTAGGATACATTCACACAATGGAGTATTACGCAGCATTAATAAAAGATGAACTTGCAAAACATGGGAGAACCTGGAGGACATGCTAAAATTTCTCAGTCACAAATGGACTAATACTGCATAACACTGCTATTATAGGGCAGACTTGGGGGAGGGGAGAATGGAAAAAGAGTGGATAGATAATGAATGCTGCGTTAGAATAGACGAGGGGAGTAAGTGCCTGGAAGGAATATATGATTAGGAATTAGATGTATGATAGAAATCTGAAACAAGGGGCGCATTGCGGGGTGGGCTGGTACTACAATGAATAAAAACATTAAAAAAGAACTGACTAGCAAAGAAGGATCAGAAAAAAGTTTCATGATGAGTTGACATTTTAACTGAATAGAGACCCTGACTTGGACCATGAAAGGCTAGGGTCAGGAAGAGCACATCATCTGGGGAGTATGGTAGGAAACACCACCCATAGGGGGCGTTGAGATGGGTGTTAACATTAGATGCTGTCAAGTCCACTTTCAGAGCAATTCCTTGTGACAGTAAACCTTCCCCAGAGGGTTCCCTTGACTAATCTTTGTAGAAGTACATCACCAGGTCTTTATTCCACAGAGCCACAGGGTATTGTTCAAACCTCCAACTTGTTAGTAGCCTTTGTTTCACTTGCTGCACCACTAGAACACCTTTGTGTAGGAAACGAGGAAGAAAAGGCGAACAAGACTACTCAGGAGTCTTGCTAGCTAAAGTTAGCCCTTGTTTTGTTTTTAACAACTCATTTGGTTTTGATGTTTCCACCACTGGAATGTAAGCTGCAGGAGGGCACTGTTGTGGTCTCCATTGTAAGCCCAGAGCTAAGGAAGGGCTCGACATTTGGTAAGCTCAGTGAGCGCTGGAAGAACAAGAGTCCAGATGAAGCAGCTACAGAAATGCAAAGGCCATGGAAGAGGCTGTCCAAGTAGAATCCAAGGGAGGAGGTGGCTAGAGAAAATAGGAGGAGGAACTCCAGCACCCTGAGAAAACACTGATGCCAATCCCTGAGCCAGGAGAAGGAGTCAGTTTGCCAGAGAGCAACAGTTCCGTTTGGGGCATACTGAGGGACGATCCCAGTTAGATGAGTTGGGCCTCCAACGGGTCTAGTCTTGGGTTTCTTAACTCCTAGTAATATACAGCATATTAGGGCACTATTACTTCCTCCATCAGTGAGTAAGCTAGGCTTTTTCAGAGAGTACTTTGGAATCCTGTGTCCCCTGTACTTTCCCACAAGCGATGATCCAAGCCTTACTTATTATGTAGTATTGTTCTTGAGATGTCATTGTGGCTGGACCTTCAGGCCAGAGGAAACTGTTTTTATCTCTCTTTCTCCAATTGCATCCTGCTGGTTAAACCATTGGTTCCTCCTGAGGGGAACTGGGAAGATGGTAATTCCTGGATAAATCATCTGCTTTTGTAAGGAGACAAGTTTGGCAATGTCATTTCCTGTTTCTACCAGAATCCAGGATTCCAGCAGTGCAAGCCTAGACAGCAGTGACAGCCACCTAGAGCACAGATGTCATGAGTGTTCCCACATGACTATTTCAGCAGCCTCCCAGCTGCCTTTGCCAAGCCAAAACGGCAGAATCACGACTTTATTACACCTCCAAGAGCATGTGGTCAAGGCAGCTTTCCATTTTGGCTGCTTTAGTGCTGGGGTTGTTTACATGTTTCAGTAAAATAAGTTCTTACATAGTGAAGTTGGCTAAGTAGGAGCTCAGAATAAGTGACATGTGACCACAATTACACCACTCACCAAGAGTACCAGGGTTTAGAAAGAAAGGTTTGTGTAGTAATCCTGTGGTGGTGAAGAAAGGTACAAAACCTGAGTGTCTCAGGTGGGTGTGTAGTTCTCAGAGCCTGGTGGGATTTGGGTTTCACTATTTCAGGCTTTCTGACAGAATGCAGGCATCATTAGATGCCTATCAGGTTAAAGTATGTGTGTCAGAGTGCTTTGCATGATTTCAGAAGGAAAAAGACTAAAAGTAGTGTTTTTAGGAAATGTAGCGATCAAAAAACCTTCTGATATTCTGCATTTGGTTCTTCGGACATGAATCCATGTGACTATAAAAGACATCCCTGGTCCCCACAGGAGAAAGTGCATACAGAAAAGCTCTCCATTTTTATACTGTCTTTTAACATTTTTTGGGTAATCTGCTTACTGGTCCTCATAGGCTATGTTCATTAGAAGACCGTTTAAAGAAAAATCCCAAAATTAGTCTTATTTCCCCATTCTTCCTCTTCCTGGAATATCCTGGTTTCCCCCACCCTATTTATGTGGTGAGGATTCCCTGAGTGGTACAAATGGTTAAGCACTGAAATACTAACCAAAAGTTTGGCAGTTCAAATCCACCCAGTGGCAGCTTGGAAGTAAGGCCTAGTAATCTAAAAGATTCCAGTCATGGGAACCCATGGAGCAGTTCTACTCTGAACAAACGGGGTGACCAAGAGTTGGTATTGACCCCACAGAGCAACTAACAAAATGCATGTGGTCTATGGGACAAAGATGTAGGTAGTCCTTTCATCCCTCGTTACATCTCTATTTTTTTAAATTGTGATTTGAGTGGAAGTTTGCAAAGCACGCTGGTTTTCTCTTCAAGCATTCACATACATTTTTTATGCATTAGTTCATTGTTCTATACATTAGTTCCAAAGCCCACATTATAACCATTCTCCTTCCTTCCTTCCTTCATGTAATTATTTCCATCAGTCTTTCTGACCTACCCCTTCCTTCATTCTGAGCTTTATCTTAAGGTAAATGTTGCCTTTTTTGATCTTGAAAGGTTGATGGTTCTAAGGAGGGAATTCCACCCTGATGTTTTTGTTCAGCTTATAAACCTATTTGGATAGAATTGAGCCACTGGGGTGAGGTTAGTTCCTGGCAGGGAGGATGACTAAGTGTCCTGGTCTCTGGGATTCCATTGTTTCCTCCTTCTGAATCACTTGACTTCTTCCTCCAAACAGAGTCCTTGACTGCAACAATATCCTTTTATAAATCATTTGAGTCATTTTATCTTGTATTTTAAAGCTCCTTGTTTAAAAAAGAAAAATCGGGAACAATAGAGTGGTGTTTTCAGTGCCTTTTGCACAACAGAAAACGCTGCTGGTCCTGCACTTTCCTCCTGTCATTGTCAGGTATGAACTCACTGTTTTAGCCACTGTGTCAACTCATTTCATGGAGAGTCATTCTCTTTTTCTATGATCCTTTATGTTCCAAGCACGATGCCTTTCTGGGAGTGGTCCCTCCTGATCACATGTCCAAAATTTGTGAGACAAAGTCTACCCTATTTGGCAAGTCATGGCACATTTCATACTCTTAACTCACACCAGAATTCAGTGGCATCTTCTTTTGTTTTCCTTATTCATTGGCCAGCTTTAATATGCGTATGAGGAGACTGAAAGTCCCATGGTTTGTATCAGGCACCATAGCATTTTTGCCTTGGAAACCAGAGTTGGTATCTAGGCACCAAGTCAGTGGTAGTAGATTTGGGTTTTGAATGGTTAAGGTGCATCTTAGTCCTCAAAGTAATATTCTGTATTATGACCATTTACAGATGCCATTTCTAACAGATGTACCCAAATGCAACTTGCGGTTTTATTTCTCGACTGCTTCCATGCTATCAATCCAAGTAAAGTGAAATCCTTGACAACTTCCAGTATTTTCTGTTTATCATGATGTAGTTTATTGGTCCAGTTGTGAGGATTTTTGTTTCTTTATTCTAAGATGTAATCCATACTTAAGGCTGTATAGTCTTTGATCTTCATTACTAAGTACTTAAGTCCTCTTCCCTTTGAGCCAGGAAGGGTGGTGTCATCTGTATATTGCAGGTTTTAATTAGCCTTCCTCAAATCCTGTGTGAAATATAAAAGCAGACTCCCCTGTGAAATAAAACCCCTAAAAGACAACATTAGAAAATCTGGTGTGAGTCCTTCTTACAGGTAAGCTAGAAACTGATGTGCCACTTTCTGCTTGGTCTTAGGAAGCCCAGCAGGGGACAAAGCTGTGGTAGACAGCGTCACTGGGAAGTGTCTTCCAATCTGTATGTACCTTCAAGGCAATGACAGACTCTTCCAATCCTGCCTTTTCTGAAAGAACTTTCATTGGCATACCTCTGAGATCGTGCAGGTTCGCTTCCATTCCAGACCACAATAATGCTAATGCCACAATGAAGCAAGTCACATGTTTGGGGTGATTTTGCTTGTTTCCTAGCAAGTATAAAAGGCTTATACTATACTGTGGTTTATTAAATGTGTCATAGCATTATGGAAAAGTTAAAATACTGTGAGAATTACCAAAACGTGACACAGAAACATCAAGACACTTATTGTTGGGGGGTTGTGGAGGGAAAGGGTACCAAAAGACTTGCTCAATACAGGGTTGCCACAAACATTGTTTGTTAGGGAGTGGGGGAGAAAGCAATAAAGAAAAGCAAAATAAAACAAGGTATGCTTGTGCAAACCACGTAAGAAACCCATATGTTTTTCATAACAGTATTGTAATAGCCATTTCAATCTGCTTCAGTTCCTAGAGAATGCATAAAGTACATCAGTGCGGGTCTGGCCAACATTTAACAGGCCTTGAATTCCAGCACAGGCCGTTTAGATTTCAGGCACGGGCTCATTCTCTTAATATATTGTCTTGAATTGTTTCTAGTAAAATAAAATGGGTTCATATAAAATATTTTTATTTACAACTCCTTAGTTTCATCTTGTGGCTAATAATGACAGCTACCTTGCTGTTTTCCATTCATTCATATTAATCTATTTAATAAACATGAAGTCTCTGCCATAAACTAGACATACGATTTGCCACAAACTCTGAATCAGAATGGCGAACGGCTCAAGGACAGGGGTCTGATTTGTCTCCCTGACCCAGAATAGTGCTGTGCTCTGTAGGTGGTCAATTACTGTCTATTGAATTAAGCTCACATTCTCCCCCTCGTACAAACAGCAGAATTGTGTCTCACTTAAAGCAATAACCAAAGCCATTGTCATTGAGTCACTTGGAGTGTGAAGAAAAATCTTCCTTCCCCCTTTCTCAGAGAAGGAGCTCTGGTGGAATAGTGTGTAACCTGTCAATACTTCTAATGCACTGGGCGCTCCATAGGAAAAAGATGGGCATTTTCTCCCCAGTAAGTTTTCTTTACAACCTCAGAAACCTGATGGAGAGGTGCTCTGAGTGGGAACCCAATTCATTAGCACTGGATCTGTGGATTTTTGTTTTTTGGCTCTTCAAAAAGGTAACTCATCTCTTTCATGCATGATCCCATAACCTTTCATTCAATGAAGACAGTAAGCACAACTTTTGTTCAACCCCAGTTTTAACAATCCCCAGGACAACTTTGTCTCTGATTGTCTAGAACAGGCCTTACCACTAGGCCATCAGAACTCTTTCCTGTTCACAACAGAAAGTCACAGTTAAATTTTTAGTTGTTGTTATGTGCCACTGAGTCAGAACAAACTCAAAGCTGATGCTCCAGTGAGTTTTCTGAGGCTGTAAATTGCACAGTGGGATATTGCCCATTTTTCAGTAGTTACATTTTTTAAAATTTTATTAATTTTTCTTTTTTTAATTTTTTATTATTAAATTTTATTAGTTTTAATGAACATTTACAGAGATTTGGGGTTTTCATTCCTTCATTGTTGCACTGTTTTCTCTACCCTCCTCCCCAGTTCGTTCTTCTTCCCCCCCCCCAATGTCTGTTTTAATTGTCCAATTGCCACAGTGTTTGTCAAAGCCAGTTCTGATTAATCTCCTTTGTCAGTGTGTCCTTTGCCATTCCCTATCACTCCTCCCTGAGAGAGACTTCACCCTGAGTCATAAGGAAAAGGGGATGGCGTATTCTCTTAGCAACTTCCTGCTGAAAAGGGACGCTGTAGGTTTCAGGGTGAAGATCTTCTCTCACTACTCTAAAGGGCCCCTTTGGCAGTAGGAAACACATAGACTATTATGGAGATTGATTTTGGAATTTAGATGCACTGTTATTAAATTAATTGTGCTTAGCCATACATGTTCATATCCTTGAAGATGTATCATGAACATTTACAGAAATTTTGGAATTCCATTCATTCATTCATTCATAGTTGCACTTTTTTCTCTTAACCCCCCACCCCCGTTAGCTCCTCTCTTCAAAACCAAAAGATAAACTCCTTCATTGGTATACGTTTTTAAATGTAAAATTAATTTGACGTGTGAAATTAATTTGAATAATATGGCTAAGATGTTATAATTTAAAACAAAAAAGTTATCAATATAGTAAAAGTGTATTAATGACATTTACACTATTTATGGCAAAATTTTGAAATCCAATGTGTGTTTTACACTTAAAGCATCTTTCAATCCAGACTAATCTCATTTTCAAGGTTTAGGAGTCACCTGTGGTTTATGGTTTTCTAATCAGAAAATATAGAATCTTTGTGCACTCACTGTGTAAAGAAATTCGGAGAGGACAAAAGAGCCAAAGATGACAGTCTCCAATAGGTTGACATTGACAAGGAAGGTAAATTCAGACAGCACCTCATTTACACTGTTTCTTTTTTAGCTACTTTTATTCATTGCCATTGAGTCAGGACCACTTCAGAGCTCACTCTGCAGTGGGTTTTCAGCAGCTGGTGGAATCACCTTCCTGCCTTTGTGTTGCCAGCCAGCTTCTCACCTGTTAGGCCCCTGGAATCATAATTCAAAAACCAAGTCTTTTTTTCTAAAATCCTTATAAATTATTGATAGTTCTTTGGGGACTTCATCAAATCCCCTACTTTTCTTTTATTCCTTCTTTACTAACTTCTAAGAGACAAAATGACTGGGACTCAGTTTTTTCCTCCTCTCCCCATAGCCTGGCTGCTATATTGTCACCTGCACTGACCCACTGCTGTGCTTCCCGGCTGCCTGAAATACTGACATCTTAACTTCTTGTGCAAGTATTCCTGCTTAAGGAAATGCAATTTCACCCATTCCTATGGCCGGCAATGCTTTTTTGTTGTTGTTCAAGTACAAGAAGTTGCTTAGTTAACAATGTAAAGCCAGAATTTCCAGCTTACATTCCTAAAACCCACAGAAAACAATGTGATTGATAGATGAGCAAATATTTCTTAAATAACTGACACTTTACCAAAACTAAGAAGTAGTGGGTAAAGCCATATTTGGTAAGTAGGTAGCAGAAAAACAAAGCAACTGACTGCCAAACTTTGGCCCCATGGGGAGAAAGGAGGACAAGAACATATGGAACATGTTTTAAAACAAAATTCTGGACAGAAATTCAAGTGTGATAAACATGGTGGTCAGGAGAAAAAAAATCACTGGTATGTACACTGCAAAATAAAGTCTACAGAGGAAGGAAGGGATGTTTCAGACAAATCTGAAGCCATGACTTCCTTTTCTTGGACATTATTTGCTGTTTAAAAAAAATGAGCCTGAATATGAGCAAATTAAACAATGATTGTTTTCGTTGTGTGCCATCAAATCACTTGCAACTCATAGTAACCCTATTTTACAATTGCCCTGAAACCTGCTCTATCCTGTGCCAGCCTTATTGTCTCTGACACACCTACCAGCATCCAATACGCAAAGAAACTTAACTGTACTATAGGCTGCTTCATTTATGCGATGTTGTATTCATTCCTATATCCTGTATTATGGATAATTAATGTCTCGTATGTACTGGTCACTGAATAAATAATTGACTGAAGAACAGTGGGTACTTTTAGTGAAGGATTAAAAGACATATTTCAGATTGTCCAGATAATGGGGAAGGAAAAACCCAAAGCTACAAGAGGGAATAAAATCCTTGATCCACTCTCTTAAAGAACTCTTGAGAGCACACAAATGGAAGCCATCTGAAAAAAGCTTCAAAATGAGAAATGGTTTGAGTTTGTGCTGTGCCCACTGTCTGTGATGTTTCCTGTATCTGGAGGATAATGGTTGAGTGCCAGTATAGGATGCCATAACTTACTGCTTCTTTTTTAGCTACTCATTGTCACTGAGTAAGAGCCATAGCTCTTAAATCCTCAGTGATTGTGTGGCATTGTTATTACTGATTATTATACAGTCAGTGAGACTGGCTCAGGACAGGGCAGGCTTCAGAGCTATTGTACATAGGGTCGCTATGAGACGCAGGTGGCTTGACAGCATATAGCAACAGCAACAACAGTAGTAGTCGTTATTGTGTGCTGTCAAGTTGGAACTGACCCATACTTGACCCTCCAGCAGGTTTTCAGAGGCTATAAATTGCACAGGAGGAGACTGCTCATCCTTCTCACAGAGCAGCTGTTGGAATCACACTACCTGCCTTTTGTTAATCATAAGATTACATATGCAAAATTTTCTGGATCTTTCTGCTCAGCACTGAGGACTCTGTGTTGTCCTACCCACTAAGCCTATTTCTTCACCCAAATCTAGGTTCCCAGGACCACTCCCTATCTTGAAGCTTTGATCTGCCTCCCTTGCATAAGTTTTTTAACTTAAAACTCCTACTTATCTAACAGTAAAAACTTTATATTATTCCAAATAAATGTGAACAAGATTATAATTTTCAACATGTAAATGTTTAAAATAAGCTTTCAAATATTTACACACATTACACTAATCAAACAATGCAGCTGTAGAGCATAAAAAGAAATCAAATGTCTCTAACCGAAGGAGCCCAGAACTCTGGCTAAACGGGTTTCCCTCCCACTGTTTACCTGCAGTTGATTTCACGAGATGCCTAACTACAAACATGTGTCCTCACTGACACTTCGTGAATCTTCCTCTCAAGTGACTTTCCTGAAACCAGCCTTCTAGCCAGGTTCCTTGGAACCAACATAACTGCTATGAAGATAATTTACTGACAGATCTTTATTTATGCTAGTTTAGTCTGGGAACTTGTTTCAGTCTTTGGACTTCTTCAGTGCTAAACAATCACCATAAATGTGGCTTGGGCTAACAGCATTCAGCCACGGGGTGTGCCTCCTAGCAGCAGAATAGACCACTTTTTGCATTCCTTAGAAATAAGATATAGTTCAACATTTCACATCATAGCAACAGTTGATAAGAGAAACAGCAAAAAGGTAATTATTCCCATATGGAATGAAAAAAAAGGAAGAAACCAGTGAAGCTGTGAAACTATTATTTTTCCATGTGAAAATAAAAGTTACTACTGGTTGCAACAATGAATGAATGGAAATCCAAAGTTTCTGTAAATTTTCATTAAAATTAATAATAATAAAAATAAAAACAGAAACATTTATAAATAAAACATTTTAAAAATAAATGTAAAAAAAGATGTCTGTCAAACTAATAAAATGCTAATATTTTTTAACACAATGTTATAATAAAATATTAAAAATTAACATTTCCTATGAGAAAATTTTAAGATGTGTAATAAAATATTAAACCACAGCTAAAAAGAAACCCAAACAAACAACCCCCCCCCAAAAAAAAACACCGTTACTACCGGTACAGGAGGCAGAAAGGGCTAACGCTCTTACGTGTTTCTCATTGTACATTTGTTAGTACATTGCAGAGGACATAATTAATTGAAATAAATATTTCCCTTTTAAACCTAATAGGCAATTTCCAAATGTGTTTTGTCAGACCTGCATACATGTGTGCATTAATTTCAAGCACTACACAGTTCCTTAGTTCTAATTTTTTCCAACCTGCTAAAATTTACATGAAAACTGTTAACTGATTTATTGTAAAATGTATAACCACCTTCCAAATCATCTAATCACCTACAAGGCATTTTAAAGCAAAAGTTGAATAAAATTTCTGTTCCGAAATTTCAAGATCCCAAAGACAACTTGTCCAAATTTTCGGAAGCCTAGAAAAAAAATTCTAAATTTTGAACACAGAAAATTTAAGAATATAAAACAAATTAAAACTTTACTTAGGTATGATAAGCATTTATTACAAAAATATTTATGTTTATTATAAAATAATTTTTGGAAAATCTTAGGATTGACTTCAAATAGCTGTTCATCCTTTAGCATATTACAACAGTGCCCTCTTGTGGCTGACAGCACTCACTTAAAATTGGAAACTTGATTCCTTCATTGCCTTTGAGTTGGAACCCACTCACAGCTGAGCCTCCTTGGGTTTCCCGAGGCTGAAAATCACACGGCAGAAGATTGCCCATCCTTTCCCTGCAAAGCCACAGCCTCAGTGTGGCCATTGGGTTCGCGGGGTTTAACTCCTTACAGACTACACCATCAGTATGGAACTGAAATGTGTTAGCTTAAAATTGTGCCGTGAAAGTTTAACTCATCCTAACAATTTTTTTTTGGAATACAGAGGGAAGATTGAGGGACATGAGGTAAAAATAAAGTATTTAAAATATCTCAGCAAAATGTTTCTAATGTTGAGTTTGGTTTGGGTTTTTTTCTTTTTGCTTTAGTGAATAGAAATTTATTCTCTTACATTTTAGGAGGCTGTTGTAATTGTTATTTGCCTTCAAATGAGAGCAGACCTACAGGTGATCCTCCAATAGGTTTTCAAAGGCAGTAAATTATACAGGAGGAGCCTACTCATCCTCACAGACAGTAGCTGATGGACTCAAACAGAATGCCTTTGAGACTGCAGCACAGCTTCTTAGCACTAGGCCAAATGAAGCTCTGAGAGAATGCCTTCTCTCTCTGACAGTTGTGGAGAGAAATATTTGATTCCTTCAGCATCCAGAGGCCCATTGCTCTCTGAAGACCTTCCCATGTTCTGGCCTTCTCAGCGTCAAAGACCTTTATACACAGAAGCCCAGTCCAAAAAGACACAATCTACTCTTGTATATCATGTTTACTGGCACTAAAGGTTCCCCTGACCCCAGCTCAAAGTTTCTTCTTTAAAATGAAATAGAAGTAAACGTTTTCAATGAAAACATGCTCGTCTATATTTAAAGGATTTTCTTTCTTTTCTTTGAGTATAACATACAAAATAAAATCAGTATTCCACTCTGTTGATTTAAGAGATACAATGGAAAATTTCATAGAAACAGTAGTTTGAAAATGCTTGTCCAAAATTACTTTTGTTCAAGATCACAGGTTACAGTAACTGGCAATAACCTGCTCCAACAATGTGAAACCGTCCAAGAAATCTTCTTCTTCAATTCCAAATTTTGTGTATTGATGAACATAGGCTCTAGTGAAAAAACAGAAATGTACAAATAGCTCAACTCAGTAACTCTTAAAATCAAACAACAAGGAGCCCTTTTCCAGCCCATGAGTAGTTTAAAAGTGTAGAATATCTTAGGGTCTTATAGTTGTTTCATTGTTTACTCCAAAGATTAGCCAACTTTCTAAGTTTGTCCAGCTTTCTTCCTGTTCTCTTAGTGTCTAAAACAGACACAATGAGAGGCACTTTCTAAGGGATGGTGGGGTCTTTTATCTAAGGCTTGGAACTGTGCTTAATGTGGTGAAGACTTCCTAGTGATTTTCACACAGAACTTATTTGGTATATATGTCACGATGGTTCTTCCAACCCTTCTTTCAAATTTATTATCAGTAGCATTATCGGTTAAATGTTGTTATGTACCACCTAGTTGGAACTGACAGATGACTCTCTAGTGGGTTTTCAAAGGCAGTAAATTTCTCAGGAGATGACCCTTCTTTCTCCTGTGGAGCATGTAGTGGGTTCAAATTGTGTGTTTTTGAGTTAGCAATGCAGTTCTTACTGCTAAGCCGCCAGAGATACCCATTAGGATGGTTCTACCATTTAATGAGAATGGGGAAAGCAGGAGGCCAGGAAGCGTGCATGGAGGATGGTGAGCGCTTGGCAACCTCAGCTAACCAACGTAGAGGCCCACCCAGTCATTAGAGGAATTTTGTTTTGAAAATGAATTGTGGTGCAGATCAAGAAACCCAATAAAACATTTCTTAGCATTACGTTGAACTTACCAGATTCCTTTCTCAGCAAGATGAGCAGGTTTCCTACACTCCTAAGAATCTTCTTTTTGGAAAACTATCTTATTGTCCTTGTCTTATAATTAAATTTCTGCTCTAATTTCAGGTGTTTTAGAGATTACACATTTAATCAACCCTCCTATTACTAAAGGGAGTTAATGCTGGTAAAATGTTGTGCAGCCAACCCAAACGTTTAAATCCACCAGCTTCTCCATGGGAAAATGATGGGTGATCTCCTCCCATGTGATTTACGACCTCTGAAAACCTGCTGGAGGGTCAAGTAGGGGTCAGTCCCAACTTGATAGTTCACAACATCGAACCATGTGCCTCAGGCTTACAGTGCAGCTTCTTGCCACTAGGCCACCATGGCTCAACAACAACTACTACTACTAACGTATAATAATCAGTAATAATGCCAATCACTGGGGATTTACCTGTCAGGGACTGTGCTAAGTATTTCCACATATTTATCTCGTTTCATTCTCACCATCTACTCTCTCAGTGAGGACCCACATATGGAGGTGGAAATGTAGCCTAAGCAACGCTCATGGAGTCACACATCAAGAGGGCACCACGCTAACTCCACATCCTGCCTCATGTTTAATTCTGTATTCTATTGTCTGCCTAAACTTGAAACAGTTTGTAGACCAGTATTTTACTTACTTTGAAGCAAACATATTCCACGCTTTGCCCACAATCCTATCAAGTGGCTTTACTAAGAACTGGCTATTGCTGACCAGTGTTGCAGACTTTTCGTATCTGTTGAAAGCTCGCTGAGTTTTCCACATGTTAAAAGCATGAGCAGGTTTTAACCAGGAAGTATAGATAGCTGGATCTTTAAATCCTCCTACAGTGAAAACAAAACAAATTATTCTTTGAATCATAAATTATTTATTTTGAAAAACAAGAGACAAATATTTCCTCGTCTAATTATTCTGATATCTCTTTGGTTTTTACTTTTCAAATTACCTTTTTCCCAATAGAAAGCATGCTAAGTTGCAATCAACTTTTTCTGAGAAAGATATTCTCAGCATTCCTGGAGGTGTGGATGGAAAGACAAATGAGAAAATTTCCATTTAGAAAGAGAGTAAAGCCAAACAGACTGAAGAGAAATCAGGAGAATCTGAGATGGGATCTTTTACGTGACAATTTCATGACAGGAGGGAGCATCTAGGAAAGATGAAGATAACGAAAATGATGGATCAGATACCAGCCTGTTTCCATGAAAAGGGAATCAGACACAGGAAGTTATGTAGGAAAGAAAACATTTAATTGCTCTCTTTATCCTAGAAAAATATTTAATATGCTGAAAGCTGGAGAATTATAACAGATACCATTTATAAGAAAACAAAAAGATTTCTTACTTTTTTTAAAAAAAATTATTATTTTGTGTGTGTGTACTGTCATATTGGATCTGACTGGTACAGGAGGAGATTGTGCCTCCTTCTCCAGCAAAGCATCTGATGGATTAAAAAGGATTTCTTACTTTTTATCAGCTTTGGTTATATCCTTTTTTTTCACATTAAACTTTGTTACTACTGTTTTCAAACTTTGTGTAATTTTTAGCATTGCTCCTCTAAACATTTTGTAAACATAAATATATCTACTTGTCTAAAATACTAAAATGATCCATCATTACAAATTTACATAGGGATTATGGAGGTTGATGTCTTATTTTAATATCACCAATGTTTCTAGAAATGGCAATACTAATTCTTAAGTAAAATGAATAATTTCAAGTTTACAAAAACTAGCTTTATACTGCTTTTGGATTAATGACTTATGTTCAATGCTGGGGTGGAGGATCTGTAATAATTCACACCATTCAGAAAAATATTAAGAAGGGAGCTCTCGTGGCCTAGTGGCAAGAGCTGTGCTGCAATCCAGAAGGCGCACGATTTGAATCCACCAGATGCTCCGCTGGAGAAAGAAGGGCAATCTCCTCCTCTGCCAGTCGGATCTGATTTGGCAATACACAACAAGAAAAAAAATATTACTAAAAACAAAAAGAAAAATATGAAGAATGATAAATTCACCTAAACTGCTGAAACGCCCGCACCCAGAGTGACTGCTATGAATAGTTTAACTATCCTTGTGTATGTAATTTTATCTACCAGCTCTTCTAAAACCTGCAATTCTCATTCACAAGTATGTTAGGAGTGATCTCTGGTGATACAGTCTGTGAGGAGTTGTACTGCAAATCCAAAGACAGTACCTCTCTGATGGCTCAAATCCACCACCAGCTCTTTATGAAAAAGACGGGCAATATCCTCCTTTGTAATTTATAGCCTCCAAAAATAACATCACCAGATATGCGCTGCCCCCAATTCCATGGTAGAGGGAGATTTCAGTATGCTGGGAACTTCTTTCCATATCAATGAATATTACTCATCTCAAAGGTTCCTTACTAAGGTGCGTGATACAGGCCATGGTCTTTGCAATTACTTGCTATGCATCATAAAGCTGGACAAAGACTAGGGATGACAGGAGAGTTGATGCCTTTAAGCTGTGGTGCTGGAGAAGAGTATTGAATATACCATGGACTGCTGGGAGAACAAACAACATCCTTGAGAGGGTGAGACCAGGCTGCTTCTTGGAGGCAAGGATTCTGAAGCTCTGTTTGACATATTTTGGGCATGTTGCAAGGAGGGACCATTTCTTGGAGAAGGAGTACTGCATGAAAGGGTGGAGGACCAGCACAAGAGAAGAAGAACCTCGATGAGATGGATTGATTCAGTGACTAGGGTAATGAGGGTAGGTGTGTCAGAGACAATAAGATTGGCAAAGGATAGAGCAGGGTTTAGGGCTTTTGTACCTAAGGTTGGTATGAGTCACAGGTGACTCGACCACACATAACAACAACAACAACAAGGTTCCTTATATGAATATAGGGAGCTCTGGTGGCACAGCTGTAGTCAGTAGGAAACTGTGCCAAGCTAAAGGCCATGTTTCTCTGGCAGATGGAATCTGCCAGCAGCTCCAACAGAGGAAGATGGGCAGTCACCATCCATTAAAATTTAGAGTCTCCAAAATGTGATAGAAGGTCATCTTCGGGGTGGAACTGCCTCAGATGAAGGCAGTGAGTTAACTGGCTAATGAAATGGAGCCCTGATGGCACAGCATGTTAACTGTTGCACTGCTACCTGAAAGGTTGGTGGTTTGAATCTACCAGCTACTCTTTGGGAGAAAGCTGGGTAGTTTCCTCCTGTGAAAATGTATACCCTCAGAAGTCTGATGGAGAGTCATAATGAACTGGAATTGAATCAGTCGCGGTAGATTTGGCTAATAAAGGTTGAGGATCTTTTCATGGCCATTTGGGTATCATTTTAGGTGAGATGTCAATTCACATTTTTGCAAATTTTTAAAATTTGGTTGGTTGTCTTTCTTGCTAAACTGTAGGAGTTCTTTGTGTATTCCAGATAGTAAACCTTTAACCAATATGTTGAAAAATTTTTCTCAGTCTGAAGGTTGTCTCATCACTTTTCTGATAACATCCTTTGTCATACAGGGAGTAATGCCTTTTCAACTTCCCAACAATTCTGCAAAGGCGTTCTGTTGGCTTAGTGGTAAGGAACTGCGCTGCCAAACAAAAGTATGTGGTTCGAATCCACCAGCTGCTCTGTAGGAGAAAGATGAACAATCTCCTACTGTGTGATTTGTTATTGTTACTATGTGCCATCGAGTCACCTAAGACACATAGCCACTCTATGTACAACAATACTATCCTGAGCCAGTCTCATTGACTCTGATACTACTTTCCCCATTGCCCTAGTTACTTTATCAATCCATCTCATCCGAGGTCTTCCTTTCTTGCGCTGTCCCTCCCTACTTCCAAGCATGATATCTTTCTCCAAGGACTGGTCCCTCCTGGCCACATGGCCAAAGTATATGAGATGGAGCTTCAAAATCTTTGCCAAGGAGAAACTTGGTTTCATTCTCTCCAAGACAGACCTGCTTGTTTTCTTTTTCCTTTCCTTTTTTTTTTTTTTTTTTTTGCAAGCTAAAGAAGCTTTATTAAGAGGGATCCTGGACAAGATTCCTTGGTCTAGAGAGAGAGAGAGAGACCAGAAGAAAACCGCCGACCGCCAACCTGCTTGTTTTCTTGGCAGTTCATGGTATGTTCAATACTCTTTTCAAGCACAACTCAACAGCATCAATTCTTCGGTCATCCTTGGTCATTGTACAGCTCTCTGATGCATAACTAGTAACTGCAAAGACCATAGCCTGGCTTAGGCACACCTTAGACTGACATCATTGTTCGATAGCACTTTGGAGAGGTCTCTGACAGCTGACTTCTCCAGTGCACCTCGTCCTTTGATTTCCTGAAGGCTGTGCTATTTACCGCCTCTGGAGGGTCAGTTACAGGTAGGTTCAGAATCGACAGTACACAACAACAATTTCACAAGAAAACGCTGTCGCAGGGACCACCTGTTGTTGTTATGTGCCACTGAGTCATCTCCTGAGTCATGTGCACTATGTACAACAGCTCTGAAGCCTGCCCTGTCCTGAGCTAGTCTCACTGACTCCAACAGAACCTTCCACTTGTAACTGAACTCCTAGATTCCTTTCCAGCTAGGGACAGCATACACATACTTTAGTCCCTGTCAATGGGAGACAAGTGCAAGCATGGCATGTGACTTTAGAAGAAAGGAGTACACTGTCTTTTCTAGTTCTTAAGGATTTGATGGTTGGAGTGTATGCGGGTGTCTTGAGCTATCAGGGTGAAGCCACCAGGTTAGCCACTGGGCAACCCGATGTTCAGAGGAAAGAAATCTCATCCTGTTTAAATGACTTCTGTTTGGTTTTCAGTCACATAACACCTGACACAATGGTTTTACTCAATCCCCCATTAAAATGCACAGTTATTATTATTCTTTCCTTAGGAATAAACTTACTCACGGATCCTTTGTCATCACCATCTATGTAAAATGTGCATCTTAATGTTTGCTTACCCAGATCTGCATTTTGTACATCTTTCCCACGAAGGATGACCAAATTAGCAACGGATGTGTTAAAATGAAGCTCCTTATTGGAAGACTCTTTGCCAAGGGCAGGAAGTCCTGACAAAGGAGGTCGAACCTGCCAGTTGATTCCTACCAAAAACAAAAAAAAAAAAGAGTGAAAGGAGAAGATTATAAATTACTTCGAGCAAGAGGAGAACAGTATCTTGTGGTATGTGCATTTTATAGAAATTCGTATTGATTGGTGACAGTCATTCAAACACCTCAGTTCTCATAATGGTATGACACGTTGTTGTTTTGTGATGCTGGGTCAGAGCTGACCCCTACTGGGTTTTCAGAGGCAGTCCATCACATGGAAGACTGCTCATCTTTCTCCCAGGAAGCAGCTGGTGGATGTGAGCTGCATATTTTTGCGCTGGCAGCTCAACTTTACCATTAAGCCACCAGAGCTTCTTGATGGTATAATACAGTCATCATGAAACGTTAGTGGATGTGGTACATGCATGTGATAGAATTCTACTCAGCAATAAAAGCTATCTACTGACGTGCTGCAATCCCCAAAGGATACAGTTTGAATCCACAAGCTGTTCAGCAGGAGAAGGACGGTCAATCATCCTCCGTGTGATTAACTCTCTCTGAAAACCAACTGGAGGGCCAGTTCCGCTTCAACAACACTCAACCGGTCAGTTCAAACTCATCAGCACACAATAAAAACAACTGATATGTTCAACAGATACTAGGTGAAACAAGCAAGACTCCAAAGACTACACACTTCATATAATTCCACTCATATAACATTCTAGAGAAGGTTAAAAGTATAGCGATAAATATCAGATCCATGGCTGCTAAGGACTGAAAGTGGAAGGAAGAGATTGGCTACAAAAGTTTATGAAGAACCTTTTTGGATGATGGAAATAGTCTGTTAACTGAGGGTGATAAATACACACTGTATAAGGTTGTCACAATGTGTAGAACTATGCTACAGTGTCCTGGTGGTAAGAAGCTGTGGGGCAATCCCAAAGGTACAGTTTGATTCCACCAGCTGCTTTGGGGAAGGACACACAATCTCCTTTCCAGTGATTTACTTCCTCTGAAAATTAACTGGAGGGTCAGCTAGGGTCAGTTATGACTCAATGGCAAACAACAAACTCCTAAAAAGGATTAGTTTTACTTTATGTACCTTAACAAAAAAAAATATTAAAAATATTATGAGGAGGAGGAAGATGGGGGCAACCTAAGTAGCTGCTCAAGGGATGAGGCCAGCCTGGCCTGGGGGCCTGAGGAGCTCACCCCTGACTGGGAAGGTCGGGAAGTGTCCACAGGGACCACAATTATGGCTGTGCAGTTCGATGGGGGCCTAGTTCTGGGAGCCGATTCCAGAACCACCTCGGGGTCCTACATCACTAACCGAGTGACTGACAAGCTGACCCCCAGACATGACCGGATAGTCTGCTGCAGCTCTAGCTCAGCAGCTGATATGCAGGCAGTAGCCTGCTTGGCTTCCACAGCATCAAACTGAGTGAGCCTTCACGGGTACACATGGCAGCCAGCCTCTTTAGGGAGATGTGCTACAGATACCAGGAAGACCTGAGGATGGGAATCATCACTGCAGGCTGGGACCCCCAAAGAGGAGGGCAGGTGTACTCAGTGTCCATGTGGGTATGATGGTAAGGAAGTCCTTTGCCACTGGAGTTTCTGGGGCTCCTATATCTTTGGCTATATTGATGCTACCTACCGGGAAGGCATGACTGAGGAAGAGTGTCTGCACTTCACTGCCAATGCTCTTGCTTTGGTCACGGAGCAGGATGGCTCCAGTGGAGGAGTGATCCGCCTGGCAGCAATTGCAGAATCAGGGGTAGAGTGGCGGGTACTCTTGGGAGACCAGATCCCCAAATTCGCCATTGTCACTGTACCTGCCTCCTAAATCTCTGTACTCTGATATAATTAAAGACACTATACTGACTGAAAATGCAATAAACAGTTTTGTCAAAGAAAAGCCAAATAATGAAGTACAGAAAGACAAAGCAAAACTAGAACTAAAAGTTTACTAGTCATGAAGATTTTTTTTTTCCCCAGCCTGGGAAAATTATCTTTGGGAACAACGTATCTGACAAAGGTCTAACCTCTAAAATATAACTTCAACTCAACAACAAAAAGAGACATAATCTTCTCTGGGTTCTGCTGTAGCCCAGACCATTTTTTTTCCTATTGTGGGTTTTGGTTTTTCCACCCCTCAAAAAAGTGATTTTATTTGATGTAGCCAAATCTTAATAAAGAAAAAATATCCATCAACAGTCTCAGTTAAAAAAAAATAATCTAATTTAGAAATTGGCAATAGACACTTCACCAAAGATAACATTATAAAGACCAACAAATACATTTGAAAAATATTGATCACCTCAACAAGAAAAAGAGACATACTCCAATTAAAAAAATGGGCAAAGGACATGAAAAAGCACAGTTCAGTGGGTGGTAGGAGGCAGGTAAGTGGATGGGAAAAATCTGGTCAAAAATACATGATTGATGAGCAAGGTCCAATGGTGATTAATTTTATAAAACATAATGTATAAGAATGATTGTATGAAACACAATTGAATGAAGAACAGTGTGAAACAGTATATATGAACTTTGTTAGCAAACCAAGAAAAAAACCCCTACAAACAAAACAACACTTCACCAAAGATCTTCATACGGCCAACAAATACATGAAGAAATGCTCAAGATTATTAGATGTCAGAGACATTCAAATAAAAACAACAAGATATCATCTCATTCCAGTACAGGTCAATAAGACATCAATGAACTCATTCTCCCTCTTGTTAGGACATGTGAAAAAAGATATTGCCAATGTGATAATAAATGGGTTCAATCTTTGCACAGAATAGTATGATACCATATAAAAACAAAACACACTGCCATCAAATCAGAACCAACTCACAGCTGAAATTCCTTTAGGTTTCTGAAGCTGTAAATCACATGAGAAGGGACTCTCCATCTTTCTCTTGAGGCGTCAGGATGGATTTGAACCACCAGAGAAGCAACACCTTTGGGTTAGCAGGGAAACTTTATACAGACTAAGCCACTAAAGCTTCGGGTAACATATAAATATGTATGTTTACCATAAATATATAAAGAGTTTAATGTACAGAGATGAAATATAAATACGTTGTTGTTATGTGCTGTTGAGTCAGAACTAACTCCTAGCTGACCCTCCAGCAGGTTTTCAGAGGCAGTAAAATGCATGGGGTGAGACTGCCCATCCTTCTCATTCGGCGCAGCTTGTTGATTCTGTGTATGCCTTTGTCTGGGTTGCAGCACAGTTCCTTACCACGAGGCTCCAGATTCCCCTTATAAACATGTAGAAAATTTAATATAAACATATTGCTCTTATGTGGCCTCGACTTGGAACCAACTTATAGCTGATTCTCCAACAGGTTTTCAGAGGTTGTAAACAGCATAGGAGGAAACTGCCCATCTTTCTTCCACTGAGCAACTGGTACATTAGAACTGCCTGCCTTTGAGTCAGCTGCACAACTGCTTATAGTTACAAAACTATTTGTATCACTCAACCTGGGAAGTATCATCAACATACAATAACAAACAACTTACTGCCATCGAGTTGGAACCAACTCAAAGCTGACTCTTCACTGGGTTTTCAGAGAGTATAAATCACACAGGAGGATACTGCCCACCCTTCCTCCTTGGAGCAGCTGATGGATTCTAATTCTCTGCCTCTAGGCTGGCAGCACAACTCCCTACCCACTAAGCCACCATAAACACATTGTTGTTGTTATGTTCCATCAAGTTACCTGCAACTCATTATATATATATAAAATATATTAATTTATGGATATTTATATATTTATATACATATAATAATGGAAGTAGGAGTGGAATCTACTTCCTAAACAACTTGCCTCTGGGAACTCTATGAACTTTGATAAATGTTGATAGTTGTAGAGGGTCTTTGGGCCTTTTGTTCATAGTGTCGCTGTGAGTCGTGCTCCACTTGAAGGCAATCAACAACAAACAACATACTTGTAATACATAGCTGTTGTGTAGAGTCAGACCAACCCATAGCTGACCCTCCAACAGGTTTTCAGAGTCAGTAAATAGCACAAGAAGAAACTGTCTATCTTTCTACTGCAGAGCTGCTGGTGGATTTGAACCGTGTGTGTTTGGGCCTGTAGCAATTTCTTACCACTAGGCCACCAAAGCTCCCTATTAAATCATATATACTATGTGCATGTAATAGAAGATTTTTCTAGTTCCTAAGATTATTGAAATTGGATAGGGCAGGGCTCAGATCAAATGTGCACAGGGTTTCTATGAGTCACAGACAACTCAATGCCACATAATGACAACAACAAAGATTACTGAGTATTTTCTTCTGCCCTAACAATTCTAGATGAACTTTAGGTTATAGTATATATTGTGTTCTAATACTAAGATTGACCAATGAAAATGTGGTGGGCATTATTTTGAGTTCTACAGACATTAACATACTGATAATCCTATATACATTTTGAGTCACCAGTATGTGGCTGGAATCCAGGTGGGGAGTATTCTGAAGCAGCCTGACTCTACAGAGGTTTTGACTTCTGGTTCTGGTGAGACTCCAGGTGCATTACTAGTCATTGGCTGTGAGTTGATTATATTCGGCCTCCTATTTAAAAAGGCACTTAGTCACCAGTATAGGGCTGGAGTCCAAGTGGGGAGCATTCTGAAGCAGCCTGACTCTACAGAGGTCTGTCAATTTGCTGAACAGAGGGAACTCGCAGTTGCTATGATGCTAAACACTGTGACACTGATGTGTCAAATGCGATAATGGCTACTCATGGTGGACAGGGTTTGGTGGAGCTCTTCAGTTAAAAGAAGCTCGGAAGCAGGAGTCGCATCCACATCTGAAATAGCTTGCCTCCAGAAACTCTATGAATTTGGAGAAACGATTAAAGTTATACAGGTGTTCAGGTCTTTTGTTCATAGGGTCACTATGAGTTATCTATGACTCCATGGCACTTAACAACAACCATAACAACAATTGTGTGTCTCTCTCTCCATATATATAAATATATATATATTCATATTTATTTATTTTTTGTATATATGAAAGAATGAGAGCTTTGGTGACTTAATGGTAAGGAGCTGTGCTGCCAACCCAAAAGCATGCTGTTCAAATCCACCAGTCGCTCTGTGGGAGAAAGACAGGCAATCTCCTCCCATGTGATTTACCACCTCTGAAAACCTGTTAATGGATCAGCTATAAACTACTTCTGACTCGACAGCACATAACAACAATAATAAATGAAAGAAATCTGGTGGTGCAAGAGTTATGTATTTGGCTACTAATCAAAATTATGATTGGAACCCACTCAGCAGTTTCCCAAGAGAAAGACCTGGCAATTGGCTCCCATAAAGATTACAGCCAACAAAACCCTCTGGGACAATTCCTCTGTTACACTGGGCTGCTAATTCAGAATCAATTTGGCATCACTGAACAACATAATCAAACACTCACACAGGAAAACATTTACATGTTCAACGACCTCCCTGTAACTGTGAAGAACTATTAACACTTTAAAGCTGAGTATAAGAAAATGAACTAAACAAATTGTGGTTTATTGACCAAAAAGAGCTAAGAGGAGCATGCCTCACACTACCCTGAGGAATACTATGTTCCTTGAGATGTTAACAGGTATGGCTAGAAAAACAGATACCGCATCTCAGTCAGGAAGTACTACTTTAAAGAGTGAACACTGTACTCATCTTTAAACTTCTGCATTATACATTCATAAGATTCTGGCACAATCTTGCTTGCTGAAACGGAAGAAGATCTGAATCCTTCCCTGTCCTGAGCCAATCTCTCCAACTTTGACACACCAACCCCCATCACCCCAGTTATTGTATAATCCATCTCATCCAGGGTCTCCCTCTCCTGAGCTGTCTGTCCACCCTTCTAAGCATGATGTCCTTCTCCAAGAACCGATCTCTCCTGGCCATATGCCCAAAGTAAGTGAGGCAGAGCTTCAAAATCCTAGCCTCCAAGGAGAGACTTGGTTTCACCCTCTCCAAGAAAGACCTATTTGTTTTCTTGGCAGTCCATGGTATGTTCTAGACTGTTCTCCAGCACTACAACTCGAAGGTACCTATTCTTCTTCTGTCATTCTTAGTTATTGTTCAACTCTCTGAAGCATAACAAGTAATTGAGAAAACCATGGCCTGGATTAGGTGCACCTTTGTATCTAGACTGACATCGTTGCTATTCAGCACTCTGCAACAGTCCATGACAGCAGATTTTCCCAGTGCAATCTGTCTTTTGATTTCCTGACTGCTCATGTTAAGAGCTGATTGCGGATCCAGGTAAGCTGCAATTGCTAACAACCTCAATCTCTTCTCCACCTATTATGGTGCTACCAATTGGCAGGTCTTCTTCAGTTTCAGCAAGCAAGAATGTGTCATCTGCATATCATAGGTTGTTAATGAGTTACTACAATCTTGATGCCACATTCAATCTTGATGCCATTTTTAGATCAATCTTGAAATACAATATTGTGAGTGACAGGATAATATCCATACGCATACAAGGAAAACCTGTTAAAACCACTATCATTCAAATTTATGCACTTACAACTAGAGCCAAAGAGGAGGAAATAGATTTCTATCAACTGTTGCAGTCAGAAATTGATTGAACATATAAGTAACCAAGATGCATTAATAATAATGGGTGATTGGAATGCCAAAGTTGGGAACCAGAAAGAAGGATCAGCGGTCAGAAAATATGGACTTGGTGACAGAAATGAGGCTGGGGATAGAATGATAGAATTCTGTATAATCCATTATTTATTTATAGCAAATACCTTTTATAAGAGACATAAACACAGATTATACACATAGATTTCACCTGATGGGATGCACATGAGTCAGACTGATTACATCTGTGGAAGGAACCGTTGGAGAAGATCAATATCAGCAGTAAAAACTAGCCCAGGTGCTGATTGTGGAACAGACCATCAAGTACTCATATGAATTTAAAAACCAACTCAGGAATAGGTTTGAGGCCTGAACACTAATGAATGAATACCAGCTGAACTGTGGGAAGATATCAAGAATATCATTCATGAAGGATGCAAAAAGTTATTACAAAGAAGGAAGAAGAAAAGATCAGATTGGATGTCAGAAGAGATTCTGAATATTGCACTAGAGCGACAAGAAGCCAAAGCAAAGGGAAGAAATCATTGTTTTAGAGACATGGAAATCAAAACACAATGAGATACGACTTCACACTCACCAGGATAGTTACTATCAGAAAATAAGAGATGTTAAAGAAAAAAGAAAATAAGAGATGCTAAAAAAGAAAATAAGAGATGCTGTTGGAGATGTGAGAAACTGTAACCCTTATCCACTGTTGCGGTGGACAACAGTTTCCTTCCCGATGAAGCTATTAAAAGACATAGTCCATCAAAATAAGGAAATAAAGGGGGGTAGGTCTGAAACCCAGGAAATGGAATTTAATACAGAATGAGGCAAATAGTGATGCTATGGTCAGTTATTTATCAGACCTGGTGAGAATTCTACAAGAGTTTGCTGGACATAACAGAATACCTGAAGAGTTTAAATATTTTGAGAAGATTTTTTTTTACAAAATTTAAGTGTAGATTAAGAGAAGAAACATAGACTATTATTCTAATAAATATACATTTTCAAAAACCCACAGGGAAAACCCATCAAACTCACTGCTATCTAGTCATCAGTGACTCACGTCTATTCAGAAGCCTCCAGGAGATTTCCAGGGGCTGTAAATCACACAGGAGGAGATTGCCCATTTTTCGCCTGTGCAGCTGCTGACAGATTCGAACCACCAGAGAGATGCTGCCTTGGGAGTTAGCAACACAGCTCCCTAAACCAAGAGACATTCCTACTAGAAAAATTAATTATGATATAACCTGGACACATAGTCCATGCTTCAACTGTGCATATTTACATTATCAAAACTATATAAATGATGGATAACAAAAAAAAATATTGGAAGAATGGAATAGAGATGGCTGTATGTGTTTAAGGTATATAAAACAATTCTGAGGGAGCTCTGGTGGCCTAGTGGCAAGAAGCTGCACTGCAATCCCAGAGGTGCACGGTTCAAATCCACCTTCTCTGCTGGAGAAGGAGGGGCAATCTTCTCCTGTACCAGTCAGATCTGATTTGACGGTACACACACACACACAAAATAAACAAAACAAAACAAACCCCCAATACAATCCACTTTAGGTAGGCAATGGATAATATCCAAAATTAAAAAGTAAAACAAGTAACAGCATAAGCAAGAGACTTAGAAATAGGAAGGCAAATTCCAGAAGAAATAGCTACAACTGGTAAAAATAGCTTCAGCTGGGAATAGGGAATGTAAAACAAGAGACTGCTGTTTTCCCTGTTACAAGTGCATTATTGTACAACATACTGTACAATTACTTGACTTTTTTAAAAAATGAAGATATAGTTTACAGACAGGGCATGTATGAGTTTCAACTGCTTGCTTTCCCCCTCCCCGTACTATATTGTTCATTAATTACTGTGACTGAAAATGAAATTTTAAAAAAATGTTATACTCATGCAATTATTTTTTTTGTTTTAAATGAAACTGTGCAGTTGACTAAGAAGCCCTCCTGGGCTGCTTTGGTGAAGTTTTGCAGGAACTCCCTACCCAGAAGAAAGACTACTATTCTAACCAGCCCAAGATAGTTTTTACTGAGAACTCCAAGGAAGGCATTTTTCCCAGCTTGTGGGCTGTATATTTTTAAAATACCCATTACCTTCTTCCATTTTTGCATTAGAAATGAGCATCTGTCTTAAATGCTTGAGGAGGCCAGCCCAAGTAAACGTGCTGTATGCCAGAGAATTCTCAGATATTTGAGGAATGTTACGCACACCCAGCATCTTGAATTCAGGATGGGGAACTAAATTCTCCATTAAGTCTCCTGTTTAAAAAGAAAATATAATAAAATAGAGAGATCTGAATGAAATCTTTTTATTCCAGGTTGTCATTGTTGGCTTATACATAACATGATTTCTGGATCAAATTTATTTTCTCCTATAAAGTCAGAATTGCTTATGTTTGAAAATATAAATACACCACTCCTCACTTATTGACATGGCTAAGTTCCAGAGATCAGGCCATTATGTGAAAACCAGCAGTGTGTGAAAGTGGAAAATGACACCATCACTGCATAACTTCCAGATTACATAACTACGTAAGTGTCAAACCAATCTGAGAATCACAGACCAGTTAAACTGACACATAACCTTAATCATCATGGTCAGTGTTACTTGTGCCTCACACATTAACAGTCTTTACTAGTAAACGTATGTCATTCAATATATACAACACATGAACTAGAAAGACAGTAGATTTCTTACTATTGTTGCAAATGCAAAATGTTGAATACTAAGTTAGTTGATAAGAAAAGAGAACATGTAGCATTTTAGAGACAAATGCTATTACATATCACATATTTGCTTCATTTTAGCACTTTAGTATTAAGGGGAAAATACACATTTGCAAAAAAAGAAACAAGAGTTGAAAAGCTGAGTGACAAGAAATTTGAACAATTACTTAGTTAAATAATAGGAGAACAAAGTAAGTACAAAAGCTGAAATGCTTTTCTTATCATCCTGTGGTCACCAAATGTTCACTTAGGAATTTTTATAATTTTTTCCCCATATTTTCTATGGCTAAATGATCAAAACCTGTTAATGTGAATTTGTGATTCCTGAGAACAGAAATCTATCTTTCACAATTAGATTTGCAATGAAAAAAGAATTAAAGAATGGCTCATTTGCTGTGCATTCAAAGCTCTCTTACACATTTATAAAAATAACAAGAGGAGTGAGAAAATATTTTAAAGTAACATGAAATATCCACTTTATGATAACACTGAGTACAAAATTCTATGTCTTCATGAAAAGTAAGTTTTAACATGAATATCTACAAAGTGCACTAGAACTGAACATATGCTAGGAGCGTTTCTTGAGACCCTAATAATCTTTTAAAAGTTTCCTAGTGTTGAATTCTATTGCATAATACAAAGAAATAAACAACATTCAGCAAATAATTCCCGAACATTAATGCACAAATTTAAAAATCAAGAAAGGTGTGGGTCAGGGCTAAATCCTTTCTCCATATCTATTCAGTCTGCATACTAAGCAAATCATTCAAGAAACTAGACTTAAGATTCTGACATCAAGATTGGAGGAAGACTCATCAACAATTTGCATTATGCAGATGACACACCTTGCTTGCTGAAAATGAGTGGGACTTGAGGCACTTGCTGAAAAAAGATCAAGGACTACTGTTTTCAATATGGATTACTTATCAACATCAAGAAGACAAAAATCTCCACCACCAGGCCACATCATGACAGATGGAGAAAAGATGTACACTGTCAATGATTTCATTTTACTTGGATCCAAAATCAGCATCACCCTTGGTACCAGCAGTCAGGAGATGTATATAGCACTGGGAAAGTCTGCTGTTAGAGACCACTCCAAAGTACTGAAGAGCAATGACGTCAGTTTAAAGACTAAAGTTTTTCCAATCACTTGCTATGCATCTGAGAGCTGGACAATGAATAAGGATGACAGAGGGGGAATTGATGCCTTTGAGTTGTCGTGTTGGAAAAGAGTACTGCATGGACTCATGGACTCCCAAAAGAACAGAGATGTCTTGGAGAATGTGCAGCCAGAGGGCTCTTTGGAGGCAAAGATGGTGAAACTTTGTCTCACATACTGTGGGCATGTTAAGAGAGGCTATTCCTTAGTGAAGGACATCATGCTTGGAAAGATGGAGGGTCAGCAAAGGAGGGGGAAGACCCTCAGCGAGATGGACTGACAGAGAGGCTGCATCAATGGGCTCTCAAGGGTGTTGGGGGTAAGAAGGATGGTACCGTTTAGGACAGGGCTCAGATCTGTTGTTCATGTGGTTGGTATGAGTCATCCGCAACTCGATGGCACTTAATGACATCGATGCATGAATTAGTAGTTGTTGCATCTTTCTCTCATTTTTTTTAAAATTTATTTTATTATTGTGTGTGTGTGTACTGTCAGATCAGATCTGACTGGTACAGGAGGAGATTGCCCCTCCCTCTCCAGCAGAGCATCTGGTGGATTTGAACGGCGCGCTTCTGGGATTGCAGTGTAGCCACTAGGCCTCTTTCTCTCCTTTCTAATTTTGACTACTTCCATTGCAACCATCCTTTGACCTCATTGGAGCCCTAATCCATAAATCTTTTGCCTTCTCAATTCATCAGCCTATCATTTTCCCCCCACTTTCTTCTCTATTAAAGTGGAAAATCATAGATTCAATTACACTCCTTAAACAGGATTTGCCATGGAAAGATACTTCAAGGAGGTAACAATAGCTAAGATTTGAAAGTTGTAAAGGAAAATGGCTCACAAAAGAATATTCTAGAAGCAACGAACAGGAAGGTAGAGGACCAATGGTGCAAATGAGCAGAGTTATATGAGAAAGAATGCAGCGCCTAATATTTCTGAAGAGTGGCTCTGATGGCACTGTGGTTAAAGCATTTGGATGCTATTTAAATGGTTGCCGGCTCAAATCCTGAACGTTTAGAGAAAGATAAGGAAATATGTTTTCATAAACATTTATAGCCTTGGAAACTTTATGAGGCAATTCTATTCTATACTACATAGGGTCACTATGGGTTCAAGTATATCAGAAATGATATGGATGGCACAGGATAGGACAGGGTTCAGATCCATTCACAGTGTCACTATGAGTTGTAGTTGATTTGATGGCACCTAGCAACAACTTGAAAAAAAATCCACACACTAGCAGTGGGCTGGAACATTTCTGAACAGAGGGAGAATGGGAAGAGCAATGGGGAAATCGGCCTTGCCATGTTACTAGAAGAATGAAGATTAATCTCAGTAATTAGATCGTTGACATTCCAGAAAATGTCCACAGCACTCTCTGAAGGGAACCACAGTTGGTGTGAAGAGCCCTAGAGGGAGCCCCCGCAGGAGGCCTTTAATCACATCAATGAAGAACTCATTCTCCTTAGAAAGAAATAAAATATACATATAAAGGCTTCACTGTACTGACAAACTGTGGGGAAACAGAAAGGGACTGGCTATTGTTGACAGTATCTGTAGTCACTGTAGCCATATACAGAACATGATGGCATTACCCTGGGATTATATTACAAGAGAAGGTCTGTGTATTCTCATTTCCCTACCAACATCATCATGCAGGAGAGCAGGTCTCTTGTTGAAATGTTAAGTCCTGAAGTGGAAAATACATTTGTAGGGTTTGAGTGAGGTGAAAGGTTGCTTGTTCAATATTGCAAGCCCAGAAATATGAGTTAATTCTTGAAGGAAATGACACTAACTTGTATTAAATTCAACTGTTTTAATTCAGTAAGGAAGAGAGTTAAAATAAGGATGTGCAAAATGTTTTTAATGGTATCTATGTCTCTGAAAAAAAGGAATTGTTCAATAGGCTCCTGAGTAATATCTAAGAGGTTTCCAGCTATGGAACTGAGGCCAGATGATTCCTATGACCTATTGGTGATAATTAAATCCGTTAATTTGAGGAGAGAGAGAGAGAAGGAGGGAGGGAGAGAAAAGAATATATAGAGAAAAAGAATTTGAAGATCGATCCTATAGGCCTCATTGAAGGAATTCTACACTTTATAGTAAGAAATCTGAACCTAAGGTTTTTAACTAGAGAAACTGAGAAACTGAAACACATAGTTACAAAGTTGGAGGTATATACACACTGGCTTGGAATAACAAGCTACTTTGTAACTTGCATCTAAATATTACTTCTAGTACTATATTATTACTCAGAGACTGGGGTAATGGGGTAGGTGTGTTGGAGACAGTGAGATTGTCACAGTTTAGAACAGGGTTTAGAGCTGTTATACATAGTGTTGCTGTGAGTTGCAGGGGACTTGACAGCACAAAACAACAACTATATTATTATGTTAAAGATGTTCTAGTGTATCTGAAAGTGTTTCTTTAATTTTTTTATGTAAAGAGAGGGATACTAAAATAAGATGAATGTTTAACTAAAGTTAGATACGAAATGTGTTAACTGTTCCAACTTCCATACAAATTCAACTTAAATACAGATTTCGGAATGGAACTCACAGGAAATCTGGGAACTTCATTTTTTATTGCATATGATTTGTACTTCTTCAGTAAGTATTTGTGTACCTGTTACTTTTAAAGGAAAACACACTTTGAAAGGAGTAAAGGTAATATAAATAAATAAAAAAGAGACTCAAGAATGCCACAGGAATTCAGAGAAAAGAAGGGCTTTTTTCTGGTTAAAGAAAATTTCATGGGGAAAAAAAATCATCCTTTGAATTGGATCCTCAGGGTGAGTAAGATTTCAGGGAAGAAGAGAAGAACTCTGAAAGAGAGGGAACACTGAGCAAAGGAACAGGGATAGAAAAATACTACTTGAAGACAAGCAGTTGAGATCCGATGAAAGGTAGGCGGTAGTGGTGGTTGTTCGGTGTTGTAAAGTCTTGTACAACTCATAGTGACCCATTAACAACAGATCTGAATCCTGCCCGATCCTACGCCATCCTTATCCTCCCTGACACACCTGAGCCTATTGCCACAGTCACTGTTATTAATCCATCTCATTCCTCTCCTTTGCTGACCCTCCACCCTTCCAAGCACAATATGCCTCTTCAACAAATAACCTCTCCTATCAACATTCCCAAAGTCTGTGAGATGAAGTGTCACCATCCTTGCCTCCATGGAGCATTCTGGCTGTACTTCCTCCAAGACATATATTTGTTCTCAATTTGCTGTCCTGGGGTAGTTTGTGGGTTGCTGTGATGCTGGAAGCAACGCCACTAGTATTTCAAAAGCCAGTAGTGTCATTCATGGTGGAGAGATTTTAGCAGAGTTCCAAGATTCAGACAGACTAGAAGCAGAAATGGCTATTCACTTCTGAAATCACAGGCCTTCAAAAACCCTATGAACAACAGATATAAGTGCACACTCATGCAAAAAAGACTGTCATGGATTGACTCATGTCTCTCACATTTATTTGGCTGTCCATGGTTCTCAGTGATTTGCATGTAAAAAACATAATGTGGCAGTTATGGAAGATCCAATATGATGTGATCCCCCAATCAGTTCTAGAGAGAGGGCTGACGGTGGGAAGAAAGAAGAATTTCCTTGGGGTGTAGCCTGTAACATTTTTATCTTGTAAAAAAAAAAAGGCTAGAGAAGCTGAGTGAGGGGGATATCAGGATCACCAAGAAAGAAGGGCCAGGAGTAGAATGCATACTTCAGACCTTGGTTCCTTCTCTAGAAATGTCTCCTCAGCTCAGGGGAAGTCCATGACACAGGGAGAGCTCCAAAGAACCCAGGCCCACAGATGTTGAAAGGAGCCAAGTACCTTTCTCCAGAGTCAAAAGGAAATGGGAAAGATCAGTGTTAAAAATAATGTGTATGAATTTCGTAAGTAAACCAGTATAAAATAAAACTTTCAGAACAAAGGTAGCATAGTGGAGTGGACTTGCGGGGAGGGATTGAATAACAATGAAAGAATATTTTCTTTTACTTTTCAAAAAGAAAAGCGAATTGGAGGGGATGGGTAGGGAGAAAAGTGCAACAATGAATGAATGGAAATTCAAAGTCTCTATAAACTTTCATTAAAATAAATTTAAAATAAAAAAAAAGAGAAAGATTTCCCCTAGAGCAGGCATACTGAATTTGGAATTCTAGTCTCCTAAATGATCAAAATATGAATTTCTATTAAAGTCAGCCACTTATGTTCTCTCTTGTGGTACTACATAGACAGTGGAGGACAGGACAAGGTTCTGCTCTGTTGTTCACAGGGTCACTACTGCCTTTAGTTGATGTGATGGTACCTAACAACAGACAGAAAGAGATGAAGGTGCAAAGTTGCGGGGTAAGGCATTATGGGAGAACAAGGAATGCCAAGCTAAGAAATCCTGACAGATCACACAGGTAACACAGTCCTTAGTTACCCTTCAAGGCTAGAAGTGAGATCACCTCCATGACTCAACTTCTAACAGCAAAGCTCTTGGATGTGCATAAAAGACACAAGATTAGAAGTGTGTTTTGTGGAAGCACATTTGGAGCTTGTGTGCAAGGCGTAAGAGGCAGGTAACAGGGAGAAAAGATTAAGCCTACCTTACTAAACTTCTATTTTTGTGCTTAAAAAAAAAAGGAAATAGAAAGAGGCAAGCTTTGCTTTGTATTCAAAGAGTATCTGAAGAGTATGGCAGGTGTATTAGGAGGTGCTGGGTGGCCTGTGTGGGAGAATAGCAGCAGTACCACCTAGCAGTGCCTCTGGAAACAGGCCTAGCAACTTATCTCTGAAAGGAAACCCTCTGGAGCATTTCTACTCTGCATGCAAGGGTCACCATGAGTCAGTGGGAAAGGACTCAAAACCAACAGCTACATTAGCTGAGAAATACTGAGGCCCTGAGCTAATGTTGCTGAAACAGGAGAGTAAGGCAAGGAAACCAGAGAGATGGCAAAGATGACACTGACAAGTCTGATCATACTGATGAGATGGGAGGACAAGGTGAGACATCTGGGAGAGAGGAATAGAGCACTGGGTGAAAGGAGTTGGTCTTGGTAATAGGTACGAACAAAACAGAAAACCTAACTGATGGCCAACAAGTTAGTTCCACTGTCTACCTGGTTTCTGAGGTATACAGAAGGATACTGTCTACTTTCACCTTCAGAGCTGATGGTGGATTAGAATTGCCGATCTTTTGATTTGCAGCCTGATATGCTACCAGGGCTCCTAGTGATCTGTGAATAAAAAGATAAACTCATCCAAAATGTGCTAAATCTGAAGCAACAAGAAGCAACTATCTGGGGAAGATATTAGAACTTAAATTTACTCATTGCTTTTGAGTAGGAACCAACTTATAGCTAATTCTCTAGTGTGTTTTTGGAGACTGTAGATTGCATAGGAAAAGACTTCCCATCTTACTCCCACTGAGCCGCTGGTGGATTTGACCTTACGGAGTCAGTAACTCTGGGTTAGCAGCAAAGCTTCCTATAAACTAGGCTGGCAGAGCTCCCTTTAGAATTGGTGGTAAGAATTACAGAGTCATTTGCATCTAGATAAGGAGCTCTGATGGTGCAGTCTGGTGAGAGTTGTCCTGCTAAACCAGATGTTATGTCTCTCTGGAGATCTGAATCCACCAGCCCCATCTCAGAGAGAAAGATAGCAATCTCTTCGTGTGCAATTTACAGCCTCAAAAACCCACTGGAGGGTCAGCTAGAAGTCTGTTCCAATTCTACAGCAAAGTGCTGCATACAGATGATCTGAACTGACAGGGTACCATTTGAAGAATAAGAGCTGGAGAAATGAAGTTAGGAAGTAGTCTTAAGTAGCACCCATAAAGATTTCCATTCTTGCAACCCTCTCAGGTAGTTCTACAGGGTTGCTGTAAGTCAGAACTGACTTAACAGCAGGGGGTCAGTTACTGAGGCCAAGAGAAGCCCCTAGATTTGGAGAGTGTAAACTATGGTGAATAAAGAGGACCAAGCTGGGAGATAAGTGGAGAGAAATAGGTGGCAAGGCAAAAGAAAAGGAATATTAAAAAAAGTACAAAGACAACCCATGGAATGAGAGCATTTTGGGAGGGGACATGACAGATCATAAACTAATTAAGAGATTTATATTGAGACTATGGAGTCTCTGGATGGTGCAAATGGTTTAAAACATTCAGCAACTAAGTGAAAGGTAAGGGGTTTGAGTCCACCTAGATGTGCCCTGATAGGTTTGGAAACCTATTTCTGAAAAATGAGTCATTGAAAACTCTGTAGCACTTTGACACAAGTAGGATTGTCATCAGTTGAAACTGACTCAACAGTAACTGGTAAAAATTAAGACTATGTACCTATGAGCTTTAGTCACCCTGCAAGCATGGAAGTGAAATCACCCCTGTGACTTTACTTGCAGCCAAATAACAGACAGCTTGTAAGGTGACTGATAAGAACAGGGAGGAATAGACTCCTAAGAAAAATTAACTTTACAAGATCAGAAGGGCTGCATTTGCCTATGGACAACTGGATATGGGAAACACTGAAGGACAAACAGAAACAGGAAACACAGGACAGAAGTGAGGAGAGTGCTGTTACAACGCAGGGATTATATTCAACATCACATGGAAGACAGATTTGTTCTGTAAACTTTTACTCAAATCTCAAAAAAAGGTTAAAAAAATACAGAATAAAGAACTATTAAAACCTAAAAAGATAAATAGCCCATTTTCTTTTTTTTTTTTTTTAAAAAAAAGGGCAACAGATCTGACTGCAGGTTTTCAGAACACGAGACTGTCTCCCAAATAACAGATGGGAGGATGAGGGGACACGTACCTAAAGGATTTCTTCTGTAGTGAAGTGAGTCTTCTGCAGAGTAGGTAGGCTGGAATATACTTCCCAACTGATGTGCCAGGACTTGATTTATATCACTGAAGGAGATCTGTCTGATGTTCATCAGTTTGGCACAGATCTTATGGATAGTGTCATTTTCTTGGAAAAGGAGAGCATCCGAAGATCGGTACAAGTGAGAAAGAGTCAAAACAGAGTTGTAGTTCTGAACAATAACCTAGAGAGAAAATGGTCAGGAACAAGAAAGGTCGGAGTGAAATGGTGGTTGGGAGCAAAGATTCCAAAGACATCCTGCCTCCTGCCTGAGTTCACATTCTACTGTTATTTTCTGTCTGTGTAACCTTGGACAAGATATTTAATGTCTCTTGTCTTAGTTTTCTGTTATAAAAAATAAACAACCAAAAAATCCTAACCCATTGCCATCATGTCGATGCTGAGTCATGAAGGAAAGATGGAGACAATAATGAGATCAGTCTCTAAGAGCTGAAAAAGTTGCAATAATGCAAGAAAAGCACTTATACACAGGAAGAGTTGAATAAATGTTGGCCATTATTACCACATTTCCTACCTGTAAGAAGCCCAAGTGGCACAGTGATTTGACTAAGCAAAAGGATTGTGGTTTGAACCATGAGGGCCTCCTCAGGAGAAAGATGTGGCAGGTTGCTTTTGTAAAGAGTACAGCTTAGGAAACTGTATGTTGTTGTTGTTGTTATGTGCCATCGAGTCGCCTGCGACTCATAGCGACCCTATGTACAACAGCCCTAAACTCTGCTCTGTCCTGTGCCAATCGCACTGTCTCAGACACTCCCATCCCAATTATCCCAATCACTGAACCTAGGAAACTGTATAGGGCAGGCAAATTCTGTTCTCCAGGCTCACAGTGTCAATCAACTTGATAGCAATGGGTGGGGTTTTCCTTTCTACATTGAGTTCGTACTTCCATTTTATTGATTCTCCTACTAGACAGATCAATAGAAAATTGGCCTATGTACAAATTTCTTCCCCATGGGGAGAAATAAAAATTATTGGAAGGTTGGTAATGGCACCGAGAACCCCAATATGAAGTCATGGTCTCTGCTTTACAATCTGTAGCCAAAAGGAAAAAGCCAGAAGTGGGTTCTTGGGAAAGGTCTGTTGGCCTAGTGGCAAGAAGCTGCAACTACAGTCTCAGAGGTGCACGGTTCAAATCCACCAGATGCTCTGCTGGAGAAGGAGGAACAATCTCCTCCTGTACCAGTCAGAAGTGGGTTCTTGAGAGGAGGGGCACAATTGTCTTCTTTGAAAATTTAAAAACAAAGATACTTTGTTTTTAATTTTTTAAATTAATTTATTTATTTTTCTTTTCAATGAACATCTACAGAGATTTTGGAATTCCATTCATTCATTGTTGCACTTTTCTCCCCGCCGCGCCCCCCCCCCCCCCCCCCCCCCCCCCCCCCCGGTTTGCTCCTCTCCTTGAAAAGCAAAAGAAAAACTCCTTCATTGGTACACAATCCCCCCCGGGACATGCCCCAACCCCACCCCAAATATAATCCACTCTGCAACCCTCATTCCGTACTCTTATGATAAACATAATGCCCTGAAATATAATACTTTTAAACTATTCTCCCCCTCATGGACTTCAAAGCAGTAAACATAATTTATCCAGAAACAAAGATATTTGTATGGAAAAGTTTGAGCAAAATTAAGTGTATTGCACTCATGAAAGTATGTTTTTTAATCACTCTGGAAGCTGTAACTTAACATTTCCAAAGAAGAGAAGTAATTTCCAACCCACATTTATTTCCATTTCAAAGAACATAAAACATAACTTTTTCAATTAATATGTTCATACCTCACCAGTTCCAAAAGGCCATATTATCTGATTCATTTTCAAGGAATTTGGGTACTGATCTTGTAAATTCTGGGTAATAAAGGCTCCCAGTCCTGATCCTGTGCCCCCAGCCATACTCATTATGATGAAAAAGCCACTCAATGAGTCACATTTCTCCACTTCCTTCTGAACTAGGTTCATGATAGATTCTTCATGTCTGGGCCCATGAACAGAGTAACTATGCAATGTGAAAGAGATACATGTAAACAAATTTAAAACTGACCACAGAGATGCAATTAAAAGAGAAAGAGAAACAGCTTTTCAGAGCTGTGCAGGGGAATGAATTCTCATGAAGACTACAAGTACTATGATTAGCAGAATTTAAAATATGATTAATGAGTGAATGATGGCTAGCAGAGTACCCTTACTAGATATAGGAAACACTCTGTTATGGGACATTAATTGAGTTTGAGCCTTCAATTACCATATAGTTCTGCAAGTTTATAGCACAACATAATTATTTGATAATCACAATAACAGTCCTATAGCAGTGGTTCTCAAACTTTTCTGTGCATTAAAATCACCTGGGCACCTTTGGAAAATCCCAGCAGCTTGACTTCATCCAAATAATTATATGAAAATTTCCTGGAGTGAAGCCTAGCTGTTGAGGTTTTCTGAACATCTCAAGGAAATTCTAAAGTGCAGCTGAGTCCTGGAACCACTGCCTTGTAGTACTTTTGTCCAGTAACTGGAATACTAGCCAGATAAAGATAATGTGTTAGCAGTAGGTCAGCTGGCAGCATGACAATGAAAGAAGGTGGAAAGCGTTTCTCCAAAAAGATCCTTGGTTTCATCATTATCTGTGCCTGAAGGACTGACAAAGAGAATGAGTTTCTTCAAACTTTAAATCTCAAAGTAACAATCTCAAGATGGTGTGCTAGGTCTATCAACTGTATGACTGTAACTATATTGTCTGTTAATCAACAATGTAGCTGTAACTAAAATGGCAGATTATGTAGACTTATTCTTACCCATATGCCCAGTTGTTTCCAGAACCTTGTTTTTGACAGAAACATGCATGCTGGCCATATTTCCATCGACCAGGTTGAGTAGCCTTTGATAGTGTTTGGTTGATAACTTTAGGTTCCATATCAACAAGCAGAGCCCGGGCAACTAGAGCTAAAGAAGGACAAAATTAAAAGATATTTCCCATGTCTTATTTGGGTTAATTCAGAGCATAAACTTGTGGGTCTTAAAAAAAAAACAACCCAGCCAAAACTTGTAGATCTAGGAAAAAACAACAACTCCAAATCAGCTATTATCTTACCCTGAAATCCAGGTGGGTAACAGCAGGCCTATGTAAATAAAGTCCAGCATTCTACTAAGCAGGACGAATCAATGTAGCTAAAATAAACCCTTGACCAGTTCTACCAACATCCATTGTGCTTGTAAGGTCCCATATACTGTGCTTGGAATGCAGACAACATCACACCGGCCCCTGAAGGACTTAGGATACAATGGAAAGGACAAAACACATAAGAGGATATCATTTCTAGAGATATAAAATACCACCAGCACAGGTAGTTCAAGACTGTTTTAGAATAAAGAGGAGAAGGAGGAGTAGGAGAAGTGCTGGATGAGGCTGGAATGAAGGGAGTAGTGCCCAGATCTTGGAAGTTTTAGTATAAAGCTTGCACTTCATTTTTCAGGTAATGTGAATTTTTCCCTCAACCAAGGGGAAAATACTCAGATCTGTCTTATTCACAAAGTATGCAGTGTGGAGGACAGATGTAAGAGACACAGACTTCAGACTAGGAAACCCAGGAACAGAACATGAAACAATCCAGGTGAAAAAGGACACGAGCATGAACTACAGGCAATGTTGTTATGTACCGTCTAGTTGGAACCGACTCATAGCTGACCCTCTAGTGAGTTTTCAGAAGCAATAAGTCACATGGTAGGAGACTGTCCTTCTTCCTCCTTCAGAGTAGCTGGCTGATTTGAACTGCCTTGAGTTGCCATTGCAACTCCTTACTACTAAGCCACCAGAGCTCCCCAAGGGCAATGACAGTGAAGATGAACCACTTCATTTATA
>NW_006400007.1:1288766-1297605 GCF_000299155.1 Elephantulus edwardii
AAAACTAATAAAATTTAATAATAAAAAAAACAAAAACAAAAACAAAAAAAAACCCCACGACCCTTGAGTCCATCAGACGCAATTTTGGTTCCTTGAGTCCTTGTGACTAACGTCTTCCCAATATTTCTTATATTGAACATTGCTGGAGCCTTTACATCATACCAATCTTTCTTAGAAAATGGATCAACCACTTTCTTCTTGGCTCCTTTTTTGCCACCTTTTGTAAGGCGCTTGTTCTTGCCGACCGCCATGGTGGTGCCGAAGGAACCAGGAAAGATAATTTTTAACAAAATAGTACTGGTATAACTGGAGATCTATTTACAGAAAATTGAAACAGGATCCATACCTAACACCAAATAAAAGAATTAATGCAAGATGGAACAAGGACGTAGATGTAAAACCTAAAACAACATCAAAGAAAAAAATGAAGCAAATTTAGGAGACCTAATCTACGGCACGTTTGGAAGCAAGAGTAGTATCCACTACCTAAACTATATATATATATATATATATATAAAAAATATGAACTCTATGAACTTTGATAAATGCTGATAGTTGTAGATGGCCTTCAGGCCTTCTGTTCACAGGGTCGCTTGACTTGAAGGCAATCAACAATAACAACAATCTGCAGCATAGGTTATCTGATAGTTTTTAAAATGCACAATAAGCAAAGTATAAGCTAGATGATTGGGACCTTCTAAATATTAAATCTTTATGTGTATCAAAAAATTTATCCAAAAGAGTAAAAAGGCAACCTACAGACTGGGAAAAAATTATTTGATAATGACACTTCTAACAAGGGAGTCAGCTCTAAAATTTATAGAAAATTCCAACATTTTAACAAAGAAAAGACACACAATCCAATTATAAAGTGAGTAGAGGACATGAATAGACACTTTACCAAAGACATTCAAATGGTCAACAAACATATCAAGAAATGCTCACAATTATTAAAACAACAAAGAAATAGGATCTCACTTCAGCAACAAAAGGAAAGGTCAATAAGATTTCTAAAAATAAATGCTGGCAAGGGTATGGAGAGACTGGAACTCTCAGACACTGCTCATGGAAATGTAAAATGGCAATTCTTTTCTTTTTTTAAATTTTTTTTTACTTTACTTTTTTTTATTATTTGTGTGTGTATGTGTACCATCAAATCAGATTTGACTGGTACAGGAGGAGACTGTTCCTCCTTCTCCAGCAAAGCATCTGGTGGATTTGAACCACTCACCTCTGGGATTGCAGTGCAGCTTCTTGCCACTAGGCCACCAGAGCTCGCTAAAATGGCAATTCTTTAAGAAATTGGAAATAGAAATACTATTTGATCCAGGAATCGCAGTACTATCCAAAAGAAATAAAACTTGCAATACGATTTAATATATAAATGTATACCCATATTCACTACAGTATTATTTACAGTAACTAAGAGATGGAAAAAACTCAAGTGTCCATCAGTGGGCAAATGGATAAAGCAACTATGGTACATTCACACAATAGAGTACTATGCAACACTGAAAAACATTAAAGAATATTATAAACTCTGCATGACATGAATGACTGTAGAGGCCATCATACTGGGTCAAATGAGTCAGTAATAAAAGGACAAATATTGTATATGATATGCCCATTATAAAAAGCTAAAAAAAGGTTTACACCCAGAAAGAATAATTGTGGGGTGGTTATTAGTGATGGAGATGGAAGGGGAGTAAAAAATGAGTAAATAGATAATAGAAACACGTTGTTGTTGATAAGTGCCGTTGACTTGTAGGTGACTCATAGCGACCCTATGAACGAAAGACCTGGACACTTGTGTAACTTTCGTCCTTTCTCCAGGTTCATAGGTTTCCAGTGGCAAGCTATTTTGGAATTGGATGCCATTCCTGCTTCCAAGCTGGTTTTAATTGGGGAGCTCCACCAAACACTGTCCACCATGAGTAACCATTCTCACATTTGACACATCAGTGCCACAGTCTTCAGCTTCACAGGAGTTAGTGTCACAGTGTTCAACTACACAGAAACCATGAGCTTCCTCTCTGTATAGCAAGTGGACAGCCCAGGGCTATATGACCTAGAAGAATGTTTCACTAAAAACAAAGACAGGCCTGAGGGCCACGGATTAGAGTCACCACCTTTGGTTTGATAGCATCGCTTTCTGCCTGCTAGGCCGCCTAACCTTTCTCTATGCTGGTGTAGAAACACATTATGATAGCTGAAAAGATTAGGGGGGAGTCAGGGAAATGGAAAGAATTTGTTCGAATTTGTATTAGAATTTTGTATATAAATTTAGTTAACTATAAATTTAGTAAAAAAAATTTAAAAAAAGATAGCTGAAAAGAAAGACAATATACAATGTAGGGATGATCATCACAGTATTACCAAAGAAAGAAAATACAGAAGGAAGAACAGAATGATTAGCAGGATTCAGAATTATAGGGAGGAAATGGGAAAAGTAAGATTATAATGTGGGTATTGAAATGAATGTCAAGAGCAAAATATGTATGAATGATTGAATTAAAAATCAGTTTGCTTTATAAACCTTCACTTAAATCACAATGAAGATTATTTAAAAAATTTAAAGTGGAATTATTTTTTAAAACTTAGGTGAAATAGAAAAAGCCTGGAACAAGAAAAAATATAAATCGAAGCCCTGGAATGCGAGAATAAGAATATAATAAGCCCTTTCAGAAGCCTAATTCAGTAGACTGAACTGGATGGTAGAAAGTGGTATACACATTCAAAGTGGTTTGGTCAGTGGCATCTTTGAGAAGAGCACTGTTTCCCAGTCTGTTCTATGGAAAATACAGGCTGCTCTCTTCTTTTCTAAGAGAGGAAAATTATGTTTCTAACAGGGCATTGATCCATAATTTTTCATGTTCTGGTTTCTGCTCTGATTCATACATATTTTACCAATTTGCATTCATTCCAGTTTCTTTTCACTGGCCAGGACTGAACACAGAACAATCCGTTCAAAGCCCTGGCTTGTGGTATACTTGGGAGAGGTGGATTCTAATATCCACTTATCAATGTGCAGATTGGAAAAGAAGTCAAGGCAGGATTACGGTTCTTCACTGAGAATCTTAGATGAGAAAGCAGAAAGTTAAGAAAGAAGACAACTTTAGTTAAGTGATTAGACTTCCATTTGTTTCAGATTGGTGAAAATCTGAGCATGCTCCGATGTGGCACTGGGCAAGAAAGCATAAAAGCATAAAAGTAACAAAGTGGTTTGTTTTCTTTTAGTGACAGATATGAAAAAAAAAAAAGGAAAGATGTCGATGAGGTTGTCGATATAGAAACAGAACAGATGGGAGAGAGTCAAATTAGGTCCCTAGAAAGATGAAAGGGGCCGGGAGTAAGACACCAAATGGCGGCTTGTCCTTGAAGAGGTTGGCTACCTAATCAAAGGAGAAAGCAGATAACTGTGGACCATACCTCCATTTTTCTCCTCATTGAAGAATCTTTCTTTGCAAGATGCTTGATATGCTTCATTTTCTTTCTTAGAGCAGAGTCCTTGAAAACAGTATGAGTCATCAAAAAAAGCATCAAACACTTCAAAACCAATCTGATTGCCACACTGACCAAGTTGCACAGTTACTATTGACATGCTGAGCCACCAAGTCCCACCAAAAAGTCAGCAACCTGTAACAGAAAATTGTGTTACTGTACTACTAAAAAGGAGATATCAAATAACACCTTGTTAACCATAATTAAAAACAGCATTTTAAAATGCCAATTACGTATAATGTTGCAGATGAAATAGCCTCTCTTTATAAAATTATCTTTTTCTTTATAGTTTTGGGATTTGTGATTTACTATATTCACATATATTGAATAAGAGCGTCACAAAATCTGCTTTGTATTCACTATTTTCCACAGCAGGCATTTAAATCAGCAGCAACAACAAAATGAATGTTTACTTAAGGAATCAGTAATGCATGGGCACATAGAATACACATTTCTCTCAGCATTTATGCATGTAATTAATAATAATTTTCTGTCTTCTAAATGCCGTTCTCTGCCTTCACCACCCTCATTACTGGTCTAGGGACACCACCACTACTTCGTGTTACTTTCCAGTGGATCCGGTGCGGGAGTGAGGTGGGTGGTGGTGATATGGAACTCGAAGGAAGTAAACACTAGAAGAAACATCAGATCAAATCTTCGTTTTATACACACACACACACACACACACACACACACACACACACACACAGAGGCACATAACAACACCACAAAATAGACTTTAAAAGAAAAAAATAAAGAACTCACACTGGCTCCACGCAGCAATGGAAATGAACTGTAGTAATATGAACCAGGCTTCGTACTTTAGATTTGTAAACAAGCCTGTGGTGGTGGTGGTTGTGTCAGCTTCGACTCACAGCGACCCTATATACAACAGAAGGAAATCCCGCCCCGTCCTAAACCCATCTCAGGTGTTACTGTCTGCTATTTACAGAAAACTGAGGGTCTGGAACGTTTTAAGGCTCCCCAAGGCCACCGATTAGGCAAGAGCAAAGTCCACCGTCCGCACGCCTTACTGACAGCCCGGTTACCAGGCGTTTCAATCTCGTTCAAACTTCAGAAAGCCAACCCTCTCACTATGCGCATGCTCTCAGCACGGGAAAAAGAAACCCCAAAGCAGCGAGAAGGAACGCGCATGTTTCACGAACTAAGAGTTTTGGGGTTAGGTGGAGTGGTGATAGAGTTGTGAGCAGAGGCGAGTGCGTGAGTGTGTTTCTTCCTATTCAAAAAGGTTAATTACGCATGTTCAATTTCAATTCATCAACTTCAGATTTGGCACGCATGCTCACTGTTCACCAAAAGCTTGCGCGAACAATACGCATGCTCTGGCTTCCAAGCGAGGCTTCGGTTCGTGTTGTGCGCATGTCTCTGCCAGTACCTAGGCTATGGTGATAGTTCTACGCATGTCCGCTGCCCACAGTTTGGCTTCATTGCTCGTGGTACGCATGCTCTAGTTCTGAACTTGAGGAGCCAGTCTGGGGCCTAGGCGCAGTCGCACTAAGCCAAGACAGCCGGTGATGGCGGCAGCGGCTGCCGTCTTTGCGGCGGGTCCGGGCCCATGAGGCGACGACGGAGGCGGGACGGCTTTTACCCAGCGCTGGACGTCCAAGACAGGGAAGCTGAGGACATGGCAGGAGTGTTTGACATAGATCTGGACCAGCCAGAGGACGCGGGCTCTGAGGATGAGCTGGAGGAGGGGGTGAGGCCCGGGTCCCGGGGGGCCCGAGGTGACAGGGCTGGGGCGGCGGCTAGGGCCCAGGAAGCCGGGCGTGTCCGAGAGCGCGGAGACCTAGTGGGGCGTGTGTAGTCTCCAGGAGAAGCTGGGGCGCCCCGCACTACCTGAGGCAGGGAAGCCGGGCAGGGCAGACCTGGCCCTAGGTGTGAGGCCGCTGTGGGGCTCGCAGGTGCAGGTCGCGCCCTCATCCCCAGTTCAGCGCAGCCCCGAACAATCTGAGAAGGGGACAAGGAAGAACGCGTGGTCAGTACCTCGAGCTACTGGACTTGAGTGTGGCGGAGCGCGGGGTGGTGTGAGCGCGTGTTGGGGGAGGGAGGCTGCGCTTGTTAGGTGTCCCATAAGTGCAGGTGAAGTGCGGAAGGGTTTCCCTTCGAGTGTAAAATTTCTAGTGTTAAATTCTCAGACCTCCCACAACCACCTCTCTTCTCGGCCTGTCGCTTCTCTCCTAGGAAGCGCTCAGCTGTTAGAAGTGACAGCTGAAAACTTCTGTCGGGAGTAGCGCTGCCGCTGCAGTTACAGCCACCAGGAGTTTTATTTCGGGAGCAAGGGGGCTCTGCTGCATCTTCCAGGGTTTGTTTGTTTGCTTTTGTTTTGTTTTTTAAAAAAACCTCCCTTTCCGTGTGACTTTTTAGAAAAGCATTTGTAACGACACACGGCATTTGTTATTCGCTTTTCTCCTAGATCAAGATGTCTATTTTCCCCCCCAAATTTATGTAATTTTGGTGTGGAAAAAACCCCCACTGTTGACAGCTGTGATTTGCCTTGCCAAAAATAAATTGCTTGAATTAAGACTTGTGAATGGTGGTGTGAGGGTTTTCCCAGCTGTAATTTAGGATGCTAAATTTAGAATTATTTTTCGAATGTATAGCTTGGTTTTACCGTTGCTGCCTTAATAATTGGTATTATTTGTGTAATATCATTGTATTTTTAAGATTCATTTATTGAAAAAAAAAACACGAATGGAATCTGAGGTCCAAAAACGATGTCATACTAATTCGCGGATAACCTCATGTTAATTTAAATTCTAAATTTCAATTGCCTAATGACTACATAGGTTAGTGATTGGTACTGTCTTTACTCTCTTTTGCCTGTTTCCACATACAGTTTTCCTCCTCTCTGGATAAATTACACCCTGCTTGTTAAAATATTTTGATGCTATAAATAAAATCTTAGGAAACTCAGTGCACTTAAATAATAAAACAATTCTTTTAGTTCTTTTAATGTCTGAATCAAAAGCACAGAGTTCAGAATGTGAGAAATGAGGTGTATGCTTTAACTATTGATATATCTGACTGTGGAATTCCCTTTATTTTCTTAAAAGAACACTATGGTAGACTAAATAAGAATTTGAAACAAATATGGAATTACTTTCTTAATACTGTGTCTTTCTTTTCTTCTGCCCCAGTTTTCATTACATGTACCATGCTTTCATCAGTTACTGTGACTCCATATTACATTGATTTTGGATCAGGATAGGGAGAAAACTAGACAGGAAGAATGCTTTATGTCTTCATCAGTTAAGGTGATAATTTCCAGACTAGGAGTATACCTTTGAAAAATACAACACTCTTTTTTTTTTTTTAAGTCTTTATTATATTTTTTGTGTGTATGGTCAAATCGGATCTGATTGGTACAGGAGGAGATTGACCCTCCTTCTCCAGCAGAGCATCTGGTGGATTTGAACTGAGTACCTCTGGGATTGCAGTGCAGTTTCTTGCCACTGGGCCACCAGAGCTCCCTCAAAAATACAGCACTCTTCATACTGTTATTTTGAACTGGGCCCTTCCTGGATGTGCTTCAGGAACAGTAGATAGTTTAACTGATTTTTCTTTTGCTGGCAACCTTTTTATTGAGGATATGTGAGAGATGGTCTGAGAAATTGATGGAAATAGGAAAGAGAGAAGTGTGGCAACTGTTTTAGAAAGAAGAACTTCAGGAAAAGAGCCACCCAAATTAGTTGCCATTGAGTCGATTCTGACTTGTTACTTCTGTGTTTTTCAGTGTCTTTTTTTTTAAAGTGTCCAGGCCTTTCTTTTGAGGCATTTCTTGGCTCTTAACTTTTTGGTTAGCAGCTTAGTTTATTAACTGTTTACTACTCCAGATTTTAAGTAGTAATCTTCCGTAAAATATATCTCAGCAATTCTTTAGGGAGCTCTGGTGGTATGTTCTATAGTGAGTTAATCTGTTAACCCAAAAGCTGTGCACCTCTGGCAGTTCAGATTCATAGTTCCTTGAGAGAGTGATGGACCTTCTCCTCCTGCTGCAGTTGATAGACAGTTGCGATAAGTAGGAAAAAGCCCAATGGCTGTGAGTGAGCAATGCTTTGGGAGTTGAAATTGTTTGAGTGTGTATCTAAGGGATACTTCAAGGTAGACAAGGTTGGAGTGGGATTGAGGTAGCAGCCTATGGAGAATTGATAACATATGTCTTGGAGAGAGTACAGCCAGGTTGCTCCTTACAGGAACGGATGGTGAAACTTCACTAGGCATGGTGTTAGGAAGGACCAGTCCTTGGACAAAAGACATCGTGTTCGGAAAGGTGGAGCATTACTGAAAGAGGGGGAGACTGTCAACTAACTGGATTGATATAGTAACTCTAACAGTGGGCTCTAGTGTGGCAGGGATGCTGAGTTTAGGGCAGGGTTCAGATCTGATGTTCATAGATCTCTGTGAGTAACTCTTGTGTGCAACTCAGTAGCACCTAACAACAAGAAGTTACGCCAAAGTTAGGATTGCATCCTTCAATATGGATTGAGGCTCAATATCAAAATTCTCGCCACTGGGCCAATTGGCAGCATCAAGATGGATGGTGAAGAGATTGATATTGTTAACAGCTTTAGTTTGCTTGGCTCCACAGACAACACTCTTGGCTCCAGCATCCAGGAAATTTTAAAAGACGTATTGCGATGGGAAAGAATGCTGTTATGGACCTCTCCAAAGTACTGAAGAACAATGGTGTTACTCTGGAGACTAAGATGTACCTGATACAGGCCATGGTCTTTGCAGTCACTTGCTATGTGTCAGAGAGCTAGACAGTGACTAGAAAGGATAGAAGGAGAATTGATGCCTTTGAGCTGTGGTGCTGGAGAAGAGTATTGAATGAACCATGGACTGCTAAGAAAACAAACAGGTTCATTCAGGAGAGGGTTAAACCAGGCTGCTCCTTCGAGGCAAGGATTCTGAAGCTTCATCTGGCATACTTTGGACATGTTGCAAGGAGGGATTGATCAGTCCTTGGAAAAGAAAGTCATACTTGGGAGGGTGGAGGGACAGCACAGGAGGGGAAAGCCCTCTATGTGGTGGATTGATTCAGTGACTGGGGTAATCGGGATGGGCGTATCAGAGACAGTGAGATTGGCACAGAATAGGACAGGATTTAGGGCTGTTGTACATAGGGTCACTATGAGTCGCAGGCAACTGGATGGCACATAACAATGACAACAGATAAAAATTTAGTTTCTAGGAAAATTGAGTATTTAATGACCATTCCTTAGAGAGGGACATCATGCTTGGGAGGGTGGAGGGACAGCGCAGGAGAGGAAGGCCCTCTATGAGGTGGATTGATTCAGTGACTGGGATAATTGGG
>NW_006400007.1:1297705-1299827 GCF_000299155.1 Elephantulus edwardii
CGAGGTTGTGGAGAAACTGGAACCCTTATTCACTGACGGTGGAAGTGTAAAATGGTGCAACCACTGTGGAAAATGGTGTGGTGCTTTCTCAAAAATTTGCAAATAGAGATACCATTTGACCCAGCAATTCCACTACTGGGAATATACCCTAAAGAGACCATAACTGACATCCAAGCAGATATATGCACACCCATGCTTATCACAGCTTTGTTCACAATAACAAGGAGTTGGAAACAACCTAAGTACCCATCAACAAATGAATGGATGGATAGAGAAGCTGTGGTATATTCACACAATGAAATACTATGCTGCACTCAAAAACAAGGAACTCATGCAATATTATTCAAAATGGGTGACTCTGGAGGACATTATGCTGAGTGAAGTATCTGCCACAAAAAGATAAATACTGCATGGTGCCACTGTTGTATAAAAGGACTGACCTTGGGGTTGGGGAGAGACTGAGAAAGATGGGTTTAATAATGTATACTGCATTGAAACAGATGAGGAAGAAAACTGTTTAAAAGGGATATGTGATTAGGTATTTTTGTCATGACAGGAGACTAGAGTGAAGGCTACATGGTGGAGTGGACCTGGGGGAGGGTTTGTAAAACAATGAAATAATTTTTCTTTTACTTTTCTAAGTGGGTAGTGTCCTAGGGGGGAGGGCTGGGAGGGAGAAAAGTGCAACAATGAATGAATGGAAATCCAAAGTCTCTGTAAATTTTTACTGAAATTAATAATAAATTTAACAAAAAGGTAAAAAAAAAAGAAATGCCAAAAAAATTTTTTTAAAAAGAGATATACAGAAGGGGGAAACAGATCTTGATATCTGGTAATATATGAACAGTAAGATGAAGAGAATTAATGTGTTTGGGTGTGGAGATGTTGAGTGTAAGGCAAGACTGAAAGGCTTAAAACTTGCTTGAACCAGTTCAGTCATGGTCGATGAAGTAAAACTGGAACATATCTTACAAACCTATATAAAGGAAACTACAAAACACTACTATAAGAACCAAAAGAGATCATGCTCATGGATTGGAAGACTTAATACTGTGAAAATGTCAATATTACCAAAATCAACCTATAGACTTAATGCAATCAATATTGATCATATTCTTTAAAAAAAAAACCCCAAAAAAAGTAATCATCAATTTTATAGAGAAAGAAGAGAGACCCCTTCCCCGCAGCAACAATGTTAGTCTAGAGACTAAGGTGTGCCTGATGCAGGCTATGGTCTTCTCAATTGCTTCTGAGAGCTGGACAATGAATAAGGACAACAGATGAAAATTGATGCCTTTGAGTTGTAGTGCTGGAGGTCTGTTCTGGAGAGGGTGAAATCAGTTTGCATCATGGAGGCAAGGATTTTGAAGCTCCCTGGAGAAGGACATCATGCTCAGAAGGGTACTGGGTCAGCACAAAAGATCGCAACCTGGATGAGTCGGATTGACACAGGGACTGTGCAGTAGGTCAGGTATATTAGAGACAGTCTGGTTGGCTCAGAATAGGGCAAGGTATATAGTCATTGTTCATCCGGTCCCTATGGAGTCACAGTCAACTTGACAGCAGATAACAACAACAACAACAGAAGAAGAAAAACAAGTAGAAGGCCTTGTACTTCCTGATCTCTTACTACATAGCCACTGTAATCAAAACAGCCTGGTACTAGCACAGTGATAGCTACATATACCAGTGGAATAGAACTGAGAACCCAGAAACAAATCTGGTAATCTCTGGACAGTTGACCTTTGATAAAGAGACAAAATTCATTAAGTGAGGAAAGATAATTTTTTTTCCACAAATAATAATTTTTATTTGCAATTATTAAAAGGCTGAATTTTAAATAGATTCTTGAACTGGTGGCTCATAACAATCAGCTCGTTCAACTTTTGCACCTGTCTCATCTCCAGTAGCTTTTCCAGAGCTACCACCTTCATCACGAATCTCCAAGAGTTTGCTCAATTCAAACTTGGGCTTCTTGAGCATTTTTACTTTCCTAACAAATACATCATGGAGAGGATAAATAGACTGGCAAGCCTTTTCTATGTCTTTTCCAATGCTGTCTGGAATCAATTTATTGACCACCTCTTTCAAGTCATTTGTCTGCACCTCTCGGGTCATGATT
>NW_006400007.1:1307971-1308616 GCF_000299155.1 Elephantulus edwardii
AGGACAGAGCGGAGTTTAGGGCTGTTGTACATAGGGTCGCTATGAGTCGCAAGCGACTCGACGGCACATAACAACAACAACATCATTACATAAACTTTTAAAACAATATGTATCAGAGTAACCTAACCTTGTTTTATAGTAAGGAAACTGAGGCATAGACCAAATGGATGATTACCGAAGATCACATTGCTGGTGGCACTGTCTTCCGACTTAGTTCAGCAAGCACGGCATCATTTTATTTACTAGTCTTGATCATGATGTGCTTCATTGTGATGCAGCAAAAGTGACTTGGAACTCACACCTATTGTGTAGTAGTTAAGCTCTCGGCTGCTAACCAAATTATTGGGGTTTGAACCCACCATCTTTGTAAGATTACGATATGCAGTCTGTTTCCATAAAGGTTTTTACCTTATAAACCTTAGGGACAGTTCTGCTCAGTCATGTAGATTCATTATGAGTCAGAGTTGACTTGATGGCATTGGTTTTGGGGACCTTTCTGATGTTACTTGACCAAACTGATACTTTCTTTTTTCTTTTATATAAAATGAGATAAAATGTATAAAGTAGTCTCAAAATATCCTGACATATTAAACATTAACTAGTTTTTGGAAATAGGTACACTATTACCCATTGCTAAGGAACTAA
>NW_006400007.1:1308716-1376833 GCF_000299155.1 Elephantulus edwardii
TATATAAAATCTTAATTATATATATGTATTATGAATTGCCATCAAGTGAGTTCCTACTTATGGTAACCATGTGTGTACAAAGTAGAACTGTGCCATACGGTTTACAAGGAAACTTAAGCAGAGTTATACATACTAGAAATGGTGCATTTTAACAGCAGTATTATCACTAACCTAAAAGTATTGTAGACCTATTTAGAGATGTATGCCTTTCTAGATGTGTTACATTGCATGAAACTTCATTGATAAATACACTTGCAATGTTGTTGTTGTTATGTGCCGTCAAGTCGTTTCCGACTCATAGCGACCCTATGCACTACAGCTCTAAACCCTGCTCTATCCTGCGCCAACCGCACTGCCTCTGACACACCCATCCCGATTACCCCAGTCACCGAATCAATCTATCTCATAGAGGGTCTTCCCCTCCTGTGCTGTCCCTCCACCCTCCCAGGCATGATGTCCCTCTCCAAGGACCCATCCCTCCTGGCAACATGTTCCAAAGTATGTCAGACGAAGCCCCAGAATCTTTGCCTCCAAGGAGTAGCTTGGTTTAATCCTCTCCAAGATGAATCATTTGCAATAGCATAGTTAATTTTTGAGAGCATAAAAGATGAGAAGAAGAAAAAAAAAAGAGAAAAAAAAGATGAGAAGACTAAGCTGATACACTTAAAATTGAATGCTTACTTAACTAATAAAAGAACTAGGTAAAGTTTATTATAGGGGATTTATTAAAGCTAATGAGTAAAAAGGTTTGTTGGCTGTTTAACGACCTTGGCAACTCTTTGTGGGCAGTGAGTTGATAGTGAGGAAAAGTTTACCTCCAGAGAATGTAGTTAGATTGTGAGAATGCTGGAAACGTCTCTACTTTCTGTGGAGGCACATCATGAAAAGAATAATAGAAAATATTATTCAATTTTAATAAAACCCATGAGTTTTATTCTAATAATTAAAAATATGTTTTGGAATAAATATGGCTAGCGTGCTCCTTGGAGGCAAGAATGGCAAAGCTTTGTCTCACGTACTTTGGGCACATTGTTACAAGGGGCTATTCCTTGAAAAGGGACATCATATTTAGAAAGGTGGAAGGTCAGTGAAATAGAGGAAGACCCTCAGCGAGAGGGAGTGACATAGTGATGGCAGCAATGGGTTTGACTATGTCAGAGATAATGAGGATGGTATAGGATAGGACAGGATTTAGATAGGATTGCTGTGAGTTGACTTGATGGCACATAACAGCAGCAGTGCAGAATATGAATTGGTTGACAAAAGTTTAATGTAAAAAGTAGGATTGAGATATCATGTTTTTATTGTGCAAAAGTAACATTTTTAGTGGTTTGGCAAAGTACTATTATATACATTGTTGTTGTTGTTATGTGCCGTCGAATCGCCTGCGACTCATAGCGACCCTATGTACAATAGCCCTAATCTCTGCTATGTCCTGTGCCAGTTGCACTGTCTCTGACACTCCCATCCCAATTATCCCAGTCACTGAATCAATCCACCTCATATAGGGTGTACATAGGGTTTTCAGAGGCCTGCTATTTCAGAAGTGGATGGCCAATCCTTCTTCCTATTATATACATAGATATTAAAATATTCATAATTGCTCAGATACACAATCAACACTTTTTTGGGTTTTTTGTTGTTGTTTTAATTTATTATTAATTTCAGTGAAAATTTACAGAGACTTTGGATTGGATTTCCATTCATTCATTCATTGTTGCACTTTTCTCCCTTCCCAACCCTCCCCCTACAAGTACACTACCCTCTTGGAAAAGTAAAAGAAAAATTCTTTCATTGTCTTACAATCTCTCCCCCCACGTCCACTCCACTATGCAGCCTTCGCTCTGGACTCCCATCATGACAGAAATACTTAATCACATATCCCTTTTAAACTGTTTTCTCCCTTATCTGTTTCAGTATAGTATACATTATTAAACCCATCTTTCTCAGTCTCCCCCCAACCCCGATGTCAGCCCTGTTTTACAACAGTGGCACCATGCAGTATTTGTCCTTTTGTGACTGAGATACTTCACCCAACATAATGTCCTCCACGGCCACCCATTTTGTATAATATTGCCTGAGTTCCTTGTTTTTCAATGCAACATAGTATTCCATTGTGTGAATATACCACAGCTTCTCTATCCATTCGTTTGTTGATGGGCACTTAGGTTGTTTCCAACTCCTCTCTATTGTGAACAAAGCCGTGATAAACATGGGTGTGCATATATCAGCTTGGGTGTCAGTTACGGTCTCTTTGGGATATTTTCCCAGTAGTGGAATTGCTGGATCAAATGATATCTCTATTTGCACCTTTTTGAGAAAGTGCCATACTGCCTTCCACAGTGGTTGCACCATTTTACACTCCCACCAACAGTTCCAGTTTCTCCACAACCTCGCCAGCATTTGTTGCTTGCTGTTCTGTTAAATTTTGCTATTCTGACCGGATGAGATGATATTTCATAGTTGTTTTGATTTGCATCTCTCTTAGAGCTAGGGATTTTGAACATTTCATCATGTGCTTGTTAGCCATCGGAATGTCTTCTTTGGTGAAGAGTCTGTTCATATCCTGTGCCCATTTTTCTATTGGATTATTGACCTTTATCTTGTTGTGGTGCACAATCAACACTCTTAACACCAGTAGTCAGGAAATAAAAATCTGCTGTCATGGACTTTTCTCTCCAGAGTGCTGAAGAGCAACAATGTTAGTCTAGATACAAAGGTGCACCTAATCTAGGTTATGCTCTTCTCAATTACTTGTTATGCTTCAGAGAGTGGGACAGTGACTAAGGATGACAGAGAAGAATAGATACTTTTGAGTTGGGTGCTGGAGAAGAGTCTTGAACATACCATGGACTGCCAAGAAAAAAAATAGGTCTGTCTTGGAGAGAGTGAAACCAAGTCTCTCCTTGGAGGCTAGGATTTTGAAGCTCCACCTCACTTTGGGTACGTTGCCGGGAGAGATTGGTCTTTGGAGACGGACATCTTGCTTGGAAGGATGGACAGTGCAGGAGAGGAAGACCTCGGATGAGATGGATTGATAAAGGAACTTGGTCGATGGGGGTGGTTGTGTTGGAATTAGTGAGACTGGCTCAGGACAGGGAAAGGTTCAGAGCTGCTCTACATAGGGTTGCTATACATCAAGGCGACTCAATGGCACATAACAGTAACATACTATGACAGGTTTGGAAGCAGGAGTGGCATCCACTTCCTAAATAATATACCACCAGAAACTCTATGAACTTTGATAAATGTTGATAGTTGTAGATGGGCTTCAGGCCTTTTGTTCATATGGTTCCTATGAGTCATGCTCTACTTGAAAGCATTTAACAACAACAACAACAGAAAAAACTTCATTATTAATACTTATCTTGCCTTACAATGCATTTGTTGTTGTGTTGTGCTGTAGTGTCAGGACCAACTCGTAGCTACCATCCAGTGGGTTTTCAGAGAATACAGATTGCATCGGAAGAGATTACCCATCTTTCTCCTATGGAGCATCTGGTGAATTGCTCCTCTCTGTATGTGTATACACATATGCACTAAGCATAAAAATCCAGTTCATTTCTTTTGAGTTAGTACCGACTCATAGCTGGACCCTTTATTGTATTTTCAAGGCTGTAAATCACATGGAAGGAGATGGACCCTCTTATTCCTGTGCATCTGCTGGGGATTTGAACCACTAGAGAGGCCTAGCCTTTGAGTTAGGTGCTCAACTCCCTAGGAACTATGAAATAGAATACTGGAGCTCTCATAAAACAGTAACTGTTGTTGAGGATATACATAGCAGAAATACATCAATTCTACGTGTACACTGCAACTACATAATTATATTCTGAAATCGTACAGTCATTCTCACTCTCTTTTTCTGAAATGTATCCCTGCATTGACATCATCTCACTGACCACTAAATTTCCTTTCTAATCTTACATATCTAAAAGCAACTTTTCTTAACTAATCCATTATTTTGGAAAAATTTCTTGCTTTCTCCCAGTTCTTCTATATTACTGAATTTTATTTCATAAGGAAATATCAGTGAACAGATAGGCAAGTTTATAAATTATTTAATGAAAATTGGACTAAGGAAAATGTCACCTATTCTCGAGTAAATTATTTCAATTTTTTATGAAATTTGTCCCTTTTGTTGTACTTTGTTGTTGTTGTGTATCTTAGAATTGGAACCGACTTGTAGCTGACCCTCCGGTGGGTTTTTAGAGGCAGTTAATCACACGGGAGAAGATTGCTCATCCTTCTCTTGCCTAGCAGCTGGTGGTCTGAGATTGCAGCACAGTTTCTTGCCAGGAGGCCAACAGAGCTCCCCAATGAGACTTTAGTCCTGTTAAATTTATATACATTTAAGTATACAAAGCTTTGTAAATAGTCATTCTTGTGGATTAGCTTGAATCAGTGAATCTTATATAACACCTAAAGTAAGCAGGATTTGACAGCCAGTCTTATGGATACACCAAAACAAAACAAATCCAGTTTTGGATAGATGATAATGTTTGTAGTGGCAGGGGGGGAAAATTCATTTATGTGAGTAAGCAGTTTGCAGTTTAATGTTACTTTAATGCTTCTGGTATGAAATTTTTGTAAAGGTAACACTGAATTGTGCCCCAAATGTTCCACAAGATAACCATAGGAAGTTATAAGCACAGATGCAGGTGGTAACATAAGGCTGGCCAGCTCCGGAAATGAAACATAGCCACAGGGTATGTCTGTGAGGTGCTTCAAAGCTGTGTTCAGTGTTAACTGTTCTGTGGTCTTTAATTTAGACTTAGTAAAACTAAAGAAGAAACAATTGTGTAATACCAGTTTTATCACATCTGAAAGAAGTTAGTATTTAAAGTAAAGCCATCAAAGGAGATTATATGGAGCACTAGAGACAAAAAAAGCTTACCTTCTACTCTACTCCCACCCCTTGAAACTGTATCAAGTTGAAACTGTAAGAATTGTTATTTTTTCACTATACTGCCCTGTCAGTATATAGCTGTGTCTAATCATGAAACATATCCTAGATATTAGCTGTCCGGCATACTAATTCACAGTCTGAGGAATTTGTGACTTAAGTGTCCAGTAAATAACATTCCCCCCTCCCTTTTTTTTTGCATTTGAGCTGTAGGAATACTATCTGCTTTTATTATGTCTTTTCTCAACATTGAAGAAGGTATGTTTGTGTAAATGGTTTTTTTAGTCATCTAAAATTTTTGACACTAGCTGGCCTACTTCCATCCCTTATTTTCAAGTTAAGTAATAATCTCTTTTTAAAAATATTTTTTAAAAAAATATTTATTTATTACTACTTTTGTGTGTGTACCGTCAAATCGGATCTGACTGGTACTGGAGGAGATTGTCCCTCCTTCCCCAGCAGAATATCTCGTGGATTCAAACTGTGTGCCTCTGGGATTGCAGTGCAGCTTCTTGCCACTAGGCCACCAGAGCTCCCCTCAATCTCCTTTTTTAAAAGAAGGAGCGCTGGTGGTCTCGTGGGTCTGGATTTTCATAGCCAACCCAATGACATGTGATTCAAATCCACCACCTGCTCCATGGGAGGAAGATGAGCAGTTTCCCCCACTGCAGTTTACAGCCTCTGAAAATCTGCTGGAGGATCAGCTATGAGTCGGTTTTGACTTGACAGTAATTGAGGGTTTTTTTAAGTGATTGACCCAAGGTTTATGTATTTAGCTGCTATCTAAAAAGTTAGTGGTTTGAATCACCCAACAGCTCTGTGGGAGAAAGACTTGGCAATCTACTTTCGTCAAGATTATAGACTCCTGTCTGTTATATTGGGGTATCATGAGTTGGAAGCAGTTTGACAACACATAGCAATAACAAACTGACAAGATTAATAATCAAACTTTCACACTCACTCATTGTCGTGGAGTTAGAACCAACTCAGAGTTGACCCTGGTGCAGGTTTTCAGAAGCTGTAAGTCACATCAGAGATTACTCATCATTCTCCCACTGAGTTGTTGGCAGATTCTCACTGCCAGAGAGGTGCCGCCTTTGATTTAGCAGTGCTGCTCCCTACAGACCAGAGGTCTGTATTGTCTGCGTTGTTAAGTACCACCTGGTCCACTACAGCTCACAGCAACGTTGTGAACAGTAGATGTGAACCTTGCTGTAGCTTGTTCCATCCTGACCATCTCTGACATCCTCAGGCTCCCTGTTATTGTGTTAAGCCGTCTCATTGGGCATCTTCCTCTCTTTTGTGGATCCTCCTCCTTTCCAGGCATGATATCTTTTTCCAAGGACATGCCTAAAGTATGTGAAACGAAGTTTCACTACTCGTGCCTCCAAAAAGTGGTCGTTTGGTAGTCCAGGGATATTCAACACTCCTCTCCAATACTCACAGGCACCGATTCTTCTGGCATCCTTATTCATTGTCCAGCTGCATAGCAAGTAATTGAAAACTAGGGTTTGGATCAGGTTCACCCTACACTTCAAACGGACATCATTGGCTTTCAGCACGTTTGAGAAGTCCATACAGCAGACTTTCCCAGCACATCACTTCTTTTGATTTCCTCGCTGCTTGTTCCAAGGGTATCGATTGTGGATCCAAGCAAGTTTCTATGTCTTCTCTGTCTATCATGATGCTACCCGTTGGCCCAGTGGTGAGAATTTTTGTTTTCTTCATATTGAAATGTAACCCACATTGAAGTCTTTGAACTTCTGAAGGAAGAGTTTCAAGTTATTTCTTCATGCAAGGTTGTGTCATTTGCATAATACAGGTTGTTGATGAGTCTTCCTCTGATCCTGTTGTCACACTCTTCTTCATAGAGTCCAGCTTCTTGAACGATTTGTTCTGCATACATATTGAATAGGTGTAGATGACGCACACCTTTCCTAATTTTAAACCATGTAGTGTTTCCTTGCTCTGTTCATATCACAGTTTCTTGGTCCAGGTGTACATTTTGCACCAGTACAGTTTAGTGTGAAGTTTTCATTCTTCTCAATGTTAGCTATAATTTGTTATGATCCATACAGTCAAAAGCCTTTGGATAGTCATTAAAGCACAAATAGACATTCTTCTGATACTCTCTGCTTTTAGCTAATATCCATTTGACATCATCAATTCCTTGTGCTGTGGTTTCATCTAAATTTTAAAGCTATACATTGTAATTTTATTAACTGAATTTCTACACCCATCTTACTTTTCTTTTAGCAATTCAAACACTTTCTTTTTTTTTAAATTTTTTTTCTATATTTTATTAATTTTAATAAACATTTACAGAGATTTTGGGTTTCCATTCATTCATTGTTGCACTATTCTCTCTACCCTCCTCCCAGTTTGTTCTTGTCCAAATGCCACAGTGCTTGTCAAAGCCAGTTCTGATTAATCTTCTTTGTCAGTGTGTACTTTGCCATTCCCTATCACTCCTCCCTGAGAGAGACTTCACCCTGAGTCATAAGGAAAAGGGGATGGCGTATTCTCTTAGCTACTTCCTGCTGAAAAGGGACGCTGTGGGTTTCAGGGTGAAGATCTTCTCTCACTACTCTAAAGGGCCCCTTTGGCAGTAGGAAACACATAGACTATTATGGAGATTGATTTTGGAATTTAGATGCACTCTTATTGATTGTGCTTGGCCGTACATGTTCATATCCTTGAAGATGTATCATGGGGGCAAACACTTTCAATGTTAAATCATTACATTGATTTAGAGAACTTTTCTGTGCCTCTTAAGGCTGCTTGCAGTCAACTCTTCTAATCTCTCTCCAGATTTACCTTTAATAGACTCCATAAAAGTATAATATGTAGCCTTTTGTATCTGACTTAACTTTGCTGAGTACCAAGCTATTGAAAATATCTGTTTTGCAGCATGTCTTATAATACTGTTGTATTATATTGTACTATTGCAGCATGTATATAATACTTCATCCCCTTTTATGGCCACATATTTCATTGATGTGCGCCACATTTTGTTTATCTAGTCACCAGTTGATAAATTTAGATTGTTTCTATTTTTTGGCTACTATAGATAATGTTACTGTGAACATTTATGTACAAGTCTTGGTGGAAAATTTATTTTGATTTATCTTGAGCAGATTACTGGGTCACATAGTTTAATAGCTTAAGAAACTGCCAAATTAAATAGTAGTTGTGCTATTTTACATTCTTACCAGCAGTAGATGAGGATTCCAGTCTCTGTGCATCTCAACCAAACTTGTTACTGATTATAAGAATTTGAGTGGGAGCAAAAAGGAGGAGGGCTGGTGATGCTGAGGTTAAAGCATTTGACTGCTAACTAAGAAAGTCATCCGTTTTTTTTTTTGGTGGGTTTTTTTTCCCCCTTGTGTACCGTCGAATCAGATCTGACTGGCACAAGAGGAGATTGCCCCTCCTTCTCCAGCTGAGCATCAGGTGGATTCAAACTGCTTGCCTTTAGGATTACAGTTTAGCTTCTTGTCACTAGGCCATCAGAATTTCCTAATTTGTCAGTTTTAACCACCAGTTGCTCCAAAAATGAGGCCGTCTCCTTCCATAAAAAGTCATGTAAACCCTACGGGCAGTGCTACTCTGTCCTGTAGGTCCTTTTTTTAAAAAATTAGAATCAGATGGCAGTAAGGTTAATTTTGTTCTGATTGACAGTGAAGTGGTATTTCAGTATGGTTTTATTTTGTGTTTTTATAATACCACTTAAAGAAGCTCTGCATTATATGTTGCACTGTAAACAAAGATCATTGGTTCTTACCTACTGGCAGCTCCAGGGGAGAAAAATAGGCAGTTTCCTGACAGCCTCGGAAGCCCAAAGGAGGGTTGCTGTGATTTGGAATCTACTCAGTGGCAATAGGTTTGGTTTTTGGTGATGACAAATAATGTTGAACATTTTTCATTAGTTTATTGCCATTTGAATATTTTCTTTGAAGAAGATCCAAATAATTTACTTACTTTTAAAAAATTGGCTATTTTATTTTTTATTATGGAATTATTAATATCTTATTTTCCTCTTTGAGTTGTCTTCTCGTTTCCTTGATGGTACCATTTGAAGTGTGAAAATTTTAAATTTTTATTAAGTCTCTTTTATTAATTATTTTATTCTTTTCTCTTCGGGTGTTGGATATAAGAAAGCATTGCATACCCAGAAATCAAGATGTTTACACCTGTAAGAGCTATTGAATTTGATAGCTGCATTGCTGTTGATTATGTTCATCTATGACTCATATTGAACCTGTGAACAACAGAGTAGAACCTTGCTCTGTCCTGCCCCATCTTCATGATCTCTCCTATCCTCAAATCCATTGGTATAGTCACTATGTCAGTCTACCTCATTGAGAGTCATACTCTCTCTTTCTGATCCCCCACTTTTCTCAGTATTATATCTTTATCTGAGCACTTGCCCCTCTTGACAACCAAGAGTATGTGAGACAAAGTATCTTTACCTCCCAGGAGCACTCTGGTTGCACATCTTCCAAGACCAGTTTGTTCTTCTGGCAATATCTGGAATTTTCAGTGCTCTTTACCAACCACAATTTAAAGGCAGTTAGTTGTTCAGGCATCCTTATTCATTATGCCACTTTCAGCTGCATAGGATACAGTTGAAAATACTTTGCCTTGTATCATGTGCACCTTAGTCTTTAATGTCCTTGCGCTTTATCCCTTAGGAGAGGTCCTGTAACAGCAGGTTTTCCAAATGCAGCAGAACTTTTGGTTTATTGACCATTGCTGCCATGAGTATTGCTTGTGAATCCAAGCAAAATGAAGTCATTGACATCTTCAGTCTTTTCCCATCTAGCATGATGTTGCCTGTTGGTCCAATGGAGAGAATTTCTTTTCTTGATGTTAAGTGCAAGACTTGAATACTGAAAATGATAAAGATTTCTGAAAGAATTTAAAGAAAATATAAATAAATGGAAAGATATTCTATGTTTATGAATCAGGAAGGCTGATTCATTAATCCATATTGAAGGTTGTGGTCTTTAATCTTTGGCAACAAGTGCTTCAAGTCTGCTTTCTGCAAGCAGGATTGTGTTATCTGCAAAACCCTTGATTCTTAATTGTATATTTCCTCTTGAAATGATTTGGTGTCAACCTTTTCTTTTTCATACAGTGTCTCTGTGTATTCTTCCATCTTCTTTTGATACTTCCTAGAAAATGAAAGCTTTTTATAATTTTACCTCTTGCACATAGATTGTTATCCATTTCAGTTAATTTTTTGTATATGCTGTGAAATAGTTTTTGTAATGGCCCATTAAATTAGAACCATGCATAACAGACCATCCTGGGAATTTTCAGGTATTGTAAATTGCATGGAAAGAGATTGCTCACTTGTCTCCCCTGGAGAAGCTAGAGGATTAAAAGTGCCTGCCTTTGAGTTGGCAGTACAGCTCCTTACTCACGAGTCTACGATAGTTACCAATGATGTAGATTTGCTTTTGTTAAATACCATCAGGTTGGAACTGACCCATAGCTGACTTTCTATTGAGTTTTCAAAGGCAGTTAGTCACATGGGAGGAGACTGCCCTTCTTTCTCCTGTGGAGCACCTGGTGGGTTCAAACCATGTGCCTTGAGACTGGAAGTACAACTCCTTAGCACTGAGCCACCAATGCTCCATGATGTAAGATAGGAGACCCAATTAATTGTTTTTAAAGTGAGTATCCAATTGTCCCAGCACCATTTATTTTAAGACTCGCTTTCAAATTGAATGGTCTTGATATCTTTGTCCAAGAGCAGTTTACGTAAATCTAAGAGTTTATCTCTTGCCATTGAGTTCTAGTCATTGATAGATCTTTACTCGAGTATCATAATTTTTATTTTTTAATAAGTTTTGTAACTGGAAGATATCAATCCTCCCACTTTTTCTTTTTTAAGATTGTTTTGATCTTGCCTTTTTATGTGAATTTTAGGATCAGATTGTCACTCTTCATAAAAAAGGAACCTTGAATTTTGATAGATTGCATTGAATTTGTATGCCAGCTTTCGATGTATTGCCATATTAATGGTATTAAGCCTTCTGATTCATTAACATGGAATGTCTTCCTACTTATATTTTCTTTCCTTTCTTTTGGCAGTGTTCATAGTTTTTAGTATACAAGTCTTGTACTTATGTTAAATTTAGTGTTAAAGAATATTTTTTATGCTATTGTGTATAGAGTTGCTGTATTTATTTCCCGGTTCATTGCTGTTGTATAGAAGGTTAATTAATTTTACACCCATTTATTCTATGGAATAAATGATTGATTAGCAAAACAGCTATTTGAGACATCATATAATATCTTGGATAGACTAAGGTTACCTTTGGCTACATTCAAAGTATTTCGTTAATCAGAATAGCGTCCTATAAATCATTTGGTGTAGTAACTGCCTCTAGCAAAATCCTACCTTTAGTTTCATAATGCATGAAAGTGAGTTTTTAATAGGTAAATACAATTTTTGAAAAATCACCTGACTTTGTATGTAGCTCATTAAAGCATAGTATCTGTAGCTTAATTGCCATAGTAATGTTTATGTATCTTATTCTGTTCATCATCCTATTGCCTCTTAATAAGTTTAGAGAATTTTATAAGCTGGTTTATTTCATTCATTCCCCTTCAGTTATGGAGCAAAGTGTTAAATTTTATTTTATGTTTTATAGGACTATTGATTTTTAAACTTTAACATATTTTTCAGGGTCAGTTAAATGAAAGCATGGATCATGGGGGAGTTGGACCATATGAACTGTAAGTTTATATGAAAAAATTTTCATTGTACTGTCTTTTTTACAAGTAGTTTATATTAGTTTCACTTTATAAGCATATGATTCCAGTGACATTTTTAAAAACCTAGAGTTTGAGATCATGTATGGTTGGGGGGGGAAGATACTCATTCAACTTAAACATATTCAGAACATGAACCTGAGTAGGTTAGGAATTTTAAGTTAGTTTCTTGTAGAGAACTGAGGACAGTGGTGGTTCAGTGATAGAATGCTCACCTGTCATGAGGAAGACCCAGTTAAGTTCTTGGCCAGTGCACCTCAAGTACAACTATCACTGATATGTAGGGGAGGTTTGCTATGTCTCTGTGAGACTGAATAGGTAGAGGCAGAGCCTACTGATCTACTTCGAAAAAAACCAACCAGTGAAAGCCCATTGGATACTAAGTAGCCTTAAGTAGTTGGCTTAAGTACTGTAGCTATCAACAACAAAAATACAGGGAGAATTACATTTCTAAACCTTTATTACAGAAGTAAAATTTTAAAAATATTCTCAAATGCTTATTGTTTTTCTTATAATATATATCACTCAAACAGAGATCACATAATTTTAAGTCCATTTAGGCAAGATCTACTAGGTAAGTATGGTGATTAATCTGCTTTTTTTACTCTACCCCCAAGTTAAAACACAAACAAAAAAGTCTTGAACTGGGGAGAGATTAAGAAGGGCATTAATATAACATGTAAAATTGTCATCTCTTTTGGTGTCTTTAAAATATGGTACATTTTATTACAAGAATTTTCATAGCATAGAATTTGAAATACTTAGATATGTTTAGAAAGCTTTTGGATTTCCAGCTAAAGTTGCCAAATTACAGCAAGTTGGAAAATACATACTATCTTTGACATTTTTAATAAACTGAATTTCAATAACTTGAAGACTTTTTTCTTTGTCACCTTAATAAACTTGTTCTAATTTGCCTTAATTTAGAGGGTTTTGATGCTTATGAAAATGAATAATTCTGTGAACAAGCTTATGCTTATGAAAAGATACATTCTGTTAAAAGCTGATAAGCAATCAATGATCAGACCACTTTAATCTTTAACCTGTCACATCAGTGAATCATGAGTTGACTTAGTGCACAGATACTAAATTTGCTGTCATGTACTTTTTTCTTTTACTTAAGTGAATTTTACTTTCTCCTCTTTCTAACAAATGTGCTAAAGGTAATTTAACATTCTGCAAATTTACTTTTGGTTTTGCTTTTTCCCCCAGTGGCATGGAACATTGTGAAAAATTTGAAATCTCAGAAACTAGTGTGAACAGAGGGCCAGAAAAAATCAGACCAGAATGTTTTGAGCTACTTCGGGTACTTGGTAAAGGGGGCTATGGCAAGGTAGGAAGTAATTTTTTGAAATGAGAGCTGTTGTCTATATTGGATAGGTTGAGTTTTACAGCTTGATTCCAGCATTCCTCTTTGATCTTGTTAGCCATAAGCAAAGGATAATATAACAACTCACCCAGTGAAAATTGAAAGAATGTGTAGAAATTTTGTTTTCCCTCCTTGTTGGACTACCGCACACATAAATCCTAGTATATAATGAATGGGCACTCAGTAAATTTATTTATTCACTGAGTGAATAAGTAGGCATCTGATCTGTGCCAGTCTATTATTGGCTAAATGATACCTTCTGTGAGCATCCTCTTAAAAAAGAAAACACTCCTTCCTTTTGGGAGACATGCCATATTAAGTTAGTACTTCTTATTGAGGGAATAATTTGAGTTTAATTTCTTTGACTTACAGTACCTACAATAATATAGTTAAGGAAGCTAAGAGAATACAAGAAAGGAAAAAATCTTTCTAGTTTCATAGATTTGCCAAGATTTTCTGCCTTAAGACTACACTTGAGTGTTCTGCTAAGAAAACTTATACCTAATTATTTTCTAGCAAAAGACTGTTGGGTAACAACTTAGTTAGGAACAGTTTTTTGTGTTTTTTTTTTTTACATTTTTTTAATTATTTTTTTTACGTTATTATTTTTATGTGAGTGTACCGTCAAATCAGATCTGACTGGTACAGGAGGAGATTGTTCCTCCTTCCCCGGTAGAGCATCTGGTGGATTCGAACCATGCACCTCTGGGATTTTAGTTGCAGCTCCTTTCCACTAGGCCACCTGAACTCCCCTAGGAACAGTTTTAAGAAATACTTATGCTGTTGTATATATTAATCTTTGCAGAGCATGACATCTGTAGCTTGTTCTTAGGCTTAAGGACACATTATAATATACTCTAATCACTCTGAATGTGTAACATGCACTTCAAGTCTCACTTATTTTAGCCGTTGCATGGAAATGTTTTATAACCAGTAATTTCAAGGGTTAGTAAATAGTAATTACAGTCAATTATTCCTAAATTGTTTTATGTGAAGCAATAACAGAGGCACCTCTGGGAGAAATTGTTAAGTAAAATTTTTCAGTTTGAAGGGAGCTCTGGTGGCCTAGTGACAAGAAGCTGCACTGCAATCCCAGAGGCACATGGTTTGAATCCACCAGATGCTCTGCTGGAGAAGGAGGGGCAATCTCCTCCTGTACCAGTCAGATCTGATTTGACGGTACACACAAAAAATAATAAAATTAAAAAAAAAATTTTCAGCTTGGTGTTAGGCTTCTGAAACCAGATTATTAGGCGGTCACTGCTATTTTTGCCACCAGATGGCAGTAGACTGAAAGGGAAAGTCCCACATTACCACTGGTTGGCACTCTTAGCTTAACCTTTTTGTATAAGGTGCTGTTGCACTTCCGTGGTGCCAGTTTTTACAAAAATATTAACTATTATACTGTTTATTTCTTATAAATTTTTAAGAATTCACGGCATAGCTCAGCTTGTAATAACACTTCATAAAACACTTGATTTTTTTCCCCTTTTCTTTCACATCAGGTTTTTCAAGTACGAAAAGTAACAGGAGCAAATACTGGGAAAATATTTGCCATGAAAGTGCTTAAAAAGGTGATTCTCTATCCTTTTTTGTCTCACACCATATCGTTAATTGCTGTAGAAGCCATATTTTGACCTGAAATTGTGAAAAATACATTAGTCACACAATTATAGTTCCTCTTAGAATGTAAGGTATACATTAATATTGTTACTGTTTTTAAATTTCTGCGCAGGAAGGGAAGACCCTCTATGACGTGCATTGATTCAGTAACTGGGGTAATCGGGATGGGTGTGTCAGAGGCAATGCGATTGGTACAGGATAGAGCAGGGTTTAGGGCTGTTGTACATAGGGTCGCTATGAGTCGCAAACGACTCGACGGCACATAACAATAACAACAACTTGGTGAAGGTAGAAAGGAGAACACTTTAGATTCTCCTCTGAAGCAACCCTTTTTACTCTTTGTTCTAATCTTTAGAGATAAATATTAAGCACATAATATTTCCTTAACTTAAAAATTTTAGACTTGATTTTCTAGTATGGTAAATTAAGAATTTTAATCTTTTATTCCTTCCTCTTGTACATCCTCTTATTTTTAGAAATGTATTATTTTCTTTCCATATCTGCTAGCAGCTCTGTAAAACACCTTTAAGTCCAGTGTTTTATGGTCAGATTTAATAGATAACTGATCAGTTCCATTGTTTCCCTAGTGATTCTTCTGTCTTAGAGGTCTTCTGTCCCTCTATTCCTGCCTGGACTGGTTACTATGTAGGAGTGCTAAATAACTGTCATTCTGGAATCTTCCATCGTCACAATTCTTAGTCTCCTTCAATGTCTAATCTGCCTTCCCTAGATCTGATATACTCCTTTTCCTTAGTTTATATCCTTGTTCTTTTGTTTTGACTATCATCTACTATTGATTTCCTAAGAAAATACATGCAGATGATTTTTTTAAAAATATTGCATATTTAAAATTCTGTTGCTTTGTTCAGCAAGATAGATTGATATAGTGGCTGCAGCAGTCAGTTCAAAACAACGATAGTGAGGAATTAGTAAGACCAGCTATTGTTTTGTTCTGTTGTGCATAGAATTGCTTTGAGTGCTAACTGATTTGATGACACTTAACAACGTGAAGCACTTGCTATGGAAGGTCAGGGATTGAGGCTCAGTATCAAGAAAACAAATATTCTCACCACTGGGCTGATTGGCAGCATCATGATGGATAGTGAAGAGATTGAGATTGTTCACAGTTTTCGTTTGCTTGGCTCCACAATCAACACTCTTGGCACCAGCAGCCAAGAAATTAAAAGATGTATTGCCATGGGAAAGTCTTCTGTTAGGGACCTTTCTAAAGTATTGAAGAGCAGCAGTGTCTATCTGGAGACTGAGGTGTACCTGATACATGCCATGGTCTTTGCAATCACTTGCCATGCATCAGAGAGCTGGACAATGACTAGGGATGATAGAAGGAGAATTGATGCCTTTGAGCTGTGGTGTTGGACAAGAGTATTGAATATACCATGGACTGCTATTAAAACGAACAGGTTTGTCCTGGAGAAGGTGAAGCCAAGCTGCTCCTTAGAGGCAAGGATTCTGAAGCTTCGTCTGACATACTTTGGACATGTTGCAAGGAGAGATCAGTCCTGGGAGAGGGACATCATGCTTGGGAGGGTGGAGGGACAGCGCAGGAAAGAAAGACCCTCAATGAGATGGATTGATTCAGTGACTGTGGTAATGGGGTAGGTGTGTCAGACAGTGAGATTGGCACAGGTAGGGCAGGGTTTAGGGCTGTTGTACAAAGAGTCGCTATGAGTTGCAGGCAACTCAACGGCACATAGCAACAACAGCAATTTCTTTTGAAGCCTTAGATGGCACAAAGAGCACTCAACTACTGGCTCCAGTAAGTTGGCAGTTTGGATTCACCCAGAGGCTTAATGAGAACTATCTGCTTCTGAAAGATCATGACTTAGAATACCCAACTGTACAGTTCTCTGCACACACACGGGGTCTCCATGAATTGAAGGCAGCTAGTAGCAACATACTGCTCATCACTTGGGTGAAGGTTTTTAAGTTGAAATTTCTTTTGCCTAGAATTTTGCCAAAGTTTCTTCTAGCTTTTAATGTTTCTGTTCAGAAATCCCTTGCTATTCTCACTCTTTTACACTTTACCTGTTTGGTGCTCCCCCCCCCCCCCGAAAAATAAAGGTTTTTGTTTCAGCTTTTTTGTGGGGTTTTTGTTGTTGTTGTTTATGTTTCAGTTTGTTTTACTTTTTTCAATCTTAAAATTTATCTTTCACTTCTGGAGATTTTTCTTACTGTTTTGATGATTTCTTCACTGTTCTCTGACATCGATATCGTTTTATTACAGAAATTTATTTCCCAGTACTTTTACTAAGGATTTAAGGATATTTGTGTTTTCTAAGGTTTCGTTCTTTTTATTCCACCTTTTTTTTTTAATGAGTAGATTATTTTTTTCTCTCTCTGAGCATTTTAATAGTAATTCTTTGAAATGTTCTTTTGTTTCTTGTACAGTGCCGTCTTTTAGTCTATTTTATGTGGAAGACTTTACTTTGTGCTTGCTCTTACTTAAGTGTAGAACTTTATTTGGTGATTGCTCTTATTTAAGTGTAGAACTCTTTAAAGCTGATCATAAGAAGCTGTACTGCAATTCCAAAGGCACGAGCTGCTCTGCTGGAGAAGGATGGGTAGTCTCTTCCCATATGATTAAAAAAATCTCTGAAGGATCAGCTTTGAGTTAGTTCAGACTTGAAGGCACACAACAACAAACAGCTGAGTTTTTTTTCATAGTTCAGTGAGGTTCTTACCTGGCAGTTGATTGGGAATTTTCACATATCAGTGTCTATAGGTCTTTTTTCTGATACTTGTAATTTGGTCCTGAGAAAGATCTTCTCTTCTGTTCTTTTGCCTGAAAATGGCAGTATATTCTGATGCTGGATGAGAGGGAGGAGATAGGTATATTATCTTTGTATATACACACTTTCATTTAATGTCTACCACTCTCCTGCTAAAGTTTTACTTTGTTATTTTGTTTTTGTGTACTTTTGAATTGGAACTGGCCCATAGCTGACCTTCCAGCTGGTTTTCAGAGGCAGTTAATCAAACAGGAGGAGATTGCCCATCCTTCCTACATGCCTTGAGGATTGCTGTGCAGCTTCTTACCACTAGATCACCAGAGCTCCCTAGTTTTTACTTTAGCACTTCAATGGCTATCTGATTCTTCACTCTGTTTTCTGGACAGTACACCTCACGGTTCCCCAGCTGGTTAGTGTGGCATGGAAACGTTGTTGATTTATCTATTTCTTACTGCTTTTATGTGTGTTCTGGTAGTAGCCCTCCAGTTTCTGTCCTCTGCAATCCTAATGATTGATAATTTTTTCCCCCCCTTCATTCATTTCTTTTTTTCTCTCCTGTCATTTGAACTCTTCTAAGATTTTGTTTCATGTTGTCCACCTTGCAGGCACTTAGATTTTATTTTTTTCCACTCTCCTGAGTCATTAGTTTTTAGTCATTAGTCACTAGTCTTCTAGTGTTTGGTCTTCATCCTTTTAAACCCGATATCTGTGTCCTTTAACTTTATTGGAGATTGTACATATTAATTGTTTTTCTTTTTGGAACTGATTGCTGAAAACATTCCACTGTCTTAAAATAAGCATTCCAGTAGGTAATTATTAAAAAATGCACAAAATGCCTTTTTGTTTAGCTTTTGTTTGCAGTGTTTGTTTGTTTTATTGTTGTGTACTGTCAGCAGACTGGTACAGGAGGAGATTTCCCCTCCTTCTCCAGCAAAGCATCTGGTGGACTTGAACCATGCGCCTTCAGGATTGCAGCTCAGCTTCTTGCCACTAGGCCACCAGACCTCTTTTTTTTTTTTTTAAAAGAAAAGAAAAAAAGAAGTATTTTATATTACTATAGCTCTGTTCTTCTTCCTGGCTGTCACTTAGGTCATACACATAATTCCCCATTGTAGAATTCAGTATGCAGATACCATGACCACAACTTCATTGATGATGATCTTTTAAAAGCCATTGACATTCTTAACTTCAGTTCTGAATTCTGAACTGTATCCATAAATCACAATTAGTATCTGCTATATATTTGGCTTTTTTCATTGGCATATTTTGCCACTGACGATTTTTTATTTGTGTCATATACTTCCTAAACAACATGCCTCTGGAAACTATGAACTTTGAAAAGCAACAATAGTTACACAAAGATTTCAGGTCTTTTGTTCATAGGGTGACTGTGTTCAACTCGACGGCAATTGGCAATAACAACATGTTAGAAATAAAATTGGAGACAGTATAATAATGCTTGTCTTAGAAATGTTAAAAGAAGTCCTAGTCAAGTTCTAAGAAACCCTAGTTGTGTAGTGTTTAAGGCATTCAGCTGCTAACTGACAAGGTGGCAATTTGAAATCACTAGCTGCCCTAAGGTAAAAAGATACAGCAGTGTGTATGGGGTAGGGTAGAGATTCTTAAATAATACATTCCTTCTGATAAGCTGCTTATTCATGCCTGATAATCATTCTAGTCATAATTATACCAACAGTAAAATACATACCTTGCATAGGTGTTGGACTTTATTTTTCCCCTCTTTCTCACTGATGATTGGTGGTGGTGGGGTACTGGGAAATTTTTAACTTTATTGAGTCTGCCTCCATTTATAGTCAGGCATCAGAGCCCTAACTTGTTGCCTCTCCTTTTGCTTGATAACCACTGTCAGAGTGGTTCTTCCCTCAAGTCTGGCTAGAGAATCATATTCTGTCTCATTCTCTTCTTGCTGTCATTGAAAACAAGCTTATAGCAAAGAGAATGAAAAAGAAGATGATACAGAACTAAGTTTAAAGCCCAGAGTTTTAATTCCTAAATCTGGCTTGCATTTTGTGATTTTCTTTATAATTTTATTATCTTGGAGGCAAAATGCAAATCCCTCACATTCCTGCCCCAGTCCTTGTCAATAGTACAAAGTACCAGTATTATCTTTCCTTAACCTTAAAAATAGAATCAATGAAGAGCCAGCCTGGTGTATCCCTTACCTCCAGTCAATTGTTTGCATCTGGACATTCTTCCTGGCACAGCAGTTTCCTAGTACTATTTAGCTCCCTTAGGAATGGTCCTATTTATGTGTATGTTCTTGATAGAGTCCATAGTTGTAGAGGGTCACTATGAGTCATGCTTGAAGGCAGTCAACAACAACAACAACAACATTCTTTTTTTAAAAAAACCCACAAAAATTAATTTTTGTGTGTGTGTATACTGTCAAAGTGGATCTGACTGATACAGGAGGAGATTGTCCCTCCTTCTCTGGCAGAGCATCTGGTGGATTCGAACCAGGAACCTCTGGGATTGCAGTGCAGCTTCTTGCCATTAGGCTACCAGAGCTCCCTAACAACAACATTCTTAATAACCATTTCCTTAGCTTTTCAATTACAGCTCTGGTGATCTAGTAGGTAGTGAGTTGTGTTGCAAACCCAGAGAACAGGAGGTTTAGACCCACGAGCTGCTACGTAGGGAAAATGTCTCCTTCCATGTGATTTCCAGCCTCTGAAAAGCTGCTGGAGGGTCAGCTAAGAGTCTGTTCCAACTCAAGAACAGGGAGTTGTTGAGTTGATCAGTTGCAGTAGAAAAATGTTCTCAGGAAGCCAGATAATGTTCATAACATTAGTTCTCCACACTGTAAATTTTAGGACCCTTGTCCAGGGGCTAAAGTTCTACCTTTTTTTTTTGTTTTGTTTTTAAATAATTTTTTTTTTTATTTTATGCTGGTTGTTTACTTACAAAGTTAGTATACATTGTTTTTCACACTGGATCTTTTCCGTTTCCTATACCCTCCCCTCCCTCTCACATTGTGCCACCTTATGATTAACAACCATTCCTACCTCACCCCACCCCACCCCTGGCCACCCTCACCCCTCTGCTTTCCCCACCCTTGGATCCTTATACACTTTCTACAATAATAGTCTTATACAGTATTTGTCCTTTTGGGACCAAGTTCACATAGCATAATGCTCTCCCGTCCCTCCCAAGTTAGGTAGTAATTTACAAAATCATTGCTCCTGCGTGCTATGTAGTATTCCATCGTGTGAGTGCACCATAATTTTTCAATCCATTTGATTGTGGTTGGACATCTGGGCTGTTTCCATATTCTTGCAATGGTAAATAACGTTGCTATGAACATTGGTGTACAAATCTCTGTGCCTCAATTCTCATTTTCTCAGGGTATATTCTAAGCTGTGGAATAGCTGATTCATATGTAATTTCTATATTCAGCTTTTTTGAGGAAATGCCAAACTGCCTTCCAGAATGGTTGTACCAAAGTTCTACTTCTTTAAGTGGATATACATCTTCTTTCTCTTCTGTCAGTGACCCAACTGAGAGCATTCTATGTGCTGGGCGTTATGTTAACTAGTATATTTCTGCTATTCACTTTGATAACTATATATTTCAAGGGAAGAACTAATAGACTTTCTCTCACAGTCTCTATTCTTGCTTTGGTCAGTACCCTTTTCCCCTTTGAACTTTAAGCCTGTACTACTCTCTCATTTATGATCTACCGTCTCCTGGTTTCCCTTTCAGATTTATCTAGTTCAAAATACACACACACACACCCCCCAACACCCCCCCCATCTTATCCGAGTTATCTTCACTCTCTTTTTGCGGAATGGATAGTTCTGTAGTCTAGCCTTCTGATTCCTTGATAATCTCATTTCTCTCAGCTTTTACCTCCATTCTCCTTTCTTCTTCTGCCTGCGTGGCTGTATCCTCTATCTCCAAAGTAGATGAGTCACTTTCTCATTTCCCTAGGTCTGTAGTGACTGGACTGCTTTGTCGTCCCCCCCCCCCCCACAAGTTCTTTACTATCTTCTTATTTCACTTTATCCTGAATCCAGCCTAATTAACACAATTTGGCATTTTATTTACTTGCCAGCCTCTTTGATAAGGAAAGCCCTATTCTGGATCAATTCAATATTAGCACTCCTTCATTTTCATCTCAACTTCTGAACATTACTAGCAGAAATACAAACCTATAGGATACAGTCAGATTCATGGTCTTCATTTAGACCAGCAATACTTACTAACAGGTTTGTGGTTTTTTTTTCCTTGTCTCTAGACAATTTCTATTTTCTATAGCACTTTAGAGCCTTTACTGTCAGCCCTTACGCTTTTAAGAGTGTCTTGTCTGTCTTCCTACTTGATAGAGAATTTTCAGACTGTTGAATCTGATTGCCTTCAACTTCTTAGCCCAGTTCCTACCTCCAGTACTGTATTCTACTTTTTTACCCATCTTTGCTTTCTTCTGTCCCATATTGGTGGAAAAGAAATTTCTTCTTCTGTTTAAACTTTTGATCCCTTTAACTCTATTTATTCAAGATGGCTATACCACTTATCCTCTTATGTTCTATTTTATATTCTGTTTACTTTCTTTAAATATGTTCAAGTTTCTGTTATATTTGGCAAAACAAATCTTTCCCATGAGGTCTTGTAGCTGTCTCCGTCTTGACTCTTCATTGCTGAACTTCCGGGCAAAAGTGCAGCTTGTCCATCTTAGCATTTCTTCTTATGTTTCATTCTTTTCTTCATTTAATTATATTTGACTTGGGATACCACTATTTTAGTGATATTCTTGTCACTCAGACTCTTACTTGCCAGAACCAGTACTTGGTCTATTCTTAATTTACCTCTTAGTTGTATTTGAAGCTATTGCCCACAAGTTTGAAACTTGCTCTCTTCTTCTGTGATTACACTTGACTATTTTTTTATTTTTGTCTTACAGGCCTTTGCTTCTTAGACTTCTTCACAATAGCTTATTTTTAAAAATTCAAGCCTCCCCCAAAATTAAAACATAATGTATCTTTGCACTTTTCCAAATTTCCCCAAAAGAATAACACCATGATCATAATTTTTAATGTATCCCTGTTTTCTTTGTTGTTCTTAGGGGATGTATATGTTTGTATTCACCACTAAAGACAAATCCACAGCTCATCAGTTCTCACTGTGATGGTGCCTCTATATCAGGCATCTGAGGCAGAATAGGAGGAGACTGCCTCCACCTTTTTCCTATGTAACAGCTGGTGGATTAGAACTTCCATACTTTTGGTTAACAGCCTAACATATAACACAGTAAAATTCTGTTTTCTAATACATAATCCACATTTAAACTTCTCTAATTATCTCTGTAATATCCATTATAGATGTTTTGTTCTGTTCTTAACATCCATTATTCAGTCACAGGTCACATATTTAATTGTCATGTCTCTTTACTTTCCTTTTTTCTAAGTTAAGATTTAACAGTTTTTACAGATTTCTTAGAGAAGTGCCATTGCAGTCTCAATGCATGGCCTTAGGCAATATATACCAAATATATCCCATTATTTGGGAAGGTTCAGTATAATCACTTGTTTATTATGGTATCTACCAGATTTCTCCAAAGTAGAGGTGCTTTTTATTCCTTTGCAATTTATAGATCATCTACAGAATGCTGTTTAGATTGTAACTATCCTAGTCCACCGATTGTTCTTTGGGAGAGAGAAGGCTGACTCCTCCCATAAAGATGTAAAGCCTCCGGAGCCTGGTGGAGGCCTCTGTGAATTGCAGTCAAGATGATGGCAATGAGCTTGGTTTTTGTATTTAATGCTCCTTTTCTCAATGGTTTTCTTATCTGTTGTGTTTTCTTAAATCGATATTACTGTGATGATTGTAAAATGGAAATAGTTCGCTTTTTAAAATCATTGTTTTTGTATTAGTGACAATTTTCTATAAAAGAACTTTCATACCTTTTACAATTTAGTTTACTCTCAAAAAAAAGATGTATTTCTCTTAGCATTATCTTATGACAAAATTACTAAAATTAATCCAAGTTCTTAGTTTAATTTTTAAAATGCCATCAGTATAGTTTTTCAGCATTTTTTGACTACTTCCTTACTTTGTTTATGAAATCCTGGTGGGGGAGGATGCATGTCATATATCACACTGCTAACCAAAAGCTTGGTGGTTTTAATTGACCAGCTGCTCACAGGAGAACAATGGGCAGTCTCCAACTGAATACATCCTCAGAAACTCAGTGAAAGTTGACTGTTAGTTAAAATCAACTCCTTGGCAGTCTTGCCTTACACTTGCCTTCACCTAGAATTGTCTTTCTCCAAAAAAAAAAAATCTTTATTTTCTTTTTGGTAGAGTATGATGTTTACAAACCAAGACCTGGGTGCTGGCTATGCTTCTTGCTAGTAAGATGTCATTTCTTGCTTTTCCAGTGGTCATAACCACATTTATTATTTTAATCATGGTTTCTTATTAATATATCAAAGCCCAGTCCAACTCCTCATTCCGTATTTGCATTTTTATTTTCCTCCACTGAAAACTTTGATAACATAAATCTGTAAATTTACTCAGTGGCCTCAATATTGCAACATATGAATAATAGTTTGGAAATTATTCTACTATAATAGTAGCATAAATACTACTGCTAGCTTAGGGAGTTCTGGTGGCCTAGTGGATAAGGAGTTGTGCGGCCAACCCAGAAGGTGGGGCAGTTGGAAGGTACCAGCTGCTTTAGTAGAAGGGGAAGGAACATGGTCAGTCTCCTGCTGTGTAATTTACAGCCTCTGAAAACCAGCTGGAGTGTTAAACAGTTGGTTCTGCTTGACAGTACATAACAACAATGGTTACACCTACAAATATTAGTATGGTTTAGTATTTCTTTTTGGTTCTTTTTATGCTTACCTGTAGACTAGTAAAGATATATAATCTGAAGTTCTTAATTGGTAAATACCTTTTTCTTCTTCTGTGATCAATGTAATATATAACTAAATTTGTTATATTTAAGTGTATTCTACCCTTATTGTTTCTTCTTATTTTGAGAATAAATAAGATATTAATGAGTCAGAAGTTAAAAATACCTGTTTTACCACCATAGTAGTAATATTTGACTTAATCAAGAAAATGAATGATAAACCATTGTGATTTTGCTAAAAAAAGTATATTTAGAAGTTCCATTTCTTTTCTGTTTCTCCATCTTACTAGCTTTTGCTTTATTTTGTGTTCATTGTTATAAATAGTTGACATCTGTATTTTTATTTTCTCTTTGTACACAAAAGATAGCATCCTGTATTACATTGCTGGATTATGTATGCTCTTTTAATCCTTTATCCATAGTATATTATGAATTGGACATTCTTTTTACAGCTTCTTTATACAGTATGTAGGTATTCCATAGAATTTCAGCCAGTATCCTGTGCATAGGCATTTGGATTTTATCCAGTATTTACTTTTGCAAATAATGTTATAGTTAATAACTTTGTATATTTGTTTTTTAATATTACTTCAGATTTACCATTAAGGTAACTTCCTAAAATTTAAACTTAACATGTTTAAAACAATATATTATTTTCCCCAATTTTTTTCTTCTATTTTCTGTTATTGAATGGCACCATTATCTATCTTACTATTTAAGCAGAAGCCAGGTAGCATCACTGCTTACATGTAGTTAGTCAGTGGATGTTAATGATATACCTGTATGCTCTCTTTCTCCCCTACCCTCCACATTCTTTTTCTTAATTACAGATCTGTCTGCTTGCCTAATTTACTGAACTAACCTAACTCACTGAATTGCCTCCCTAAAACTGTACTCTCTTACTAGAACTATATTTCTAGAAACCAAAGAAATCATTCACCTGAACATTTCTTTTTGCCTCTAAACAAGGCCTGAGAGTCTTTGCCTAGATACTCAGACTTCCCCTTGCCTGGCCCTTGCTTGCCTCTCCATTCTTCTTCTGACTGGCCCACATTCCTGTCATGCCTCATATAGTAGAATGCCTTTACAACTTTCATCTTAATGGCCTTTCAAGATAGGCAGGTTTGTGTCACCTCTGAGGAGGACCTCTTTCTGGGTCAATTGCAACTTTCCTGTTCACCAGCATCTTGTGCTCCATTGACTTGTCCCTGAGATTGTGGCTTCTGTGGGCTAAAGACTCTTATTAATTCTGCTTTCTTGGCACAGAGTCTGGAGTAAATATAGTTAGTAAATAATGAATAAACTTGATCTATTTACATATTTTTAACAATATGAATTTTCTCTGATTAAAATATTTTTCATGAAAAAATTCTAAACAATACAGAAATTACTTAAAACACTCTCTTGTGGAAAGTATGATTAATAATAGGTCAGTAGTAGTAAGAAAAGCGCAAAAATAGGATTTCTAGTTATTGTAGGATAAAAATGTTTATTATTTTGTTCTTATAGATCATCTCTTTTTCTTTAGGCAATGATAGTAAGAAATGCTAAAGATACAGCTCATACAAAAGCAGAACGGAATATTCTGGAGGAAGTAAAACATCCCTTCATTGTGGATTTAATTTATGCCTTTCAGACCGGTGGAAAACTCTACCTCATCCTTGAGTATCTCAGTGGTCAGTACACAGAGTTTGGTGTAATTGTTTGCATTTGCTCCAGAAACTGGGTCAAGTATTATTTTCCATTGGAAAAATTTTCTTTTCTTAGTATGATCGAGTTGTTCTTAAAATTGGCAAGGACATTGAAGATATGCAGGTTATGTGTTGCTGAAGGTTTCTATTTGTAGACATAAGTGAATGAAACTGAAGATTTTATCTCTAAAATGTTGCCTTAATCCCATTGCAATCACTTAACAAAATAAATACGTAATTGATACAGTGCCATCCCATTTATTTATGGGGGGATAAGATAAAATTGATATAAAAGCATCAAAGTATTCCTTCCTATTCTGAATTGGAAAACCTTATTGACAGTATTAAGTTAATGAATATTTACAGTTGCGTCTTTAAAAACTGAAGAACTGCTGGCTTAATGTAGCTTTACTGGTAGGAATCTCAGGTTATATTGGAAATTGTCAACTGGTTACTCTGTCATTTATAGATTACAAGTGTTTATTTCCAACAAACGCACTGGAGTTTTCTGAGAAACAGATTTCACAATAGCTATAGCATAAAACAGAAAGCTGCAGACTTTAATAGCTTTGCTTTTAACTGTTGCCATTTTAAAAACTTTATTTTGATATAATTTCATACTTAAATCAAAAGTTGCAAGAATACAAAGAAGTACTATATGCCTTTCATCTACATTCCCAAATATTATCATTTTACCACATTTGTTTTTATTTGTCTGTCTTTCTTGTCTTACTTTTCTACCCATAAGGGTATATGTATGTATATATGTGTTTATGTATACATATACACAACACACATTTTTTTCTGACCTTTTTGAGAGTTGCAGACATTACTCTGAATATATATACTGAAGTATATATATATTAAAATCAAGGATGTTATGTAATTGTATGGCTACAATTATAAAAATTAGAGGACTAATCTTGATAGATTAATATAATATCTTTCTTAATCTGGAAAAGGTCTTAATCTTTTCTTTCATGATCTTAAATTAACATTTTGAGGAGGATAGGCTAGTTATTTTGCTCTATGTGCATCAGTTTGGTTTTGCTTGATGCTTCTTCATCAGGAAACATGCATTTTTAGTAGGACCAAGTGATATGTCCTTCTCAGAACATCACATCAGGATGTACATTATCTTTGCCCTTTTACTAGTTGTGCTAAATTTAATTATGGGGATTAAAGGTAGTATATTTTTTCCCCTCCACAATGAAGTTTCTTTGTGTCGCTTTTTAATTACTAAGTATCTCTTGAGGAGATACTTTAGATTTAGTAAATATTCATCTCTCAACCTTTTCAATCAGTTTTAGTTTTGATTGATTATAATCTGAAACAATTAACTATGATAGTTGCCAAGTGATTTTCTTAATCTGTCATGCCTTCGTCATTCTTTACTTGACATTCTACTATTAAGAGTTCCCCCCATCAAAAAAAGGTTTCCCTTCCATTCCCCAGCTTGAAAAAGGATTTTTTCCCTTTTATTTAAATCATTATGGATTTGTTAAATCTAAGATTATTTTCTGTTATCTTTTACTGTTATTATTTATTTTGATTCTCAAATTGTACCATGCTTTTTACAAGGCTACTGCCGGATTATTATTTTTTTTTAATTGTGATTTTAGTGAAAGTTTACAGAAAGGATCGGGTTTTTGTTCATTCTCTAATACACATTTTTACTGCTGCAGATTTCTTAGCCTTATATAATTCTGAAAATTCTTGGTAATTCTCACGGCTAATTTTATTGCATACTAACATTTGTCTACTTGTAGGTAAAACATTCTATGGAGACTTTATTCAAATTCTCTTTTATGAACCTTGGACCTAGAATCTACAAATATTTTTGTTTCTAAGTGTAAAATCTAGAATTTCAAGCTGGTTATATAACATTTCCCATACAAATAAGAACATGCTAAAAATGGAAATCTGAGGGTTTGTTTTAGAAACCTATAATATTGAGACCAGTGTTTTATTTTAAGTGCTCTGTTGGTTTTAAAATTGTGGTTATAAGGAAAGAACAAACCCTCTTCTTGAAGTGAATTAGAAATAAAGATTGGGTTTTTTCTAATTTTTTTTTTTTTTTAACAGGAGGAGAACTATTTATGCAGTTAGAAAGAGAAGGAATATTTATGGAAGACACGGCTTGGTAAGTGAAATTTTTGTGGTTACATGGATTCAGGTAATGATTCATATAAGTAAAAGCAAAGCTTCACTAGAAACACTTTGGGTAGCCACATAATTCAGTAAATAGTTTAAGGCCAGTCAGTCAGTCGGGAGTTCTAGAGGGGAAGAAGAAATTATGAGACTGGGCAACTTTTAAAGGTCATATCATCCCTTTGATCCTAAACCTTGGGTGGAGCACTCTTCATGCCAGTTGCTCTCAGCAGATCCATTCATAATAATAATAAAGCTTTCTTTCCTTGAATTGGATCAGCCTTGCCTGTAGGTGAGTGTCATTTTCCAGTGCAACTTTATATGGAATAGTGGAAAGTATCGGAAATCACCTCCCTCTTTTTTCAGACTTTCAGGATTATTACATACATTGTATATAGACTGATTATATGGCTAAGATGGGATCTATTCTCCTCTTTTTAAAAATTATGATTTGGCCAGGTTGGGATCTATTCTCTTATTTCTTAGAATAGCATTTGCTTAAAATTTAAAGTTTCCATCTTTTTGTGAGCTGATAGAATTGGGTAACAGTTAATCCTACACATTAATTAAATAGAAAACAACACTTTAATGTTTTTTTCTACCTTAATTACCAAACTGCATTCCATTGTTTAATTTCAGGCCTTTTCTAACACAGAAGCTGCATTTAAGAGCCTTAGGGATGAAGTGCCCTTTTTTGGAGGAGGCTCTCTGAGCCCTGTTGGAGGCTGTGTTTGTGGTGGTGCTGGCTGTGAAACTGCCTCAGTCCTCTAGGACACTTCCTCTCCATCCTGGAGTAATCTGCAGGATTGCAACATTGTTATGCAGCCAGTATTGCTTGTGCTTTTCGTATCCAGACAGGGTTGACTCAGCCCTTTATTCTTTTGAGGTAGATAAATTTGAGTGTCACACAGTTTATAGTTGTGGGCTGGCTGGCAAGAGGGGGGGTAGAAATGTGGGCATAAACTGTATATAAATATGCAGCTAGATTAAGTAAGGGACAAGTGGGCTTCTAAGGGTCAGATTTTAAAACAGCTTTTGAGACTAAGACTTGATTTCAGAATAACAGTTCCTATTTCCTTCAGGATATCAAAATGGAGGGCGGAGGGGAGAAACTGACTTTGACCTAATTCCTACATAATAGAATAAGACATGATCAGTGATAGTTTGCCATACTCTGAATTTAATTTGCAATTTAACAGTATGTTCTTAATGATGAAATAAAATGTTTTCTAGTTTCTCTAACGTGAGTGAACCATAACTATCCATGCCTGTTGGCAGCAATTTATGCCATCTCTTTCCCCCATTTTCAAACCCTTTCCCCACTAATTTGGTCTTTGGTGCATGTCTGTTTCTTTCAAGGAATTTTGCTCCATACATAAGCTGCTTTTGAGTAGATGACACTTTTTAATTTTATTAAATCACTTTTGTTTCCAGCTTTTACTTGGCAGAAATCTCCATGGCTTTGGGGCATTTACATCAAAAAGGGATCATCTACAGAGACCTGAAGCCGGAGAATATCATGCTTAATCACCAAGGTGGAGATATACCGTAAACAATTTTATAGTAAATAATCATCTTTAAATCTTCCCATACAGGTCATGGCCATTTTCAAAGCCCCCCACATTCATCTATCTACTATATTTTTTTTCTCTTAGAATCTAGAGCATCATGATATTTGCTGTTATTTGGTTAATAGGTCCTTTGATTGATGAGATTAAACCTCATAAATCAAAGATTAATTTGACGTAATCTTTTCTTTTTATAGCTGATCATTCTTTTGAATCCTTACATACAAAGTGTGATGAACCAAATGCTAGCCCAGCCAGTCTGATTTGTTCCTTAAATTGAAAACTGAAACTTGGTTGTAAGAATGGATTTTCATTTGATGCTGAAAATGTATAGATGTTAGACATGGTACTCTATATGATTAATTTTGTTAATGCTAGAAAAAGTGATTGGAATAGAACCAGAGTATTTGATTCAGTCGTGGGAAAGAAAATGGTTAGTAGATGTCACTTTATTTTTGTTGTTTGGTTACCACAATAAGTAGAAACATCAGAGAGGCTAATATACAACAATATGTGAAACAAAGTGAATCTTCACTGCAGCTACATACTGCTTCAGACAGATGACTTTATGGTAGAAGAATGAGGCTTGGGTAGGCTTGGCAGTTCGCTTATACCTCAGAGGAGTACACCCCACGGTTTCTGGATAGCTGTTAGTGTTTGTAGGTTCTTAAATATCTGCAAATTGATGCATGAGGTAGTAACTGTTTTGCACTCTCAAACAGAAAATGTATTTGGAAAACTGAGTCTAGTATAATGTTGACAATTGTGCTTTATATTATTGCTATTCTTCAGAGGTAGAAATTACCTACTTAACCAGGTATGATACCAGGCGAGTCTTAATTCGCTGTTTCCTAGTTTTCTTGCTTTCCTTGTACTTCCATGTAGATCTTAATTGCAACAAAGGATAGAACTGAAGAATGACTATTTAACTTTTTGACCCATAAGTTTTAATGTGTCAGATGGTTTTTTTGAAAAAGAGATCATATTTCTTCTATGTAGTGTATATTTGAATCAATAAGCCATTGCCTTTCTTTGACATGAACCTGCAGTAATGGGACACCTGATTGATGAATGACTGAGTATCTAATGATAGTTTCGTAAAACTAATCCTGAACTGAAGTGTTCTTTGTGTAAGATAGTGAGTTTTTCAGTTCCTGGGTCTGAGATTATTTATTCTATGCCATATAGCAAATTGGTTTCTTTCTCATAGGTGGTAGAATTTGGCCAAATATGCTAACTTGTTTTGATGACTTTCTAAGACCATTTTTAAGAAATCAGAAGTCATGGTTCATTGTGATAAAAGCTGTATATCTCAAGTACAATGTTACGACTTTGTGAGGGGGTTCTTAAACATTAGGTTGTACATTTTGATGGGGGGGTGAGGGAAATTGAAAGAATTTGTTCAAATTTGTATTCGAGTTTTGTGCATAAACTAGTGGAAAAAAACCATACAAAAGCCAAAAAACTGTGTTTATAAACAAAAGTGTTTTTGTTAGGGTCTGTACACTTAAAAATTAGATTTCATCAAAAATAATAGTTTCCCCTAGATCTTTCCTGTCTCAGTCTTTTTTTTTTTTTTCCTGTCTCAGTCTTGATACAAAACAAGTACACAGTAATGTTGAATTTATGCTAGAATAATGTGAACTTAGGAGATGGGCAGTGCACTTTCACTCCAGAAAAGCACATATCCATCTAAGATATCTGTCTGTCTGAGTGGCTGATAGCAGCAGAAGATTCTCAGACATGTACAGAATGATGCATGCTATTTTAAACTCTTGAAGAGAAAATGATATAAACCCAAATTGTTGAGGGTTTTTTGCTAGCTATAGGCACTTAAAAAACAATAGCTATAGGTGAAACATTAAGGAAGCAGTTTCACTTATTTTTTTTATTTTCCCTTGCTACTTGACATCAGCAGCAGACTTACATATCTATCTTAGACGTAAAGATTTCATATCCCATTTATTGATGACACTTAGTTAGTCCTTGGCATCTTTAAATAAATTCAAGGGAAGGGAAAATTAAATTGAATGATAAATTGCTATCTTATATGTTATGCTCAAACAGTGAACATATTTAGAATCCTTAGAATAACCATGCTATAATTTTTCATTTTAGGTCATGTGAAACTAACAGACTTTGGACTATGCAAAGAATCTATTCATGATGGAACAGTCACACACACATTTTGTGGAACAATAGAATACATGTGAGCTGAATGTTGAAAGAATTCTATCTGATTTGGGGGTAATAGCTAACTTTTACCTACTTTATGGAATCATGTGCTTAGCTGTATGTAGTACTATATGACACCATATGCTTTTAAAATTCTAATTCAGATGATCTACAAGTGGGTGAATTTTGTATTTTTCTCTTTGTAGGGCCCCTGAAATCTTGATGAGAAGTGGCCATAATCGTGCTGTGGATTGGTGGAGTTTGGGAGCATTAATGTACGACATGCTGACTGGAGCAGTAGGTGCACAGTTAAAAGCTGCATGTGTTATGGTCTGTGCTGAGTGTTACTGGATCACTATAGCAAGAGACCTTCCATGGGTTTATTTAAAATGTCACCAGTGGAATTACTTTCAAAAGCCAACCATTTGTTATGAACAATTTTATACTTAAAATGCCTTATGATTACTACTGTCTTATACTTTTTTTCCATCTTGTACTTTTGAAAATATTTACACTTAAATGATCTGTATCATGACAGTCCAGAGAAATAGATACAGAATAAAAATTCCCTTTTTGTGGTAAATGGAGAAATTAATGCATAAACTCACAGGACTTGCCCATGATTTAGAAACAAACCAAAAGAGCACCACAGCCATTGAATTCATTCCGTCTTATAGCAGCCCTCATAGGTTAGAGTGCAACTGCCTCATAAGGTTTCCAAGGTTGTAATCTTTCCAGAAGCAGCCTATCACCACATCTTCTACATAGTGGCTGGTAGATTCAAACTGCGTTTTGATTGGCAAAATGCTTAACCACTGCATGACCAGGATTCTACCTTATGCAACAATATAATGATGGAAACTCAGATTTCTTTCCAGAACATTGCTGTTTGCTGTCTTGTCTTAAAAAACAAAACTCCCCTCTATAAACTTTCATTAAAATTAATAATAATTAAAAAAAAAAAAAGGAAAACCTCCCAAAAAATTACAGAAGTGCAGTAGCCATTTTCCCAGTGGATTTTTAAATTTCCACACATAATTGACTAATTCAGGAAAAGTGTACTTTTATAATTTGGTTTTTTTCATTCTCTTCTACACTTAGCCGCCATTCACTGGGGAGAATAGAAAAAAAACAATTGACAAAATCCTCAAGTGTAAACTCAATTTGCCTCCCTACCTCACACAAGAAGCCAGAGATTTGCTTAAAAAGGTAGGAGCCTTTAAACTGTTCTCTCCCTCATCTGTTTCAATACAGTATACATAATCTATACAGTTTTTCTCAGTCTTACCCCAACCCTGATGTCAGTCCCATGCAGTATTTGTCTTTCTGTGACTGAAATATTTTACTCAGCATAATATGATAGGATTTTATGGTTATCACAGGAATCCAGAATTAAGGTTTCATAGTGGAGTGCATTTGGGGTGGGGGATGGGGGGATTGTATACCAATGAAGGAGTTTATTTTTTGCTTTTCAAGAGGCGAGCGAACTGAGGGGTCGGGGGGTGTAGAGAAAAAAGTTCAACAATGAATGAATGGAAATCCAAAATCTCTGTAAATGTTCATTAAAATTAATAAAATAAAATTTAAAAAAGGTAGGAGCCTCAAATATTCTTCAACTTCTAGGATTTAGCTAGATAAAATTTAACATATAATTGCAATAAAGAACACAGATTCAGAATAGATAAGGCCTTCAATTTTAAAAGACAAAATACAAATTTATTTAAAGATTTTGTTTTCTCTATTCCCAAACACTATTTAGTGTTAGTCATTAAAATTTATTTTCTCAAGGCAAAATACATACAAAAGCAAATGTTGAGAAAAAGAAAGGAAGGAAAATCTCAGTTGGATTAAATAAATTTTATCAGTTTTTCTTTTCCTTTCCTCCCTAAAGCTGCTAAAAAGAAACGCTGCTTCTCGTCTCGGAGCCGGTCCTGGTGATGCTGGAGAAGTTCAGGTTGGGATTTGTACTTTGATGCTTTAGGGGCAAGATAATGCTGATTTTTATATTTCTGAAGGTTGTATAGAGTTGCTTATAAGTTTACCTTATTTTGTGGTTTTTAACTTGGCAGTTATTTTGTCAGTCCGGTGAAGCCCGTTCCCGTTGATTTTTCTTTCTACTCCTTTTTTCCCCCTAGGCTCATCCATTCTTCCGACATATTAACTGGGAAGAACTTCTGGCTCGGAAAGTGGAGCCCCCTTTTAAACCTCTGTTGGTATGTATACATGAGAGCATTTAAGTTGAGGGACATGGTACTGAGTAAGAAAAACTCAATGCATTCTGATGTACTACACTTATGAATAGTAAAAACTGGCCTGCTCTCAACAGAATCTTAATTCTGTGTAGTGCTTTTAAGAATTATTACCAGTCTGTAGAATACTCTAGCATCTAAAAAAGGACAGACAAGCCAAGTACAAAATAAATAGAAGATGGGAGAGACTCTTCACCAAGGAGGCCAATAAAACATATGAAGAAATGTTTAAGATTACTAGCTATTAGAAAGATGCAAACAAATAAAAACAACAGTGAGCTATCATCTTATGCCGGGAGCAATGGGAGAGTTTAACAGGATAGCAGATAACAAATGCTGGTGAGGCTATGGAGAGATCAGAACTCATAAAATGTTACAACCACCATGGAAGCCTTCGTTGGAAGACTGAAAACAGAAATACCATTTAATCTGACTGCCCACTACTAGGAATACACTCCACTGAACACAGAGATCTGACACAAGTGTATGCGCATTCATGTTTATTGCTGCATTATACACAGTGGAAGCAGCCTTGTTGTTGTTAAGTGCCATCGAGTTGCTTGCAACTCATAGTGACCCTATGTACAACAGCCCTAAACTCTGTTTGTCCTGTGCCAATCTCATTGTCTCCGACACACTCATCCTGATTACCCCAGTCACCAAATCATTCCATCTTCTAGAGGGCCTTCCCCTCCTGGGCCTGCCCTCCACCCTCCCAAGCATGATGTCCCTCTCCAAGGACTGGTCCCTCCTTACAACATGACCAAAGTATGTCAGATGAAGCCTCAGAACCCTTGCCTCCAAAGAGCAGCCCAGTTTAACCCTCTCCAAGATGAATCTGTTTGTTTTCTTAGCAGTCCATGGTACATTCAATACTCTTCTCCAGCACCACAGCTCAAAGGCATCATCAGTTCTCCTTCTATCGTCCCTAGTCACTGTCCAACTCTCTGACACATAACATGTGATTGCAAAGACCATGGCCTGTATCAAACATACCTTAGTCTCCAGACAGACACCCTTGCTCTTCAGTAGTTTGGAGAGGTCCCTAAAAGACTTTCCCATTGCAATACATCTTTTAATTTCCTGGCTGCTGGTGCCGAGAGTGTTGATTGTGGAGCCACGCAGACTAAAGCTGTGAACAATCTCAATCTCTTCACTATCCATCCTGAAGCTGCCAATTGGTCCAGTGGTGAGAATCTTTGTCTTCTTGACATTGAGCCTCAATCCATATTGGAGGCTGTGATCTTTGACCCTCTGCAGCAAGTGCTTCAGGTCTTCCTCAGTTTCAGCAAGCAGGGTTGTGTCATGTGCATAACACAGATTGTTGATAGGTCTTCCACCAGTCGTGATGCTGCATTTCTCCTCATAGAGCCCAGCCTCCTGGATGATCTGTTCTGCATACAGGTTGAAAAGGCAGGGAGACAGGACACATCCCTGGCGTACACCCTTCCCAATTTTGAACCATGCAGCGTTTCCTTGATCTGTTCTGATGACTGCCTCTTGATTCAAGTATAGTTTTTGTATTAGCACGATCAAGTGTTCTGGGATTCCCATTCTTCTCAGAGTCAGCCACAGTTTGTTATGATCCACACAGTCAAACGCCTTTGCATAATCAATGAAGCACAGATAGACATTCCTCTGGTACTCCCTGCTTTCAGCCAACATCCATCTAACATTAGTTACAATATCCCTAGTACCACGACCCCTTCTAAACCCAGCCTGGACTTCTGGCAGTTCTCTGCTGATGTGCTGTTCCAGTCATTTTTGGATAATCTTCAGCAGAATCTTGCTTGCATGTGAAATCAACAATATTGTTCCGTAGTTTCCACACTCTGTTGGGTCACCTTTCTTTGGAAGGGGAACAAATATAGATCTCTTCCAGTCAGTTGGCCAAGTGGTTGTTCTCCAGATTTCTTGACACAACTTAGTGAGCACGTTCAGGGCAGCGTCTGTTAGCTGAAACATGTCAATTGGTATACCATCTATTCTTGGGGCCTTATTTTTTTGCTATTTCCTTCAAAGCAGCCTGAACTTCTTCCTTCATCACCATAGGCTCTTGCTCATGTATTGTTTCATTAAACTCTTCTGTGTCTGCCAATTCCTTTCAATATAGTGACTCAGTATATTCTTTCCATCTTCTTTTAATACTTCCTGGGTGGTTTAATATTCTGCCTAAAGCATCCTTGATTATAGCAACTCGAGGTTTGAATTTGTTCTTCAGTTCCTTGAGCTTAAGAAATGCAGAGGGAGTTCAGCCCTTTTGATTTTCTGACTCCAGCTCCTTGCACATAGAGAAACTGGTATATTCACACAATGGAGTATTGTGCAGCATTGAAAAACAGTGAAGAGCTTGTGAAACACTGATCATGAATGTACACTAGTCTAGAGGACATTATGCTGAGTCAAGTAACTCAATTAAAAATGAACAGATACTGTGTAAGACCATTGTTATAAAAGAAGGAGGGTTCAAGAGTGGCACGAGCAGGAAAAGAATGGATAATGAATATTGTATTGGAACAGGTGAAAGGAAGATTTATCTGAATAGACAATCAGACATGAATAATGCAACTGGCTGTCTGAAACATGACATGCTTTATAGAATGAAGGATGAGGAAAGGGGGCATAAATCTGTATAAATGAGTGAATGAAAAACTAAATTCTTTGTAAACTTTCATTCAAATAATAATTTTTTTAAAAAGAGAGGAAAATAAAACCACCCCAAACTAGTACCTATAATGGTTACTGACAGTATTAACTATTTTAAACATAATTTTAATAACATGCAAATACTTTAAGAAGTTGGGAGCTTTTCTTTTGCTCTGCTTAATATTAAGTAAGCCCTTTAAAATTTTATTTTCTGGTAAATTTACATTTTCAAAATACACAACTTATGTCTTGTTAGTTTGTTAGTTATTGTGTTAGTTTTTTTCTTTTTCCTACCTCAGAATTGGAGAAAATAGAGTTGCGTTTTTTGTTTTTGTTTTAATCTTGGAACATAAAAGAAAAGGAAGATTATTATTGTTTGGTCTTGGAGCAAAAGGTGCTTTACATCAAAATTTTTGCATATATGATAGTATGGAGAAAAATTTAACCCTCATGTAGCTACTACTCTGCTTCTTAATAAATCATCAACTTACTTTATTTAAACATCAATTTAGCTTAACATAAACTTACCATGACATTTTTTTCCTTTTTGCTTTCTCCTGTTGGCTTATTTCAGTAAGCACTCATTCAAGCTCTAGACTTTGGTTACTATGTCTTTTAAGTCTCTTTTTTTCTTATTTAGATTTCTCCCTCCCAATTACCTCCTTAGGAATTTGTTGCAAAAACTGAGGGTTTGCTCTGTTGAGTTCCTCATACTTTGATTTTGCTGATTTTTATCCCTGTAGTGTCATTCACTATGTTCATTTGTTCCTGTCGTTCTAAGAAACTGTTGTTATGTACCATCATGTTCAAAGCAACTCACAGCTGACTCTCCAGCAGGTTTTTATTTATTTTTTTTTCTATATTTTATTAATTTTCATAAACATTTACAGAGATTTTGGGTTTCCATTCATTCATTGTTGCACTATTCTCTCTACCCTCCTCCCAGTTTGTTCTTGTCCAAATGCCACAGTGCTTGTCAAAGCCAGTTCTGATTAATCTTCTTTTCCAGCAGGTTTTTAGAGGCTGTAAAGTGCATGGGTGGAGATTGCCCATCTTTTGCTCATGGAGCAGTTGGTAGACTGGAGCTACATGCTTTGGTTTGGCCTGGTAGTATAACTTTTTACCTCTAAAGCAATCAGACTTAAGAACCTGGTAGTTAGAGCTTTTGCTTCATCCAATTCAGATTCAACTTTTGATGTTATGTAATTTGTTCTGGAAGCATAATGTGTGTAGTTATATTTCATCCAGTGATAATACCCAACATAGAGCTTTGTCTTTATAGTTTCTATCCAGGAATGATTTTGTCCCCACAAGAAATTTAGCTACATGTGTTGAGGCATTTTTGGTTGTCACAGTTAGAGACTGGGCTGGTTTTGGTATCAGGGGAATAAAGGCTACAGCTGCTAAATGCAAGGGTAGCCCCCGCAACAGGTTCAAAGTGCCATTGGTACTGAGGCTGCTCACCTAGTTTTATGATTTTACTAGAGGTTTACAATATAGTCTTATTCCAATACTGTTGCTCATTATCTATTCACTGAAATTCTTCCATAAAGAAACTTCTTTTATTAGTTGCTTAGTTACACAAGATACAGTTCACACCGGAAAGGCGGGACAAATGTGTGGCTTTCCTGATTTTCAAAATAATGACATTATTCCTTAACATTTTCATTAACCAGCCAGTGAATTGTAAGGTGTTTTTTAGTATCATTTTTTTTTTAAATTTTTTTGTTTTTTTAGTATCATTATGATACTAAACACACACACACAAAACTGCAGTTGAGTTGGTTCCAACTTCTAATGACCACTATGTTTCGAGGCTATACTTGGAATGGGAAGAGACTGTCCATATTTCTATCTTGGAGCCACTAGTGGATTTGAAACACAGATACACACCATCAGAGCTCCCTTTACATTTTACGATATGTTGTTGTTGTTATGTGCCGTCGAGTCATTTGTGACTCATAGCGACCCTATGTACAACAGTCCTAAACCCTGCTCTATCCTGTGCCAGTCGCAGTGCCTCTGACACACCCATCCCGATTACCCCAGTCACTGAATCAGTCCATCACAAGAGGGTCTTCCCCCCTTGCGCCATCCCTCCACCTTCCCAAACATGATGTCCCTCTCCAAGGACCTGTCCCTCCTTGCAGCATGCCTAAAGTATGTTAGACGAAGCCCCAGAATCCTTGCCTCCAAGGAGTTGCTTGGTTTAATCCTCTCCAGGATGAATCTGTTTGTTTTCTTGGCAGTCCATGGTGCATTCAATACTCTTCTCCAGCATCACAGCTCAAAGGCATCAATTCTCCTTCTATCCTCCCTACTCATTGTCCAACTCTCTGATGCATGACAAGTGATTGCAAAGACCATGGCCTTTATCAGGAGCACCTTAGTCTCCAGAGAGACACCATTGCTCTTGAGTACTTTAGAGAGGTCCCTAACAGCAGACTTTCTTTATATTAAATATATATGTTTATATTTCTTTTAAGACATTGTAGTTCTTTTTATTATGCTTCAATTTTCCCTATATTTGGACATTGGCTGCTTCTTCATGTTGTTTCTTGAGCTCTTTTTTGACAAGACCACATAGTCTTCTGCTGTACCACCTAACAAAATGTGGAAACTGATACTTTGTGTTCATCTTGTCTATTTCCTATCCACAGCTGGAAACAGCCATTTCTCGAAGGAATCCTGGTTCCTTCTAGTGGGAAATAGAATTTAGAGATCACAACTTGGGCTCTAGGTGTGTTCAGTGCTACAAAGTTGATCATTGTTATTCTGTCATTGATGTTAACATGATAATATCCTAGTATTAAGCTAGTTTTCCCAAATTAGTATTTATTTCCTATATCTGACCTAAGAGTCTGGATACATTGGGAAGAAAGACGGAGTTAAAGAAATCATTCTGGTGAATAGAATTGAGATGATAATATTCTACTACAAGGAAATACACTCAGCTAGAATAGGTTATTATTTTTAGCACTTGGAAAAATAGAAAGGATTATAATAAACTAAAGGAAGAAACTTTAACTGGAGTTATCTTACAACCAAAATTTGTGTTCTGTTTCTGCCTTGGTGGTTTTACCAGTTATTATTAATATGCTGTGACCGTCTGAACAAATATTACATAAGAAAAGATTTAGCCATTGGACTAGAGAAATGGAGCTTTTATGAGAGAAGAAAACAAAATCATATTTTTAAAGGGAATGATAACTGTGTGTGACAATTTAGTCTTTTATATGTATGTTTAAAATGTGAAGGTTTAAATTTGTCATTCATACTCCTCACCCGCATTTAATTTTTATGATGTACCTGCTACGATTATTTTGATACTTTTATACAGCCAAACCCTATGAGAGAACTATCTTCCCTAATGTATGCAGTACATTTGATTGATATGTGTATTGTCCTTTTTTATTCATTTTGTTTTTATAAAGCAATCTGAAGAGGATGTGAGTCAGTTTGATTCAAAGTTTACACGTCAGACACCTGTTGACAGCCCAGATGACTCAACTCTCAGTGAAAGTGCCAACCAAGTCTTTCTGGTAAGCAAAATAAAGGATTTATTTTAGATCCGTTATTCATAGGGTTGCTATATGTCATAGTTTACTTGACAGCACTTAACAATAATGAAATGGGTTGACGGAGTGGCTGCAGCTGTGTGCTTAAGCAGAGCAGGATTTATGAGAATGGTGCAGGATTGAGTAGTCTTTTTCTCTTATAAATGGATTGCAGGAATCAAAGACAACTCACTGTAGTACTTAACATTAATGGGAAAGATCCGTGAATGAGGTTGGGCCTTTTGATAAGTTAGCTGGATTGCTTTGCAATCTAAGTAAATTGAGGTGTTTTCAGGTATTTGTTTTTAAAAAGCCATGCACTGCATTTTAGCAGAGTAAGTATTTGGAGTGTATGATTGCTTTTTTATAGTTGGATACTGAGTTAACATGATGTTTGGCCCTGCAACACAACCGAAAACCACCCAGCCAACTGGTGAGAGAAGAGAGCTCAGTAACTGCTTAATTCTTGAAACAGCAACAGATTTATAGTACTCTTTACAGAAGTCTGTTAGGGAACTCTTAGCCTGTTTAATTGTCTGTATCTGACATAAAAATATATTCATTTATACTTGATAGTAAATAGATTGCTCATTGTTGACATATCTCAGTGGATTTATAGCTTATCTTCACAAATGGAAATGCAAAATTTTAAAGATAGTAATTAACAAAAATGATTACTTAGATTATTGTTATGTACTGTTGTGTAGGAACTGAATCTTAGCTGACCCTCCAGCAGGCATTCAGAGGCTTTATAAATCACAAGATTTATAAACAAAGATTGCTCATCTTTCTCCCATGGAGCAACTGGTATATTCAAACCATGTGTCTTTGAGTGGTAGTGCAAATCTTTACCACCAGAGTTCCATATATCAGATAGATAGATACCTTACTGAATCTTAATTACCATAATTCTTTTTTATTATTAATCTTAACGGATGTTTACAGAGACTTTGGATTCCCATTCATTCATTGTTGCATTTTTCTCCCTGCCTACCCCTCCCCCCCAATTCACTCTTCTCTTTGAAAAGTAAAAGAAGAATTCTTTCATTGTTATACAATCCCTCCCCTCAAGTCCACTCCACTATGCAGCCCTTCATTCTGGACTCCTGTCATGATAATAATACCTAATCATATATCGCTTTTAAACAGTTCTCTCATCTGTTTCAATGCATTATACATTATTTATTCCCTCTTTTCAGTCTCCCCCAACCCTGATGTCAGTCCCGTTTTATAACAGTGGCACTATGCAATATTTGTCCTTTTGTGATTGACATTTCACACAGCATAATGTCCTCCAGGATCATCCATTTTGTATATTTCATGACGTCTTTGTTTTCCAGTGCAGCATGGTATTCCATTGTGTGAATATACCAGAGCTTCTCTATCCATTTATTTGTTGATGGGCACTTAGATTGTTTCCAACTCTTTACTATTGTGAAAAAAGCCACCATAAACATGGGTTGCATATATCTGTTTGGCAGTTATGGCATCTTTAGGGTATATTCCCAGTAGTGGAATTGCTGGGTCAAATGGTATCTCTATTGGCAACTTTTTCGGAAAGCACCATACAGCCTTCCATAGTGCTTGCACCATTTTATGCTCCCACCAACAGTGAATAAGGGTTCCAGTTTCTCTGCAACCTCGCCTGTATTTGATGTTTCCTGTTCTGTTAAATTTTGCTGTTCTTACTAGGGTGAGATACCTCATAGTTGTTTTTATTATTGTAATTCTTAATTGTTGTGACACCCAGCTTATCAGTGACTAAAATGATGTATTTGAAGAGGAACTGGCAGTGATTATTAAAGGGATGAATATAGACAGCAAGATAGGTGACAGCTGGTAGCTTAAATGCACAAAACAGAAAAATGTGGTAAGAGACAGAACTAACACTAATGAAAGTGTTTTTTGCCTGTTGTAATGAGAGTGTTCACAGCTTCAGTTTGCTCGGCTCCACAGTCAACACTCTTGGCACCAGCAGTCAGGAAATCAAAAAGCGTATCGCGATGGGAAAGTCTGCTGTTAGGGACCTCTCAAAGGTACTCAGGAGCAACAGTGTCTCTCTGGAGACTAAGGTGCGCCTGATACAGGCCATGGTCTTTGCAATCGCTTGTTATGCATCAGAGAGTTGGACAATGACTACGGAGGACAGAAGGACAGTGCATGCTTTTGAGCTGTGGTGCTGGAGAAGGGTACTGAATGTACCATGGACTGCCAGGAAAACAAACAGATTCATCTTGGAGAGGATTAAACCAAGCTACTCCTTGGAGGCAAGGATTCTGGGGCTTCGTCTGACATACTTTGGACATGTTGCCAGGAGGGACGGGTCCTTGGAGAGGGACATCATGCTTGGGAGGGTGGAGGGACAGCGCAGGAGGGGAAGACCCTCTATGAGATAGATCAATTCAGTGACTGGGGTAATCGGGATGGGTGTGTCAGAGGCAGTGCGGTTGGCGCAGGATAGAGCAGGGTTTAGGGCTGTTGTGCATAGGGTCGCTATGAGTCGGAAACGACTCGACGGCACATAACAACAACAACAATGATGGTTTTTATAATGTTGACCATTAATTCTCAAGAAAATACCAAAGTAAAAAATACCAAAGTATGTCCAGTCATTGGTACAAAACCAGAAAGATCATACATGTCCAGTTAGGAAATTCTGCTTTTACTTTTGACCTAATTCTGAGAAACTGCTTTGGGGGTTAGTATTTGTTGCTTAAATTTATGTGACAAAGAACACAAGAATTTTCTTTGGCATTTGACATTTTAATGTGGCACCTATATTTTTCTGGGTTGGTTGTTTTGTGTGTTTTTTTCTCCTTTCCCTGCTCCTCCTATTTAGTAGAGTGAAATTTTATTTGCTGGCTTATGGGGCTTAGTAGGATTTTGATTTTTGGATTTCTGTGCATCATACAATGCCTGGAGAAAAGGCAATGGGTGTACACATGAAACTGAGGAAATAAGATTCTAAAAATGAAGTCAGGAGTAGAGAGTTAGTGATATTAGTTGTACAGCATTGTGTTCATATTGCAGACACTGAACAGCCATAACCCTCTAATATACATGAGAAATTACTATTCTTTAGTCTGCATTTTGTTTCTTTCAGGGCTTTACATATGTGGCTCCATCTGTACTTGAAAGTGTGAAAGAAAAATTTTCCTTTGAACCAAAAATCCGATCACCTCGAAGATTTATTGGCAGCCCACGAACACCTGTCAGGTATTTTAGATTTTATTCTCAGTGTTTTGTTTACTCGTTTGTTTTACTCTAGAAGAGCATTACTTGAGGAATTTTTGGCAGATTATATAAATAAAAGCTTTGTCATAATTTTCTTTAGTTAACACAGTATCTTATATGGGAAGTAATTAGTCTGTGACATTGTTACAGGGTTTAACTTCAATCTTAAATCCACCTGCTCCACTGTTAGATGTCTCCTTTATGTACATTGTCATGCACTAAGAGTTGTGCTGGATGCTGACTACACATGTGATTAACACAGGAATGACCTTTACCCTTAAACTTAGGTTTTAGTGGAAGAGAATTCCAAGTAACAAACTAGTACTCATAAACATGAGATTACAGATAGTGTCAAGCGTTATAGAAATGGAAATAAAGAGTGCAGTGGTAGAGAACAAACAGTAACAACTCAGGGTGGTCAACAAAGGCCTCTTTTCATGAAGTAACAGTTAGGAACTGAGAGAAAGCCATTCACACACAAAAATAGGAGATTCTGCACAGGCAGAACAACAGAAGTACATACAAAAGCCCCGAGGGAGGAAAATAACTGGCCATTTTTGACAAATAAATGTGAGATTTATGATCTAGAAGTGTGATGAGTGAAGAAGAGAATGGCCAAGGTTTGGAACAGTAATTAACGTTAAATTCAGTAGGACACTTGTAAACAGGCATAACATGGTTTAATTTGTATTATCCCGGAGAACGCTAAGAAGGTAGTGTTCAGTTAGGAAACATTAGCAGTTAGTTCAGTAGAGATGGTGCCTTTTTGCTAATCTACTAAAAAATAAAATTAAATTAACAAAACCGTCATTATTATCCCACAGTCTTTCAATGTAAAAGTATTATTTTCTGTTGATGATCTTTAAGATAAATCAATGATAGCTCTTCCTTGTCTTAAAGCCCTGTCAAATTTTCTCCTGGGGATTTCTGGGGAAGAGGTGCTTCAGCCAGCACAGCAAATCCTCAGACTCCTGTGGAATATCCAATGGAAACAAGTGGAATAGAACAGATGGATGTGACGATGAGTGGGGAAGCATCAGCACCACTTCCAATACGACAGCCAAACTCCGGGCCATACAAAAAACAAGCTTTTCCTATGATCTCCAAACGGCCAGAGCATTTGCGTATGAATCTATGACAGCAATGCTTTTAATGAATTTAAGGTGAAAAAAGTTCGGATGTGTAAGCATCCTACAAGGTGAAACAAGACAGAATGGCAGTCTCAAGGAGTCAGTGTCATTATACAGAACACTTTGACCAGAAGGAAAAAGAGACATGGCTTTTTAAAAATCAATCAATGGTGCAAAAAAAAAAAAGAAAAAAAAAAGAGACGAAACTTAAGCAAAATAGTGTTGTGGAACTCTTAGGCACATCGATTAATTGATTCCTTGCGACATCTTCTCAACCTTATCGAGGATTTTCATGTTGATGGCTCAAAACTGACAGTATTAAGGGTAGGATGTTGCTTTTGAATCACTGTTGCATTCTGATTGTGTCGAAGAAGGGTTATCTTTTCACTAGGCAAAGTATGAAATTGCCTTTAATACTTGCAACTAAGGACAAATTAGCATGCAAGCTTGGTTAAACTTTTTCCAGCAACATGGAATCAAAGACAGAAGAAACCTATCAGTTGATGTTTTACGTGCAAACAACCTGAATCTTTTTTTAATATAAATATATATATCTATGCATCACAGTCTTTTGTTTTTTTGTAGAGAACTCAGCCTAAGACAATATTCTTCACTCTGAAACGAAGACAATTTTAATATAAATATATATTTTTCAAATAGATTTTTGATTCAGCTTATTATGGAATACATCCCAAACTTTAAAATGAGAAATTATTGGTTGGTGTGAAGAAAACCAGACAACTTCTGTTTCTTCTCATGGTGAAATAATAAAATGCAATGAATCATTGTTAACCACAGCTGTGGCTTGTTTGACGGATTGGGGTGGAATTGGGTTTTATTTTCAGTAACCCAGCTGCAATACCTATCTATAATACTGGGGTGGGGGAGAATGAATCTATTTAATTCTTTCTACTTGCAGTACTGCTATGTGCTACACTTAACTGGAAGCCTTTGAATGGGCATAAGTTGTATGTCCTGCATTTCATCCTTGTCTTGGGTCTACATTGCACTGGGGGAAAATTACCACCTATTCTTATACCAGTATTTGGTTCAAGACACCAAATTTGTTCAAAGGGAAGACTGAAGAGTGTCAGGGAAGAAAATGCATATTGAGGACATTGTGAGGGAGGATAGGGATCCAGGGGAAGAGGGTGTTGCTGTGGTCCACTCTCTGTCTGACTGCTTTCTAGCAAACTGACAAGGTTTTAAGTTTTACTTCTCTTTACTGTTTACCTTCTATGTATTTTTTTCCTCAACAGTTTTAAAAAGGAACAAAGGTCTAATATTTTTTTTTCCTATACTGGGGCTGCAATTTTTGATTGTAAAATATTTGATGGCCTTTTGATGAATGTCTTCCATAGTGAATAAGAAAACTTAGTGGCTTAATTTAAGAACTGTTAACAGGACACTATGTTTTTGAAATTGTAACAAAATTTACATAAATGATTTACAGGTACAAAGAATAAAATAAAGGTAACTTTACCTTTCTTAAATACTTCCTGCCTTAAAGAGAGCATTTCCATGACATTAACTGGTGAAAGGGTTTAATATCTGCAGAGCTTTATAAAAATAAACTTCAGTGCATACTGGCATTAAAAGATGATCATGCAGTTAAGTCTTATCACCTCTTTTTTGGTTTGTCTTTTCTAATGTCTTCAGTTCAAGTGTTCCAAGTCATTTGTAATATTTTCAGTCTAGATTTTTTTTTTTAAAAAAATTGATGCTGCTTGCTGTTTTCTCCAGACCTTTTTGAGCCATAGGATCCAAGCCATAAGATTCTTTATGCATGTTGAATTCAGTCAGAAAAGAGCAAAGCTTTGCTAAAATTCAAGTGAGATGGGATGAAATCCTATCACAGTAAGCAAAAAGAGACCCATGAAAAATGACTGACAATAAACCTTTTCAAATGTGGCCATAAATGAGAGAGTAATAGTTCAATTTTGGACAGACAGCCTTTTTTAAAAAAGAATACCCACAAAACCACCTCCACAAAACCACCTTCTTGAGCTTCTTTTCTCCCTTATGGCAGCAGTCTACTGAGAACTTTATAGCTAGGCAATTAGAAGCTACAGTAATTAAGGGCAGAAATTGGAACCTAAATGCAAATTATTGTTGACAGTTATGTTGTCTGAAGAAATGGAAAACACAAGATGCTATGGTGGTTTGCCCTGGTTTTATTTCAGGCTGCAGATGGCTTGTGGTGTTCTAATAACTGGTTTTCAAATGTGTTTACTAATAATTTCTAGTATTGACTACCTGACCAAATTCCAGTGACACTTCTACACCAAAATATTCATTCTCAGTTCTTTGGCGAGAAGCACCGTGACTGGCTTCTTAACTATCCTAAACTGTTTTCATAATTAGTACTGTCAGTAATGTTGGCAAACACTGCAGATTTTCTTCTTAAAAAGCATCAATTATATACCTATCATGCACAAAAATAGTTTTTCTAACATTAAGTGAAACTAAGTTCCCATGTCATGACAAGTTCATTGAGAAATTGTTTCATAAATGGAAATCCCTACTGTGACTGAAATATGTCAAGTGCCACATTGGTGTCACAGACAGAAAGCACACACCTATGCAATATGGCTTACCCTGTATTTATTTGTAAAAACTCAAATATAGTTTATTAGTCGTCTTGAGTGTCTAGGAGAGTTCTTTAGGATTCTTCCAGGTAAGTGCATAAAAAAAATTAAGTGCTTTTCTTTCATCACTTATTTCTTTAAAATCAGCTATTACAGGATATTTTTATGCAGTTTTTAATTAAAATATAATCACAGAGAATGGAGTTTATGAATTTGATTTTATAAGATTTGTGTTACAGAATATTTGAAAATTTATAAACCAGGTATGTTTAACAAAGTATTAATCATTGAACTTGAATCAAATTTTAAGAATCAGATTTTATTCCCCTCCTCCCCCCCGATGTGGTCTGTCTTCATCTGAATCCTATACAGATGATTTTCCCATGCTACTTTTTGAGATAGAATATTAATTTGGAGAAGAAAATATGCATGTCTGTTTACTCCATAAATTCAATGTTCTTTACTGTAGGTGATAAATATTAAGCAAGATGCATCTAATATAGCATTTTAATACCCTGAGCCTTGATTTTGTATTTAATATAGGGCTTATTTTAGATATTTAGTGTATGGTTCTTAGCTTACAAAGGGCTAGATTTAAGGTTATTCCCATGAGAAATAAAGAATTTATGAAGAATAGCTTTTGAGGCTTCAAATATGGTTCTTTTTAAAAAAGTCCAAACACCTACTCTCTTCCTTAAACACTAACAAGCTGGACAAAAATACTATAAAAATATGTGACTCGCATAGGACCTCAGGTCTGTTGCGGGTTATTAACACTATTTTTCTTGTGTGATTTTTAATTTCCCACTGTAGCACAAGTATTTTCTCAGTGGATTAACATGGGTGGCATCTGAAATATGGATTCATCTGTTTGTGTTTGCTCTTTAAAACTATTCTTTTTCTTCTATCCCAAGTTGGCTTTGCATCTATCAGATTAAATTCTTCAGCTGCCTTATTAGGAGTGTTATGAGGGTGGTAACACTTTTTTTGCTTTTCATCTTGTATTTAGTTTAATGTATTAATTTTATTTCGGATTGAATGACTGTAAATAGAAATTAAATACAAATTTGAATAAACATAAAACAGTGATTTTTCTTTTTAAATTATTTTAAGATAGGAAAAAATAACAGTATACACAGATGGTTTTTCATAACTTGTCGGATGCATCAAGATTCTCCTATTTAATAAAGTTACTTTAAAAATGAAATGACAGTTGCAAAACAGTTTTTGCTGAGAAGCTGAAGATATTCTAAGTCTTGGTATTAATGTTTATCTGTTGGGTGGTAATGGGCAGTTTCCAAGTTCTGTTAAATAGTGGACTCAAACTGGTTGCTTAAACAAAGTTTACATGAAAAATTAAGTTTCATATAAGAGCAGTAAGACTTTGTCAAATACATTTTATTATTCGATGTATATGCATAAAATAGCGTATGGCACAAATATTTTAACTAATATCTCAGTACATTCATATCACAGGAATTTGACATAACCTGTATAAACAGAGTTCTTTGGTAATTAGATGAAATCTCTAGAGAAGCTGTCAAACTTTATCTTTTTTTAAAATAGTGGCATTCTCTAAATGCTGGTAAAACAATTTTCTTTTCAGAAGGCATGGTCTGAGTACACAGTTTCTTAATCCATATTTCCCTTTGAGAGGAATAAGAAAAGTAGAGAAATGCCTCCAGTTTATCAACATTGTCAGTGAATGTAATAGTTTTATTACATTTTCCCTTTTTATTCATCTGTGAATGTTCTTATTCCTTCAAAAAAGTGTATTAAGAAACAAAACTATCAGAATTAACTATAGACTAGTTTGTTGTGTACCATCGAGTTGGAACTGATCCATAATTGACCATCATGTGTTCACAGGCAGTCAACCGAGCTCCCTATAAATTCTTAAGTGCCATCAAGTTGGAACTCACCTATAGCTGACCCTCCAGTGGGTTTTTAGACATAGTAAATCACATGGAAACTGACTGCCCATCTTTCTTCACAGAGTAGCTGATGGATTAGAATTGTGTGCCTCTTGATAGTGGTATGGCAGGTATGGTAAATAGATACGGAAGTGTCTGGTGGCCTACTGGATAGGGTGTTGCACTGCGAACTCAGAGGCAAAATTGGTAGTGTCCTTTTGGGTGATTTATAGCCTGTGAAAACCTGATAAACTCAAAACTTAGCAACTTGATGGCAGTGAGTTAGTGAAGTTATCAAATGGTATCACTTGTGAATCCTCAACTGTTTAAAAAAAAATCAACCTCAATTACTATTATTTTAAATATAGAGTCCATGGCACCATATAAAAAATGAGTATTAAAGCCAAGAGCAAAATGCATGTGAATATAAATAATTTATTACTGATTACTAATCATACCGTAAAGAATACAATATTAAAATATATCCTCAGAAAATTATTTTTTTACTTCGAAAATCTGATTATTAAAGTAAAATACGGTATTTAGAACTTCCATTTAAAAATAGAAATTTCATTAAAATTTCAGGATTTATGAGGATGGGAGTTATACAATCAGTGTTAAAGAAGATTCTGGTTTCAGGCAACATGTATCTTCAAATATTATGAAAAATATTTTTTAATTTGAAAATAATGTCAGGAAAGAATACCTGAGTTTTTCTACAACCATTATTTCTAATTTCTGTTTTGGTGAAATTAACAAGAAAACACAATTACATGTTTAAAAACATTTCTATTTTAACACTGTACTCACCTGTCCAGTAATTGGAAGAAATGCTGGATACATACTAGTTTTGAACATTACTTACATATTTATAAAAATATAAGACCTTAAACTAAATTGGACTATGCACTTACATCTTACCTAAAAACATTTGAAAATCTTTTCCTTTTTGCCATGAAAACTCATTCTAATGCCTTTATCAATAGTCACGAAAGCCAAATATAGTATTTTGTGTCTTTAACAGTTCCTAAGATTTAATATACTTGAAGGTGTGAAGAAGTTGCTCCATCTTTCCATTTGTTTATATGTTCTGAAATTACAGTTCTGCATAGAGGACATGTTTTCTCTCTGTTAAACCATAAGGCGATGCATTCTTCACAAAATATATGCTGCAAGGGAATTAAAAACGAGAGTTTATACTTAGTAATTAAGATTTATTAACTGTAGAAAATCATACTCTTTAGAGCTAAAGGAATTTTGTGTAGAGTAGTAATCCTCATTTTAAAAATGCGAAAAGTACTAACATATTTAAAGACAAATAATGTAGAAGATCACTTATTAAAAAAAAACTAGCGAAAGGTTTACATACAGAGAATCAATCTAATAGTTACAGACGGGAGATGGAGTAGAAAATCAATGGATAGGCAGTGAACACTGTATTAGAATAAATTAAGGACAATGTGGAATTAATATATAAATTGATTATATAAATTAATATATAAAATGAGATGCATGATTGAGTTTAAAAAGCTAAGGAAATGTTTACACACAGATTGAAATAATTTTGGAGGGTTGATGGAAGAAAAGTGTGTGATAGAGGCGCAGAAATTAGTGGAAAGGCAAGGTAAAATGAGGATTTGATGGGATATAATAAATGGTACTGGTCAATTTTAAATGTTATAAAACAAAAGCAAAAAAAAAAGCAATTAAAAAAACACCACAAAACAGGTCAGAACAGGTTAGTGGTGGAATCACACAACTAAATTCTTTTTACTGTATACATTTACCATTTATAATAAAATACAAGTTATCCTTAGGTGACATACCTTTTAAGATAAAAGTTATTAACACATAAGAGCTTAATAGTGATGAAGAATAACTGTCATAAGGTATAGAGAAAAGCCTTAATGCAATAACAAATGCTGGTGTTTTAAAAGACTAACATCCAGTTACGAAAAATCCCATTTTCCAATCATCTTGGTTTCTAATCTGCCAGTTAAAATACCTTTTCATACAGTTCTCTGCATAAAAGCCATCACAACATAAGGCACAACATTTAGTCCATTTACCAAACCTAAATCAAACATGAAATTACTAGTCTGTATTCTGGATGCCATCTTCCACTGTATTTTTTTTTTTTGCTTTTTCCTTATAACTGACATGATTGTGCAAGTCATAGAGAAGGAATTCTATAGAGATGTATGTTATTTAAAAATAAAATTACCTGACAGATAAGCAGAATTGGCTTCTGAAATTCAGCTTGACAAATTGAACAAATATCATCCACATCTGAACACTGTCTCTTGCTGGCAGCCACCCCATAACTCTATGAAGATAAGACAGTCTGCTCACTTTCAGTTTCTTTCCCGTTTTTGTAATAGGTGATGTTCAACTTCTCAAATCTCCCTTGAAATTTTCCCAAAGGGTACAAACATTTCAAAGTAGAACTACACCTTAATGAATTGCAAGAAATAAAATCCTTGTACTGTTACATTGGCAATCAGGTCTAGGGAATTCTCAAATGATGACAGTGTTTAAATTCAGCACCTCAATTAAAAGACTAAGCAATCGGAAATAAGTTATTACAGAATTTATATTCATATCTAAAACCCCAGTACTGCTAAACTGAACTCTGTTAATTTGGTGGAGCACTGGTGGCTCAGTGGTAAGAAGCTATGTTGCCAATGCAAAGGCACATGGTTTGGATACACCAGCTGCTCCTGGGGAGAGAAAATTGCTCCTTGCAATTTTCTGCTTCTGAAAACCCACAGGAGGGGTTTGCTATGAGTCAGTTCTGATTTGATGGTACTTAACAGTGTATCTTCATTTGGTGGTGGTTTCACAGAAAGTTAATCCTTACCATGCTGAATGACTAACTCACCTAGAGTGCTTATTTTAAAACTACAGATTTCTATTTTATACTGGAGGATGAACGTCCCGGTAGGTCCAGTTATACTAAGATAGGATCCAGGAATCTTGCAAGCTCCTCAGGGAGTTCAATGTGAAGAAAGCTTGGGACTACTGAGCTCTGCCCCAAGTACCATTAAATCTAAAATGTTACTACCCATCCTTAATAATCACATAAGTCAGAAAACAATACTGGGAAATGAATGATGAAATCTGAAAAAGAACTATATATATAACAAGTAGAGCCAAGAATTTTAAAACTGAATAAATACTTCCAATCCCTTAAATTGTATTTTAAAGTCCAAAAAATTGTTTTTGATCTCTTAAGATCTTAACTTTAACAGCAAATTTAGCACAACCTACTCATTAACTAAATGTGACAGTTATGACCCCTTTGTGAAATTTGGCAGATTAAGAGATCAACTTTCTGTAAAACAACAGGAAAGGGATAGCTAAGGATATACAAGAATACTCAACCACACTCATAGAAAATGAGAAGAAAACTGCCTGTTTCAGCATAGCTGATGCTATAATCTAAATGTCTTATAATAATGTCTGAGTCAACCCAAGGATTGAAATATTAGGAATTTTTGAGGATTTTGGTACCTATATCCCTTTGTAAAATGTCATTTCCCAAAAAATTTGTTCTGTAAGAGACTACACTGGATGGTTAATACTGACAGGATTTTAAAGCATAATTCTTATCTGGTATTTTCGAGATTACCTCCAAGACTTACCCTGATGGTGCCTGCCATTTCTCTGATAAAGTTAAGGAACCATGTGTAGGCTGGCTATCTCTAGAGTATATCTAAAGAGTAGCTACTATGTCACAGGCTTACTAATATATTATCCGTCTTAGTGGAAGATGGCTGGAATATTTTTTTTTTCTATACTTTGCCTCCTAAAGAAAGGATATCAGTATATTCCTGGGTTTATTTCAGCGTAAGCTTTACTATTACATTAATTAGTGAAATGGCAAATACTCAATCATCATCTTTTAATTAAGTTGGCTAAAACCAGACTTTTTATTTTATCTTGTCTAAACAAAGTCCACAAAGGATGTAAAAAAATTCCACACTGGAAAAGAGTGCTTTGTACAGGTACTCTGGTCCACTGTATAGGTAAAATAATCATTTTTTTTAAAACACAAAAGAAAAATAGTAGTACATTATTAGGTGTCCCTTAGCCCTGACAAAGTAATTGTTTATAAACCTAATATAGTGCTAAGTTGAGGATGTGACCATACCTAAGTACTGGGAACCTTTGGGGCATTCTGATTAGCCGAATAATAGTTGAGAGATGCAGAGTCAGTATTTATGGACTCAAATAAGAATAGGGGGTGGAAGTTCAGAATTTTTACAGATTTGTTTAGAAACCTTGAACATTTTAGCTGATTAAAAGGGAAATAAAACCACAAGCATTACAACAGGTAAGGTGGCAGTCGACATGCAATTTAAGAAACTTGACCACGTAAGTAAAGTCCAAGTCATTATCATAGCCCTGAGTGTCAAAGTACTTAGAAAAGTAATCTCAAAGTAAAATATCATCTAATTATAAATTACATACTTCTAAAATATTTTATAGTGATATAAAATGCTTTTCTCTTTATATGGTAAGTACTTACAGGTCGAGTAAAAAATATTTGCAAAACCTGCCTGAAAGTTCTCAGATGTCTAAAAAAGTCCAAAAGCTGAAAGAAAGAAGAGATCATGTATTAATTCAAAGACCTCTACTGTCAAAGCTGAACTCCTATAATATAGACTCCTGCTACCTAACTCAATGCTCAATCCTGATATTTAGCTTGATGCCGACTGATTATGAAATTAAACAATTATTGAATATTTTACTCAACTTACTGAATTCAGCCAACTTTTAACCATACTGAAGTACCTTTAAGTGTTTTGAGTTGTAATTTGATCAAGAAAAATAAAAATTAGGTCAAAGCTCAAGAGGAGATTAAAATAATGTTGCTTAGTTCATGTGTTTTAAACATTTAGATGCTAAGATTTGATAAAATGATTTCCAAGATGAAGGGAATAAGACACAATTCTCCACTAGTTTAAAAACTATGTGTATGAACATAAATGTTGGTAAGATACATGTTCTATTCTACTTTCTACCTTAGTATTCCAAGTTTGGTGGAGCTTCACCATGCTCCTTCCACATCAGTGAACAAAACACGTGGAAATATATTTTCATTTCTTCTATTTTTAATAGATAAAAATCTTGACATGTCAAAATACTGGAATGAATATAAAATAAACTATAAAACTATTAAAGGGAAAGTATTAGTATGTAAGTCTAATCATATGAATCATTATCCAATTATCAGGGAGATTTATAATGATACCTACTTTCATTATGAGGTAGAGTAAAGCCAGCAATATCCCCAGACTCCATCTTGTTACATTGCCAAACTCCCCATAGCTTATAAGATAACGAAACCAAACTGGTATGGGAACAAAAGTTCGGTAGTACTGACATAATTCTTCTAAAAGCATGTACCAGAAACCCTAAAAGAGGAAAAAGAAATACATACACAAGTTATGCACAAATACTTCATTTTGGCCAGAGAACATAGATACAATTTTATTTTCATATGTGACAGTCAATAAATGGTTTGCTTTCCAAGAATTTCTAAGGAAACAGTGAAAATGCAAAGTTATATATATATATATATATATATGAGAACACAGCAGATAAAAGCATAGTTATCAACTGATAATTTCGAAGAAAACAAATCTAATTTCTAAAGGAATAATTTAAAGCAGTAACAGCACTGATATATTCTGATAACACTATTACAATGTTACAAAACTAGTTTCTTACCTTGGATTTAAAAGGTATGAGGAAAGAAGGCACCAGTAAAATAAGACATTTTAAGCCCATGAAAATGAATTTCAGAATAAAGTCTGTAATCCCAACAATCCAAAGTATTTCCCAGAAGCTCAAATGGTCCAAAGCAGGTTTTAAAAAAATTAAGCTAACAAGAGAAAAACAAACATTTACCAAAGCAACAGACAAAGGTAAATGATTAATAGACATTTTAAGTTTGCGACTACGTATTTTAATTTCTTGTGTAAAAAGTAGGACATTGGCAAGATGATGTCAGAGTTGATGTTAAATTAGTGAGAGGTATTTTTTATTTTAAATTGACTTCAAATGCTTGCATTTCAAGTATTTTTCCCCATAGGATAAAGCACATGTAATATTCCAACCAATCTTTATAAATAACACAAACCTTAACTCTCAAAAATTCAAATACATTATATTTAAGTCAGAAATAACTGGCCCTCCAGCTGTTTTTTTGAGGCTGGTAAATCTTACAGGAAAAGACTACCCATCTTTCTCCCACAAAATAGCTGGTGGATTAGAATCACCAGTGGTGCACCAGCAGCCTAACTCTACAGACTACATCATCAGAACTTTGCTTATAAATACTGCTGTTGTGTGCTGTCAAGTCAGAAGTGACTCACAGCTGACCCTCTAGTGGGTTTTCAGAAGCAGTAAATCACATAGGAGATTGCCCATCCTCTCTGCAATTCCTATAAGGATTTCATCTACTCTTCCCACAGTGAATTGCTTTTGTCAAGACCTTTAACTTCCTCTGTTACTGAGTTCAAAGGTAATTTCTTTCATTTTCCTCAAGGTGTTTTTAAGACTGTCCCAATACTAATATATCACTATTGATTCCTTCTAAATGTATTTGCTGTTCCTCTGGCCTATTTTTAATTTTGGATACGCCCTGTCGTGGGCTCTTTTTATCTGCTTTCCTTGGTCATTCTCATCTAGTCAGCAATATGCTCACACCATTAATTGACAGCCCTAAGCTTTACCCTGAGTTTCTTAGATTTGTTTAATTATTTCAAGACCCTCAAAACAAAATTAATTTTCCTCTCAAAACCAATTCTTCAGTCTGAACATCCATTAAAGTTGCCCAGGCCAACCACCCTTGGGTCACCCTTGATCCCCACCCCTAATCTAACCTAATCTATCAAGGAAACCTATTTGCTCTACATCTGTATTCCAGATTTGTTCATACCTGTCCAACTCCAGTGAAAACAGAACTTAGAACAAAGCTGAAATCTGAAACATTCCGATCTAACAGAAAAGAACAACTGCCTCTGAGTTCTTCACCTTAGCTTAGTTCTAGAAACATTTTTAAAAAAAATAAACAAACCACAAAACACTAACAGACTTACAGTACTTAATAAACATTATATAAACAAAAATGGAAAAAAACACCCCAAAATGTAAAGTCTGTTTACTAAGGCACTGAGGATAAAAATCTGAAGACACTCAGAACTCAATCTTGCAAGGAGAAAAATAAAAATGAAGTATGTACAATCAATATGTTTACAAAATAAAAGTGCTATGGGATATATAAAAACATTTAAAAAAACTGTGTACTTGGACTCTTAATTACCTGTAATAAAGTGACTGAGAATTAAAGGCATAATATAAAAGAACAGAAGATCCTGCTAAGAATACCAGTAACCAAGCACACTGAATCTTTGAGCACCTTTCCTGAAAGATAAACAATTTTATAATTTGTTACTTTGAATTATACCATAATTTTAAATATTATTAAACTTTTACCTTAAAAGTACAGAACTAAATCATACATAAATGCTATATATTTTCAGTGAATGAAACTTAAAATTCTCAAGACACATACTTCTTCACTACATAGAAAATACTGTTTTAAAGGAAGCTTTTTTTATAAATTAAAAGACTAGCCAAATGCATATTTTATGTGCTTATTCTTAAAATGGAATCTCTAAAATGTATCTCAGTAGATAAGAGTTTTATCATTTTATAATTTAGATTATTCAAATAAGTAGTAAGACAGGCTGACCTTACTTGTAAAATAAAAAATTTTAATTACAACTTTTAAGGGTTAATTTTTTTTGTTTGATAAATATTTGACTACCAATGTCCAGGAAGAAAACAAGTTCTTTTATATATACATAGCTCTTTCAAAGTGCTTTAAAGTGAAATTTTATCAACTATTTTTCCCAATGATTTAAGTGACTAGTATTCCTGAATGTCATGTGAAAATGTCTTGGTTTTCATTTTCTTTAAAGAGAAACTTAAGCAATTCAGTACCAATTTATTAAATGACATATTTATTTTAAATCCTATAGTGCATTGGGACCCTGGTGGTGGAGTGGTTAAATCTCACCTGGTAACTAGAAGGTTGGTGGTTTGAATCCACTGCCACACCACAGGAGAAAGATGTGGTTGGCTGTTTCCATAAAGATAGGTTCTTAGAAATCCTATGTGGTAGTAGTATTGTGTCCTGTAAGATTGCTAGGAGTTAGAATTCTCTTAATGGCAGTGGGTTTGGCTTTTAATGCAACAGCTAGTATTTAATAACTATATCAGTAGGTTCTTGTGTGATGCAAAAGGTCTGTGTTCACTTAATGGTCGGTGGTTTGAATCAACCTAGCAGCTCCATAAAGAAAAGCCTAGCAATCTGCTTCTGTAAAGATCAGACAAAATCCTATGTAGTCTACTGTGTTACAAAGCCATCATGGGTTGAAAGTGATTCAAAAGCAACAAGATTTTTTATTTGTGGTGTGCCATGGAATTGATTCAGACTCATAGCAATCTAGAACAGAACTGCCCACAACAGGATTTCCTAGGGTACAAATCTTTATGGAAACAGACTGCCACATTTCTCACAGTTCTTAAGCAGCTGGTGAATTCGAATCACTGACTTCTCAGTTAACAGTCAAGTTCTTAAACACTGTGCCAGCAGGGTTCCTTTTTATAGTCAAAAACTCACACTCACTACCATCAAGTTCTAACAAATTCATAGTGGATAAGTGGCTTTAATCACAGAGGGAGAGGCTGGCTGCCCATCTTTCTCCCACAGACCTGCTGGTGGACTGGAACCGCCAGAAGGATGGAGCCTTTGAATTAGCAGCAAAACTATGGCTTATGCAAACTGTGCTCTTTTTCTTATTAATATGGTCACACTGATTCATGAAATATGGAGCACTTGCCAAATAATCTCAAAAAGATTTCTGAATCCTGTGTAGTTATACTTCTTCATCAGGAACAAAATATATGAAGGCTGACAAAATATTCCAGATAATCTGTTTATAAAATTCAATGCATCATGGATGCTATAATTTAAATTTGTTAAATAAACTTATTTCCTATTTCTCTCACAGTGAGTATGTAATTCTACAGTGAGAAACATCTAAGAATTCTTTTGGTTGCTTAGTATACTTACTCTTAGAAAAACCTGATTTACAATGCTTTTGTTTGCATACATAAAAGTTGTTAGCAGTCCAATTCCAAGAGAAATTCCTGTTAGAAAATAAGTTAAAAAATCAAAGAGGAACGAATATATAATCTAATAATGATAAGAATTAAAAGGAAGCATGTAACTTTAAAATGTAAAAGAATTAGTAAGTTAAATACACAGGTTATGATTAAAAGAAATAAAATTAACTGAAAAACAGTTTGTTCTATAATGCCTTACCTGTTATATGCTGCATAACAAGTTTGACACTCAGAATCAGACTATATGGAAGGCTTTTTTGCAACCACTTGAAGAGAGAGCGGAATTCTGAGAAGGAGTTACTGCCATGTTCTCCCGACTCCGTAGCAGTATCATCTGGCTGCCTTGCTTCACTGTAGGCGTGACTCTGCAAGCGACTGTGTACACATCCATGGCTACAGCTGTGGACACCTGACCTTACATTTCTGGAGCTTGGATTTTGAGCACATTCTTTCGGTATGGAGTTTATCTGGATATGCACATCTCCAGAATGAAGACAAGAGCCTTCTCCTGTCAACCTTGCATATTGAGAAGCTGAGACATTCTCAGTGCCTGCAGTTCCTGGCAGACCAAGCATTTGGTTGGAGTTGGCTTGCATTGTCCTTGAATATTTTTCTCAGATCCAAGTTTCTTTCTGAGCACGCTGTTCAAGACAGATGATACTGTTTTCTATTTGTTACCAACTGAAAGAACTGCTAACAATAATAGATTAATGTTTTCAAATGATCCGTTCTTGTTTACTCTGCTGTCCTCCACAAATTTATGTAATACATGCAAAAAGGGGGGGAAACTTGCACTTGAAATGCCTCTATTTCTCTTTAACGGATAACAGCAGAACAGTCCTAAACTAAATGCCCAACAGGTATTAATGACATAAATACTAGTATTCAAATGTGTCAGAATATTTATTCAGCCCCGTTGAATCAGTTTAATCTCGGATTTCACAAAGAATGAGTGAGTATTGTCTTTCTTGGAAATGCTAGGGAGAAAAAAATTTAAAACTTTAGTTTCATCATGAGTAACGTAGGAAAAGGAGGGATTTCAATAAGTTTAGTTTTATGCAGAAACAGCTCTCCTTAAGCTACAAAAGTTTCCCAGAATTAATGATGCCCTTGCCGTCTTTCCTCATCTCCCCTCAAATGTTAAGTATCTCTCAAATAGGAACAATTTGGGAGCCAGCGTCTAATTGCTGGATGACTGAAAAGGGAGCTCATACAGCCTATTAAATAACGCCAGCGTCGTGGTGGGAGGGGGCGTAGCGACAAGAACGGGGCTGCTGCCTGGGAAGGATCCCTAGTACCTACCAGTCAGACAAACGGTAGGGGCCATCTCAGACTGCCCTACCTCGCTGTTTCTCTAGAAGGAAACTGAAATTAACGTCAGAACACGTTCTGTGTCATTCTTTTATTTCTAGTTTCACTACTTCTGTGATTACCACTTGGCAGTTGGGTGTTTTAGTGTCTTTAAGAAGGCTCAGACGGGGAACTATTTCCTTAGACCTCTGAAGACTGACGCTGTCTTAAGCTGTTTCGGTGTCTTTTACAGAAATAAAAATACAGAGACAAGAAAGAAAATAAGGCAGAAAGAAACCTAATTCCCGAAGCCAGCGTTCCGGAATTCCCAAGGCCAGGTTTCCCCCCCCCCCAGGTCCGAACTTCGGGTGACCCAGTTGGACCCAGAACTCTTCCGCGGCACCCTCCACCCTGGCCCGCTTCTCCCAGACCTGACCTCTCATGACGAAGAGCAGACAGAAGCCTTGGCTGCGACGGCGAGAGCAAGGCGTGACGCCGGTTCAGCCCCCTGAGCCAGGGCCATCCCTTAAGCCCACCATTGAGCAACTGCGGCGGTGGCGGGGCGCGCGCACTCCCCGGACGTCCTCACGCGCGCGCGCCCGCCCGCCCACGCGCCGCGTCTGCGCCCGAGGGCGCGCGGCTTCTGACGCGCAGGATCGCGGGAGGGTGGACACCGCCACGGCTGCTTCGGGGCGTTGTCTCAGAAGATAGGGCTGCGTTTCGGAACAGCCTGTAGGTGTGTGGGTGCACTTTAAATTATAAATTACCCCCATGTATATGGCGTCTTTTCATGTAATCTTCTCTACGCCTGAGGGATATGGATGTTTTGGCTGCGAAAACCAGCCTTCGGAAGGACAGGCATGAAGTAGGATTGCTGCCCTGACTGCCGAGAGAATCAAAGCGTTGCAGAGCCTCAGGAGGGCACCTTGGGGTCCCTGGAGCCTTACCCCCTGAGGGTGCCCAGGCCCCAAGTTCCGCCAAGTTTTCGCACGGGAGCCGGAGGAGCCACGTTGCTGAAGGATTATGCACATAATTGAGGAGAGAGGCGGGGTAGAGCGACAGCGCCGAGGCTTCCGGGTTCAGGTTTCGCGAGTTCAACTGCTGACCTCGTGGAGGCTGGACAGTGAACTGTGTTTTCGTTACAATTTTGAGGTTGCGCAGTGTGAACGAGGTCATGCCAAAACGTGAAGAGCTCAGAAAGGGCAATGGGGGTGGGGGTGGGGTGGCATTCGGATATGGCTCGAGGTATAAGTGGAATTTAAAAAGCTCTGTCCTCAGCTGGTTACGAAGAAACTCCATTGTCTTCTCGATAATTCTGTAAATTCAAAACTGTTCCAAAACAAAAATTCATTATGGAAACAAAGAAGAAACCTGAAACAGAATCCTGCCATTTTTCGAGTCCCAACCCAAAAAGAAGAAATTATTCTGTGTATTATTCATTGAGCCTCCCTCATGCCTGAAGACGAATACCCTTTCAGTTCAGAATCACAAACTTCTTCGCACCTTTTGTTTCTCCTTTTTATTTGCAGAATTGTCTCCAAAAAAAAGAACCCTCCAGTCTCTGTGACGTTCTTGGACTTTCAAGATTATATGTTAACCTGCTGAACGAACATGAACAGGAGTTTAAATTTGCATGCTCACACGCACATAAACACACACGAAGGTTAGGAGTTGAAGTCTAGTGAAAAGGTAATTCCTTATTTAAAACCACTCGCTTGCCCATGATCCTTAGATCGTGTGTAAATTTTGAGGCTCCTTATTCAGGAAATTGTTTGCAGTTTATTTTCTCATATATCAGAGTACAACTGAGCCCATTCTTTAATGTCAATTATCCATTTTGAGGCTAAAAATTAATTCCATTAGTTCTTCTCTTGCCAAATAATTTCCCCTGGGAAGAAAGGCACGTTTTCCCTTTAGGCCATTATTAGATCTCACTGTCTTAAGATGCTGTGCGGAATTTTGTTTTCCTCTTCTTGTAATATATTTTAATTATGTGCTTGGTTAATGTAACAAATTAGATTGATTTCTGGGCCAGAAAGACTGAGGTCTCGTGGTATAGTACAATTGGTTGGACTGCTAACCCAAAGGTCACACCTACCTCTCTTACTGGGCAGTCTCTTCCTATGGAATACAGACTTGGAAACTGTGGAGGGTCAGCTATGAATTGATTCTGACTGGATTGCAGTGAGGGTTGAGTTTACAGCTAAATGGCCAGACAGTAATGTTGGTACATTTTTCAAGGAGACTTACTTGCATACCATTTGACCTTTCCAACTACAAAAGAAATGTTTTTATCTTAAGATATATGAGAATAATACTGTTGCTGTTAGGCGCCATCAAGTTGATTCCAACATGTAGCAACCCACACTGCTCAGTCCAGCACCAGCTTCACAATTACTACCCTGTTTGGGCCTGTTGTTGTACCCACTCTGTCATTTTGGTGAGGGTCTTCCCGTTTTTCAGTGACATTTTCAGTTTGTCAAGCATAATCTCCTTTCCTAGGGATTGGTTCTTCCTCATAATATGTTCAAAGTACTTGAGATGAAGTCTTAACATCCTTGCTTCTATGGAGCATTCTGATTGTGGTTCTTCCCAGTCGGATTTATTCATCCTGGCAATCCACGACATGTTCAGTAGTCTTTACCCACATCATAATTCAAATGCATAAATATTCATGAATATGAAGGCATTGAAAATATCATGTTCATCTTGAATATCTTCCTATTCTTTGCCTACCTTCCACCTTTCCAAACATGGACCCCTCCCGAAAACATGCCCAAAGTACATGCGGTGAAGATAATATGTAACTTTTAAAATATTTTAGTATACCTGTAGACTTAATTTTAATGACATTTAAAATTTTAACATTCCTAACATACTGGATGTCTATTAGTGTATATTGAGAATCTAATAGTATACGTGGAGCACCATTTCACCCATATAAATTGACTAAAAAGTAACCTATTTGAAGAAATGAAGACTTCAGAGTTGATAACACTTGACTCAGCGAAAGATTGCTCTCTGATAAATCTTTCCACTGGGGGTTTGAAAATGGAAATTTTAATTGAATAATTCAAAGATCATTTGCTGAGTACTTAATAAGTATCAAGAATTGTAGTGAATGTTAAAAAGAACATGTATTTAAAAAGTCCTCATCTCACAATAAGTAGGTTAGACCCACAAAAAAAGAATTATAGTAGATTGTAATAAATACTGTAATTGAATGTTGTGTGAAATGCAGTAGAAGTACAGAGATGAGAACATTTATCAGGCCAGAAGGAATTCTATTTATGGTATTTGAAATAAATAATGAAGAGTAAATTAAAATTGCCAAGCACAAGCAAAGACTGATCAGTCTGTAGAGAACTAATAGTATGTATCAAGTTGTTATGTGCCAACAAGTTGCTTAAAACTCATAGCGACCTTATGTACAACAGCCCTAAATCCTGCTCTATGCTATATCAACCTTATTGTCTCTGACATACCTACCCCCGTTGCCCCAGTGACTGAATCAATCCAGCTCATCAAGGGTTTTCCTCTCCTGCGCTGACCCTCCACCTTCCCAAGCATGAAGTTCTCTGTAAGAACCGGTCCCTCTTTGTAACATGTCCAAAGTATGTCAGAAGAAGCTTCAGAATCCTTGCCTCCATGGAGCAGCCCAGTTTCACCTTCTCCAGGATGAACTTGTTTGTTCTCTTAGCAGTCCATGGTATATTCAACACTTTTCTCTAGCACCACAGCTCAAAGGCATCAATTCTCTTTCTTTCATTCCTAGTCACTGTCCAGATATCTGATGCATAGCAAGCAATTGCGAAGACTATGGCCTGGATCAGCCACACCTTAGTCTCCAGACTGACATTGTAGTACTCTAGAGAGGTCCCTGACAGGAGACTTTCCCAATGCTATTCGTCTCTTGATTTCCCTGGCTGCTGGGACCAAGAGTGTTGATTATAGAGTCAAGCAAACTAAAACTGTTAACAATATCTCTTCATTATCCATACTAATACTGCCAGTTGGCCCAGTGGTGAGAATCTTTGTTTTCTTGATGTTGAACTTCAGTCCATATTGAAGGCTGCAATCCTTGACCTTCTGCAGTAAGCTCTTCAGATCCTCCTAAGTATCAGCAAGCAGGGTTATGCCATCTGCATAATGCAAGTTGTTGATGAATCTTCCTCTAATCCTGATGCTACATTCCTCCTCATACAGCCCAGCGTCCCAGATGATCTGTTCTGCATATAGATTGAAAAGGTATGGAGACAGAATACATCCCTGGCATACACCCTTCCTGATTTTGAACCATGCAGTGTCTCCTTGCTCTGATCTGACTGCCTCCTGGTTCAAGTATAGGTTTCACATAAGTCCAATCAAATATTCTGGGATTCCCATTTTTCTCAGAGTCAGCCACAGTTTGTCGTGATCCACAAAGTCAAATGCTTTTGCATAGTCAATGAAACAGACATTCCTCTGGTATTTTCTGCTTTCAGCCAAGATCAATTAACATTAGCTATAATATCCCTAGCACCACAGCCTCTTCTAAACCTTTCCTGCACATCTGACAGTTCTCTGCTGATGTGTTGCTCCAGTAATTTTTGGATAATTTTCAGTAGAATCTTGCTTGCATGTGATATTAATGACACTGAAATATCATGGGCTTTAATTTTGACAGTGTAAATATGTATGAGAGAATAGTGATATTTAAGAGAGGTGTTATGGATTATATTGTGTCCCCTTAAAATATTTATTGAAGTTCTGGCCCCTATATTATGGAGATGATCCTATCTAGAAATTAGGTTTTCCTGTTGTTTTATATTATGAATTCAGATTTTTAGCTTCCTAAATGATGGAAAATAATTCTTAAAGTTATACACTCACATAATAATACTAAATAACAAAAACATGTCGGGGATATATTTTCTTAAAGACCTAGTTTGCCATTGTTGTTAGGTGCTGTCAATCAGAGTACAACTCATGTGATTCTATGAACCTGAATCCTGTCTTTTCTTGTGCCATCCTCATCATCTCTAATACACTTGAGGCCATTGCTGCAGTTACTGTGTCAATCATCTCATTAGGTATTTTCTCTTTCATCAATCCCTCCACCTTTCCAAGCATAATGTCCCTTTGTAAGGAATAGCATCTTCTAGCAACATGTCCAAGGTATATGAGATGGTGCTTCACCATCCTTGCCTTCAAGGAGCACTCTGGTTGCAAGATATATTTGTTATTTTGGAAGTCTATGGGATAGTCAGCACAATTCTCCAACACCACAACTCAAAGGCATGAATTCTTTTGACATTCTCATTCATTGTCCAGCTCTCAGATGCATAGCAAGTAATTGAAAAGATCATGGCCTGAACCAAGCACACCATAGCCTTCAAACTGACATTATTGCTCTTCAGTATTTTAAAGAGGTCTCTGATACCAATATGTCCCCTGATCTTCTAACTGCTGTTGACTAATGTTGACTGTGGATCCAAGCAAGACAAAATTATTGACAGATTCAATCCTTTCTCCATCTGTCATAATGTTGTGCCGTGGTAAGGACTTTTGTTTTCTTGATATTGAGATGTAACAATAAATTCAGCTTTGGAAATACTGACTCTAGGATAATGGTGAAGGTACTCGGTAGTTTGAAATACAATCTAGAAATAGAAAACTTGAAGTAAAATTTTGGGATAAAATCTATGGCTTTGAGTGACTGTTCATTTCTTATTTAATAGTTCTTAATAATTGTGGTTAAAATTGCCAGTGCCATGTTGAATGTGGATGTTCTTGCCTTATTCCTGATTTTAGTGTGAAAATATTGTTTTTCACCATTTAGTGTATTCGCTGTGGTCTTTTTTTTTGTACATGCCATCTATCAGGTTATGTTCTCTTTATTTTGCTTGAATGCTTTTATCATGAAAAAATGTTAAAAAAATGTTCAAGCATTCTTCTAAGCTTTTATGAGTAACCATATAATTTTGTCACTTACTTAGTTTGTTGATATGATGTATTTTATCGGCTAATCGTAAATGTTGAGCCTGCTTTGCATTTTCAAGAAAAACTTCTTGAGCACAGTTGTCATGGATTAAATGGTTTCCCCTCAGAATTACATGATCTGGTAAGCCAAATAATTATAAAAGGACTTCAATACTATCAAGAAAGAGTTTCTAGAAGTGAAGTTTATATTTTTGGACCCAGATCCCTGTGTACAGAAGCTCCTTGACACTAGGGAAGGTTGAAACACATGGAGGTCTATAGATCTCCTACAGACACTGAAGGAAATAAGGACTTTTCTCCAGAGCTGACAGTTCGAGTGAGCCTCATTCAGAGTTGGAGTGGTGTAGTGGGTCTGACTCAGAATTTGGCTTCTCTAGACCATTACTCTTTTGGCTTTGTTTTCACTCTCTGGGACAAGCTTCTAATCTAACCCAGCTGTCGGGAGGGCAAGTAGTCAGCCTACATTATCAATAGCTGCTTGAGCCATTTCTTCCTCATGGGATGTGTTCATCTATCCAAAAGGGAATTAGCTTTAGCTAGTCTCTATATTGAGCAGGTTCAGAAGCAGAATTTGGGAACTGCAACACAAGGAAAGAAGAAGCAGAGAATGCAGTGTGTTCTTTGGGGCGGAGGTTCCTATATCAGGGATTGTATCTTGCTGTTAACTGAGAAGCTGCCCAGACTATTTGAAGGATTTTATCTTGCTCTTGACTGACTGAATTGAGAAAGGAATAGTGCTTACTGTTAACATGAATTATTGAGGGATTGTATCCTGCTGTTAACATGAATTATTGAGGGATTGTGTCATTTGGCTTCCCTAATAAATCCCATAACTAAGAGGTCTGTGTGATCACTGCAATGTATTTGAGACTCAGTAAGTAGGTGTGAGAGGACACATTTGACTTCATAGGAATTAGACTCGTGTTGTGACGGTTGTTGATGGGTAAATTGCCCCTTATGGTGGTAGAGGTCAGAATCAGCCCTCTCCGTGTTGCCATTGCTCCTTTTACAGTTGGCACCTTGGACTTGTCGACTCATAGCAACTCTGTATGCAACAGAAAAAACTATTGCCCTGTCCTGTACTATCTTCACAGTTGCTGCTCTGCTTGAGCACATTGAATCATTACATCCATTGAATTGAAGATCTTCCTCTTTTTCACTGACTCTTTCACTAAACTCAATGTCCTCCTGGGACTGGCCTTTACTGATACTGTGCCTATAGTGTGCCTCAATATCCTTGCCTCCAAGAATGTTCTGAGCTCTTCCTCCAAGACAGATTTGTTATTTCTTTATTGTCCTTTTACTATCTGTAGATTCTGTGATGATGCTCTTTTGTTTCCAGTATTAGTAGGCGGTATGGTTAGAAGTGTATCAATTTTATCAATATTTTCAATAAAACTTGGTTTCATTTATTTTGGTTTCTTTTTCTCTATTGTTTTGTTTTTAACTTAATTACTTCATGTTCTCATCTTTATTATTTCTTTTCTTCTCCTTGCTTTGTATTTCTTCTTTTTCTAGTTTTTGAAGGTAGAAGTTTATATTGTTTGTTTGAGATCTGTAATTTTTTCCCCTAATGCCAGCATGTGCATTTCTCTCTAGGTATTAGTTTAGCTGAATCTCATAAAATTTGATAGGTTGAATTTTCATATAATTAAAATATTTTAAATATCCTTGTAACTTTGACTCTTCATTCATTTAGCAGTATCTTTAATTTTCATATAATTGTCCAATGTTTTTTTCTATTTTTTTTATTGGATTCTAGTTTAATTTTGAAATGGTCAGAGAACCCACTTTTTACTATTTCATTATTTTCATTTGTATTATGGCTCAGACTATTGTATTTCTAGGTGAATGTTCCAGGTACAATTGAAAAGAATGTCTATTCTGCTGGTGTTGAGTACAGTTCTACAAAGGTCTATTATCAAGTTAGTTGATAGTATTTTTATATACTTGGTTCTCTACGAAAGCCATATATATATTTTATAATTCATATATATGTATATATAAAAATATATATAGAAATATATTTAGTCAAAGGAAATTACTTACACATCATAGAGGCTAGAAAGCATCAGGTTCATGGCACATTGCTGTAGAAGCTAGTGAATTGAAAATTAGCAGATAAGGCAAGCCATTGGTCCATGGAACCAAAGAGGTGAGGAGCTGGAGATTTATTTATTTTTTCTTTTCTTCTCCCTGCCTCTTTTTAAACAGTCCCTCGGTAAGGACTATCCACTTAGCTTTGTATCCAAAGACGAAATTTGTAGGTGAAAGGAGTTAGGAGTTAGCCTTCGTTACAGACTGGTTCATTTCAGTGTCGAAAATATGGAATGCTTCACGAATTTGCATGTCATCCTTGCGCAGGGGCCATGCTAATCTTCTCTGTATCGTTCCAATTTTAGTATATGTGCTGCCGAAGCAAGCATGG
>NW_006400007.1:1377548-1389997 GCF_000299155.1 Elephantulus edwardii
AATAATATTGCATGAGTTCCTTGTTTTTCAATGAAGCATAGTATTCCATTGTGTGAATATACCACAGCTTCTCTATCCATTCATTTGTTGATGGGCGCTTAGGTTGCTTCCAACTCCTTGCTATTGTGAACAAAGCCACAGTAAACATGGGTGTGCATATATATGCTTGGATGTCAGTTATGGTCTTTGGGGGGGTGTATTCTCAGTAGTGGAATTGCTGGGTCAAATGGTATCTCTATTTGCAACTTTTTGAGAAAGCGCCACATGGCTTTCCACAGTGATTGCACCATTTTACACTCCTACCACAGTTGACATTTCTTAAGCTGAAGGAACTGAAGAACAAATTCAGCCTCAAGCTATAGTACCTAAGGATGCTAATTAGAAGAATATTGAATGAACCAGGAAGCATTAAAAGAATATCTAAAGAGTACACCGAGTCACTATACTAAAAAGAATTGGCTGGCACAGAAGAATTTAAAGAAACAGCATATGATCAAGAAACAGTGATGATGAAGGAGGAAGTTCAAGCTGCTCTGAAGTAATTAGAACAAAACAAGGCTCTAGGAATTGATGGAATACCAATTGACATACTTCAACAAACTGATGCTTCACTGGATGTGCTCACCAGATTGTGATAAGAAATCTGGAGGACAGCTACCTGGCCAACTGACTGGAAAAGATCCATATTTATTCCATTCAAATAAAAAAAAAAGGTGATCCGTCAGAGTATGAAAATTCTTTAATAATATCACACACAAGGAAAATCCTACTGAAGATTATCCAAAAATTACTGGAACAGTACATCAACAGAGAACTACCAGAAATATAAGCTGGGTTTAGAAGAGGCCATGGCGCTAGACACATTATCACCAGTATTAAATGGATCTTGGCCAAAAGCAGAGAGTACCAGAAGAATGTCTATTTGTGTTTCATTGACTGTGCAAAGACATTTCACTGTATGGGTTACAAAAAATTGTGGCTAACCTTGAGAAGCATGGGAATCCCAGAACACTTTATTTTACTCATGTAAAACCTATATTTGGACAAGCAAGCAGTCCTCAGAGCAAAGCAGGAAACACTACATGGTTCAAAATCAGGAAATGAGTGCATCAGGGATGAGTCCTGTGTCTATACCTTTTCAATCTATATGTGGAACAGACATCATTCAGGAGGCTTGACTTTATGACGAGGAGTGTGGCACCAGGATTGGAGAAAGACTTATCAACAACCTGCATTATGCAGATGACCAAATATACTTGGTGAGACTAAGGAGGACCTGAAACATTTGCTGCAAAAGTTCAAGGACACTAGTCTTCAATATGGATTGAAGCTCATCATCAAGAGGACAAAGATTCTCATCATTGGGCCAATTGATAGCACCATGATAGATGAAGAGATTGAGATTAATAATATCAGCTTGCTCAATTCCACAATCAACACTCTGGGCACCAGCAGTCAGGAAATCAAAAGATGAATTGCATCGGGGAAGTTAGCTGTCAGAGACCTCTCCAAAATGCTAAAGAGTAATGATGTCAGTTGAGGGACTAAGTTGTGCCTGATCCACAATTGTGTCTACACAATTCCTTGGAGAGGGACATAATACTAGGAAGGGGAGAGGATCAGCAAAGGAGGGGAAGACCCTTAATTAGGTGTATTAACATGGTAACTGCTGCAGTGGGCTCTTGAGTGTGCTAGGAAGTGTGAGGATGGCGCAGGACAGAACAAGGTTCAGATCTTTTGTTCATAGGGTCGCTATGGCAACTAACAACCGCATCAACAATACTGACAATTTCTCCAGGAGTATAACATTGCTTTGGATTTACTATTTTGCTAGGTAGGGACAGTTATAATGGCTTCCTACTATAGTAGTCTATATTCATATTTCAAAAATCCATGGTGCATTGTGGAAGTTCTGTAAGCTCCTGACTATATCTATCCCAATTATGCAGTTTGGAACTGGAGGAAACAATACAGGGTAGTTTGGGGGACATGCTATATCCACTCTGAGACAAACTTGAGCTGTTGTTAGGTGCTGTTGAGTACCAACCCTATGAACAACAGATCTGAGCCCTGTCTTGTCCTGTGCAATCTTTACACTTCCTGACTCAGTAGAGCCCATTGTGACAGTCAACATGTTAATTCACCTGGTGAAGGGTCTTTCTCCCCCTCTCCTGACCCTCTCTCTTCCTTTCCAAGTATCATATTCCTCTCCAAGTTATAGCCCCTCCTAGCAAACATGTCTGAAGTATGTGAGGTGAAGCTTTATCATCTTTGCCTCCAAAAGAGCACTCTGGCTGCACTTTCTTATTTGTTCATTCTTTTGGTTGTTCAAGGAATGTTCAGTACTCTTCAAAACTACAGCTCAAAGGCATTAATTCTTCTGTTATTCCTATTCATTGTCCAGCTCTCAGATGCATAGCATATGACAAAGACTGTGGCCTGGATCAGAAGCACCTTAGTCCTCAAACTAACATCAATATTCCTCAATAATTTGGAGAGGTCCCTACCTGCAAATTTTCCCAGTGCAATAGTACCTGGGGTGTTAATTGTGGATCCAAGTAAGATGAATTTGTTGACAGTTTTGGTATTTTCTCTATCTTTCATAATATTGTCTATCAATCCAGTGGTAAGAATCTTTGTTTTGTTGATATTGAGATGCAATTCATATTGAAAGGTGTATTCTTTGACCTTCTGCAAGTGCTTCAAGTCCTCCTCACATTAAGCAAGCAAGATTGTGTCATCCGCATAATGCAGGTTATTGATAAGTCTTCTTCCAATCTGGATGCCACATTCTTCTTCATAGAGTCTGACTTGAATAATTTGCTTAGCATACAGATTGAATTGTAATGGAGAGAGAATACAACCCTGACACACTCCCTTCTTAATTTTAAACCATGTAGTGTTCTCTGTCCCTCCACCCTACCAAGCATGATGTCCCCCTCCAAGGATCGATCCCTCCTTACAACATGTCCAAAGTACATTAGACGAAGCCTCAGAATCCTTGCCTCCCGGTTTAACCCTCTCCAGGATGAATCTGGTTTTTTTTGGTTTTTTTTCCTGAGGAGGTGGATTGATTCAATGACTGGGGTAATTGGGATGGGTGTATCAGAGAAAGTGCGATTGGCACAGGACAGAACAGAGTTTGGGGCTGTTGTACATAGAGTCATTATGACTCACAAGCAACTCGACAGCACAAAACAACAACAACAGTGTTCTCTTGCTTTGTTCACACCATAGCCTCATGGTCTGAGCTGACACCCCACTAATAGCCTGACCTCCACATACCCCTACTCAGACTTGTGAACCACAGTGAGATTTTGGGTTTTCTGGAATTAATATAAATTTAAAACCAGTGTACAAACAACCCTCAAAAAGTTCTATTTGTTCATTTTTGCCAATTACTCCCAGAGAAAGCTGTAGATCTTTTGAGAAGGAGTAGGAGAAAGATTAACATTGTTAGTTGTTGGAAATAAGTGAGGTCATTCTTTAAGAAAGTGCTGTCTCCCTTTCATTCAGAGATTGTGGGTCTGTAAACTGGTGCAAGTATGAGAATTGATTGAATGGCTTTGTTTCTGTCCTGGCAAGTCAAAGTTATACCACCATTCACTGACCTAGAATCCCTCTGCTTCTACAAATCTGGTAAATATTGTATTTCCCATATATTTGGGCTATAGTGTTGGAGAAGAGAACTAACTATCCTATAGACTGCCAAAGAACTCCCAGATAGGTCTTAGAGAAAGTACAACCACACTGTTCCTTGGATGCAAAGATTTTAAAGCTTCATCTCACATACTTTGGGCATATTGTTAGGAGAGGCTATTTCTTGGACATCATGTTTGGTTAGGTCAGTGAAAGAGATGAAGCCCTTTAATGAGATGGACTGATAACAGTAACTTCAGCAATGGGCTCAAGTATATCAGAAATGTTGAGGATGGCATAGGATAGGACAGTGTTCAGATCTATTGTTTATAGGGTCACTATGAGTCATACTTGACTCAACAGCACCTAACAACAACAACAACAACAACATCTCTTTCATTCCCAGAGACAGCCTGACTAGGTAGACACCACCATAAATCCATCCTGTTGCTAATTGCCTTGGAGTCAATTCCAACTCGTGCTCCATTGAATTTTTAAGATTGACTGTGACCTTCAGAAAGCGATTACCAGGCCCATGTTTTGAGGCACAATTAAGATCGTTTTAACGGCTCATATTTTGCCCAGTTGTCAGGTTCTTAACCATTTGTGCCACCCAGGAACTTCTTTTCTGGGATTGTTTGGAACTTGTAATTTAATTTGTTCCATTTTCAAGGCCTATGTTGTTCTTCCTGGGGATGCTCTGCACATAAGGAGCTCAGGAATGAGTCCTGTATATATGCCCGTCTACTCCTTTTCCTGGTCTTTCCTCCCTAGAATTCTCCACTCTTTGCTTGTGTCCTCTGGCCAGAATAGTGGGCGTTCTCTAGTTTTCATTGTTCATGCTGGTGCTATAGATGCAACTAGGTTCCTGGGTTCTGTCCTCATATGAAAGTCTCAAGAGAAAACAGGAAACAGAAAAAAGAAAAACACTTCTATGTGGACCCATTCGTCAAGTATGACATTTCTTCTAATCCTGCCTTTGTTTATATTTCAGACTTCTCAAGTAATTGTTGCTCTGTACTTAAATAACAAAGAGTACTTAGTTTTTTGTTTGGGATTTTTTTCTGTTTTTTTCTCTTTTAACACTTAATTTTAAAAGTTGTTTTTGAGAGTACTTAGTTTTAATCAGCAGGAGAGACATGCTTTAGTGAACTTGCTCAATCTTGGCTGGCACCTTGTTGTTGTAAGCTTTTGAGTAGATTCAGATTCTTATACTTTATATGACAAGACTAGGATTGTCCATTGGGTTTCCTAGGCTGGTATCTTTCCAGGAGGAGATAGTTGGCTTGTTGTTATATGCCTTCAAGTTGCCTGGATGACTGGCTTAGAACCTCTAAATACATTTTCCTTCAGTTACTTATCTCTACTCTCTGCCTCTTCCAGTACACTCAATGTCAGCAGAGACTACTTTGGTTTTGTCTTTTACTGTATCCCGTGCCTAATACAGTTTTTGACATATACTGTTGTTGTTGTTGTTATGTGCCATCGAGTCGTTTGCGACTCATACCAACCCTATGTACAACAGCCCTAAACCCTGCTCTATCCTGTACCATCGCACTGCCTCTGACACACCCATCCCGATTACCCCAGCCACTGAATCAATCCATCTCATAGAGGGGTTTCCCCTCTTGCGCCGTCCCTCCACCCTCCCAAGCATGATGTCCCTCTCCAAGGACCTGTCCCTCCTTACAACATGTCCAAAGTATGTCAGACAAAGCCCCAGAATCCTTGCCTCCAAGGAGTTGCTTGGTTTAATCCTCTCCAGGATGAATCTGTTTGTTTTCTTGGCAGTCCATGGTACATTCAATACTCTTCTCCAGCACCACAGCTCAAAGACATCAATTCTTCTGTCCTCCCTAGTCATTGTCCAACTCTCTGATGCATAACAAGTGGTTGCAAAGACCATGGCCTGTATCAGGCGCACCTTAGTCTCCAGAGAGACACCGTTGCTCTTGAGTACTTTAGAGAGGTCCCTAACAGCATACTTTCCCATCGGAATACGATTTTTGATTTCCTGACTGCTGGTGCCAAGAGTGTTGACCGTGGAGCCGAGCAAACTGAAGCTGTGAACATTCTCAATCTCTTCGCCATCCATCCTGATGCTACCAATTGGTCCAGTGGTGAGAATCTTTGTCTCCTTGACACTGAGCCTCAGTCCATACTGAAGGCTGCAGTCCTTGACCCTCTGCAGCAAGTGCATGAGGTCCTCCTCAGTTTCATCAAGCAGGGTTGTGTCATCTGCATAACGCAGATTGTTAATAGATCTTCCACCAATCCTGATGCCACAATTCTCCCCATAGAGCCCAGCCTCCCAGATAATCTGCTCTGCATACAGGTTGAAAAGGTATGGAGACAGGACACATCCCTGGTGTACACCCTTCCCAATTTTGAACCATGCAGTGTTACCCTGCTCTCTTCTTAGACATATACTAAGTAATCAAAAAAGTTATTAAATAAATTAATTAATAGACCCTTTTCAAACTTTATCTTTTGGCATTTTTGTAGCATTTCACTCTATTGATTATTTCTATGATTTGGAATACTTTTTCCCTAAGCTTCCATATTACAACATTCTACTGTTTTCTCCACTTTAGTTTTCCTTTGCAACCAAATTTCTATCTTGATTGTGAAACTTTTGACCTCAGAAACTGCTGTGATAAAGGAGACACACATTGAGGCAAGTTGTATAAGCACAAGTACAGCCTTACAAATAAGAGTAAAAATTTTATTACAGAGTAATAGATACATAATACTAAAATAGAGCAGGAATATTTCTTTATTTACTTAGTTGACAGTTTTATAACTTTATTTGATAATCAACTGCTAGCCTTAATCCACTTTGACTTATTGTTATGTGCTGTCGAGTTGCCTGTGACTCATAGCGACCCTATGTACAACAGCCCTAAACCCTTTCTATCCTGTGCCAATCTTATTGTTTCTTACACACCTACCCCCATTACCCCAGTCACTGAATCAATCCAGCTCATTGAGGATCTGCCTCTCCTGTGATGTCTCACCACTCTCCCAAGCATGATGTCTCTCTCCAAGGACTGGTCCTGCCTTTCAGCATGTCCAGAGTATGTCAGGCAAAGCTTCAGCATCCTTGCCTCCAAGGAGCAGCCTGGCATCACCCTCTCCAGGACAAACCTGTTTGTTCTGCTGGCAGTCCACAGTATATTCAACATTCTTCTCCAGCATCACAACTCAAAGGCATCAATTCTCCTTCTATCATCCCTAGTCATTGTCCAGCTCTCTGATGCACAGCATATGATTGCAAAGAGCGTGGCCTGTATCAGGCACACCTTAGTGTCCAAACTGACATCATTGCTCTTCAGTACTCTGGAGAGGTCTCTGACAGCAGACTTTTCCACTGCAATATATCTTTTCATTTCCTGGCTGCTGGTGACAGCAGTGTTGAGAGCAAACTTAAACTGTGAACAATCTCAGTCTCTTCACCATCCATAATGATGCTGCCAGTTGGTCCAGTGGTGAGAGTCTTTCTTTTCTTAATATTGAGCTTCAATCCATATTGAAGGCTGTAGTCCTTGGCCTTCTGCAGCAAATGCTTTAGGTCTTCCTCAGTTTCAGCAAGCAAGGTTGTGTCATCTGCATAACATGAATCTTCTTCCAATCCTGATGGTACATTCCACCTCATAAAGTCCAACCTCTCAAATAATCTGTTCTGTCCGTAGATTTTAAAAATGTGGAGAAAGGGCACGTTCCTGATGCACTCTTTTCTTGATTTTGAACCATGTAGCATTTCCTTTCTCTGTTCTGAGGACTGCTTCCTGGTCCAAGTATACATTTTGCATGAGCACTATCACTGCTTCTGGAAACCCTCTGGAGAGTCAGCTATGAGTCAGTTATGATGCTGTGACACACAACAGTAAGTGTGAAAAAATTCTTTGAATTCTTAAATATCTCAGGAGTTTTATCATAGTTCAAAGATGGTTCAAAAACCAGTAATTTACTTCCTTACATCTTCTTGTTGTGTGTTATAGCCTACCCACCAGTGAGTTTTCAGATGCAATGCATTGCACAGAAGATTTTCCATCCTTCTCTTATGGAGCTTCTAGTGAAGGAGAACCATGTGCATATGGGATTGCAGCGCAGTTTCTTACCACTTTGTAGAAAAACTTAATGTAACCTTTTATGTACACAGGTTCAGAACTCCAAAGGATGCACTTGTAGGATCATCATATAGAACAGGAAGTAGGAAGGTTCAGAACTCCAAAGGATGCACTTGTAGGATCATCATATAGAACAGGAAGTAGGAAGAATCTGTTGGACTTTTTAAATGCTGTCTTCTGAGCTTTTGATTCAAAGAGTAGTGATTTGAAAACATGGACTGTGGTCAAACTCTCTGAGTTCAGCTTGGACAAGTTCTTTTACTTCATTCTGTTTTATTATCCAGTTGTTGTGAGGAGTTTTTATTTAATTATTTGCATAATTATGAAACATACAGACATACATGAACATTCTTGTACCTATATACGCACTCCAGGTATATATATATGATTTAGAATAAGATAAGGTATGATGAGCACAGTACATGGTAAGTTATTTATCTTTACCAATCAGACTTAGAACCTTCTCTAAAAATGTGTTGTTTTAATGGAATTCCAAAATCTCTGTAGATGTTCACTGAAATAAAAAAAAAAGTGTTGTTGTTAAGTGCCATGGAGTCGTAGGAGACTCATAGCGACGCAATGAATGAAAGTCCTCAACACTTGCATGCGTGACTTTCATCCTTTCTCCAGGTTCGTAGGTTTTCTGGAGGCAAGCTATTTACGGAAGTGGATGCCACTCCTGCTTCCAAGCTTGTTTCCACTGGGGAGCGCCATCAAACACTGTCCACAATGGGTAACCGTCTCTAAAATGTAGTTCTAGATATTTTCTTATAAGATGAAGACTTATTTAAAATACTTATAATTACATAAATTTTTCTTTTTATAAATAGGTTTTCCAAAATAAAAATAGAAACTCCCAATTTACTCAGATCCAAATCGACCAAAGTCAAATCTTTCTAAAATACTGACTACCAAGGCCACAGTATTCTTTATAAAATGCCTTTAAGCATTGCTATAAGCATTTCCCAGCTCTTCTAAGAAACATGTATTTATGAACATAGCCACTTGTTTCTTTCCTCCATTTGATTTAAACTTAATATCCTTCCACATCAGCAAATGATTTATAATAAAAAGATGAACTGGAAGGAATAGGAAAATGAAACAAGATGTCGTATCTTTTTACTATTCTGCAGATTTACCATATGTTTTGAAATGATGTTTGACAATCTATAGCAAATGAAACAAAACTGCTTTTTAAAATAATAGAACACTTTAAACTATTTATATTACTAAACTCTCCTTCCCTTGTGAGCACATAGATTCATTTTACTGAGCAAAGGTTTATTTAAGCTCCGCTTACATCAATGATGTTTTTAGCTCATTTCCTTTTTTAAAAAAGCAATTGGCAAATTTATTTCCCAGTTTAACTGTTATAATAAAATAAAAAAAGAATTTCTGTTTTGGCCTCTAGTACATTACTGAAAGCAATGAAGATACAAATATAGGCCAGCATAAAATTAGGAACTGGTAATGTTTCCTTAGCAGTAATTACACACAGTACTTGTAATTTTTGTTTTGTTTCTGTCTTGCTGCCAGAACAAATCTGAACATCATCCGTGTGTACAAACCCATTTGTATTTCTTCAATAAAAGCTTTGCTGAGATATAATTAATGTAGCATAAAATTCACTTGTTCAAAGAGCACTTCTTAATACTTTTAGTATATTCATAGAGTTGTATAATTAACCTATCTAATTTTAGAATATTTTCTAAATATAACTCTAAATGAAACCTGCACCCTTAACAGTCACTACCTGTTTCCAGCTTCCCCTCAGTCTTTGGCATCCACTAAGCTGCTTTCTATTGCTACTGATTTGTCTGCTCTGGACATTTCATATAAATGGAATCATACGAAACATGGTTACTTTATGACCAATTCATTTAACATATATTCAAGGTTTATACATGTTGTAGCATGTATTAATAGTCATTTCCTTTAAAAACATTTTATTGTATCTTCAGTGAAATTTACCATAGCAAATTAGGTTTTAATTTAACAATTTATACAGTTTATTCAGTGACATTGGATACATTTTTCACAATGAGTCAGCATTCTCTTTAATTGCGTTCTGGTTTTTCTATTTCCAGTACACTAGTTTCCCTGCATCCTTATACTTTCACCTTTGATTCAGAGTGATTGTTGACTCATATAGGTGGTTGCTTAATGGAGCTCACAAAAAAAATTTTTTCTTTTGTATGTCAATGTGTTACTTTGCAAAAAGATAGTTCAAGGTTCAGAGTAAGGGAAATGTCTCAAATAGTCCTCTAGTCTTAACTGGTCTAGTAGATTTCAACTGTGTGTGTGTGTGTGTGTGTGTGTGTGTGTGTGTGTGTGTGTGTGTGTGTATGAGAGAGAGAGAGACTTGTATTTAGAATTAACTAGCTGGACTCAGTTTAGATGATCCCAATTTTGTTGGCAACATCCAAAGCATCATAGTCAGGAGCAAGTCGAACATAGGCCTTCTTCTCTCCATCAGGCCTAATTAAAGTGTTGGCCTTAGCCACATCAATGTCATAGAGCTTCTTTACAGCTTGTTTAATTTGGTGCTTGTTGGCCTTGACTTCCACAATGAACACAAGCGTGTTGTTATCTTCTATCTTCTTCATGGTTGACTCAGTGGTCAGGGGAAATTTGATGATGGCATAGTGGTCGAGCTTGTTTCTCCTGGGGGCTCGCTTCAGGGAGTATTTGGGCTGCCTTCGGAGTCTCAGCGTCTTAGGCCGCTGGAGGTGGGTGATGTGAGGATCTTCTTTTTTTTTTTTTTGGCTGTGAATGCCCTTCAGGACTACTTTCTTGGCCTTTAATACTTTGCTTTGGCTTTGGTTTTGGGAGGGGCAGGGGCTTCCTTCTTCATTTACGGCGCCATCTTCGTAGAAAGCTGGTTTCAACTTTTTAAGAACCTGAGTTCTATTTCCTGTGTTCATTCTTCCTATTCTGTCAAGATTCTTTTGTTTTCTGATCAGAACCATTGTTGGTTGTAGCTCTCTGTGCCTAACATTTTTGCTCTGTTTGGTAGCTGGGATGAACCTGCAGTGGCAGAAGGAGGGATCCCCAAATCGAGAGACTTTTCCCCACTGATGTTTCAGTCCCTTTTCTCCCCTGAACACATCTGAAAGTGCTGGCTCTGGGGAAAATTCTCACTTGATGGTGCCTTCTCTCCTGAATGTGTCAATCCATCTCGTTGAATGTCTTCTTCTCTTTCTCTGACCTTCTACCTTTCCAAGCATGATGTCTTTTTTCCAAGGACTAGCCGCTACTAACAGCATACCTAAAATATGTGAGACAAAGTTTTACCATCCTCCTTGCTTATAAGGAGTAACCTGGTTGCACTTTCTCCAAGACATTATTTGTTTACTCTTTTGGCAGTCATGAGCTATTCAGTACTCTTCCCCAACACCACAACTCAAAGGTATTAATTATTAAAAAAAAGGTATTAATTCTTATGTCATATTCATTCAACTTTCAGATGCATAGCAAGTAATTGAAAAGAAAATCCCATGGCTTGGATCAGGCGCACCTTGTTCTCAAATTGCTGTCATTGCTCTTTAGCACTTTAGAGATGTCTTTCACAGAAGATTTTCTCAATGCAGCACATCTTTTGATTTCTTGTCTGGTGCTACCATGGGTGTTGATTGTGGATCCAAGTAAGATGATATCATTGACAATTTCGGTCTTTTCTCCCTATGGCATAGCTTTGAGAATTCTAACATAAAAGCCACCACAAAATTACAAATTGACAGACGAGTTGAAAGTGGAGAATAGTATGAAGATGTTTATTGTGTTTTATTGACTATGCAAAGGTGTTCAACTTTGTGGATCATAATAATTTATCGGTAACCTTGAGAAGAATGACAATTATAGAACACCTAGTTGTGCTCATATAAAATCTATGCATAGACCAAGAAACAATCACAGTCACTGTGTTAAACCACCTGGTTAAGGGTCTTTCTCTTCTTCACTGTCCCGTCACTCTTCCAAGCTATAACTCCACCCTTCCAAGCTATAACTGTCCCTCTACCAAGAATAACTCTTCCTAGCAACATGTCCAAAATATGTGAGACAAAATGTTATCATTTTTGCCTCCAACAAGCACTCTGCCTGTACCTTCTTCAAGATTTATCTGTTTGTTCTTTTGGCAGACCATGGGATATTCAGCACTCTTTTTCAACATCCCAGTTCAGAGGTGTCAATTCTTCTTCTGTCATCTTTATTCATATGTGTGTGTATGTATGTGTTATATACACCCATACACACACACACACACACACACACACAGTTATTGTGTGCCTATATATATAGGCACACAATAAGGTCCCAGGAATAGATAGGATACCAATTGACATGATTCAACTAACAGTTGCAACCCTGAACATGCTCATCAGTCTACATCAGGAAGTTTGGAAGACAGCTGCCTGGCTGACTGACTGGAAGAGATCCATATTTGTTCACATTCCCAAGAAAGATGATATAGCAGAATGTTGAAATTATTGAACAATAGAACTAATATTACATGCAAGCAAAATATTGCTGAAGATCATCCAAAAACAGCTAAAACAATACATTGACAGGGGACTGCTAGCAGTTCAAGCTCTGTTTAGAAGAGGATGTGGTACCAAAGATATCATTGCTGATGTCATATGAATCCTGGCTGAAAGCAGAGAATACCAGAAAAATGACTTT
>NW_006400007.1:1390097-1392835 GCF_000299155.1 Elephantulus edwardii
AAAGGCATTTGACTGTGTGGATAATAATAAACTATGGCTAACATTGAGAAGAATGGGAATCCCAGAGCACTTAATTGTGCTCATATGAAATCTATACCTAGACCACGCAGCTATTGTCGCAACGGAACAAGGGAAACTATGGTTTAAAATCAGAAAGGGTATGCATTATTGTTGTATCCTTTCTCCATACCTATTCAATCTGTATGGTGAGCAAATTATTTGGAAAGCTGGACTTTATTAAGAAGTATATTGCTTAAAATTCAGAGGTAGACTTATCAACAACCTGCATTATACATTATACATTATACCTTATACATTATAACCTTGCTTGCTGAAAGTAAAGAGAACTTCAAACACTTGCTGCAGAAAATCAATGTCTACAGCTTTCAATATGGATTACATTTCAACAACAACAACATAAATTCTTTCTTTTGGGCCAATAGATAACATCATGATAGATGGAGAAAAGATTGAAATTGTCAACAATTTCATCTTAATTGGATCCCAAAATCAGTAGCAGAACTTGATAGCAGTAGACAAGGAACCAGAAGATGTATTATTTTGGGAAAATTACATGTCCTCTTCAAAGTGCTAAGAAGCAATGATATTAAATACTACGGTGCAACTGGTTCAAGGCATGGTTTTTCAATTAGTTGTATGCATCTGAAAGTTGGACAATGATTGATGATGACTGAAGAAGAATTAATGCCTTTAAGCTGTGGTTGGAGAAAGTACTGAATATCCCTTGGACTGCCAATAGAAGAAAAAAGTATGTCTTTGAGAGAGTGCAACCAGAGTGCTCCTTTAGAGGGGAGAAGGATAGAGCTTCATCTCACATACTTTGGACATACAGTTAGGAGGAGCCAGTCCTTGGAAAAAGACATCATTCTTAGAAGGGTGGAGGGTCAGTGAAAGAAAGGAGGACTATTAATGAGGTAGGTAGATACAATGATTATAACAATGGACTCGAAGATTTCGGAGCTGATGAGCATGGTGCAGCATAGGGCAAGATGTAGATCCATTGTTCTAGGGTCACTATGAGGTGTTCTCAACTCAATGGCACCTAACACCAACACCAAGAATGAATGTAAGACAATAATCATTAGGCTTTTTCTGTAGACTTGTTGAAAAAATACTGTGAAATGAATTCTTTAATGTGAGATCAAGAACTGTCTGTAGGAGATTAATTTGGGAACAGCAAATTAGAAGATTAAATAGGAAGTTTATGGGCAGTGAGTTGAGGTGGATGGAACAATTTAGAAAAGGAGGGTAAGAACGTTTGCATGCCCTGAAGAATATAATCTATGTCCCTAATTTTGTATGTGCATACCAATTAGCAGCATCAGGATGGATGGTGAAGAGATTGAGATTGTTCACAGCTTTAGTTTGCTTGGCTCCACAATCAATACTCTTGGCATCAGCAGCCAGGAAATTAAAAGGTGTATTGCGATAGGAAATTGTGCTGTTAGGGACCTCTCTAAAGTACTCAAGAGCAATGGTGTCTCTCCTGAGACTAAGGTGCATCTGATACAGGCCTGATACAGTCTTTGCGATCACTTGTTATGCATCAGAGAGTTGGACAATGACTGGGGAGGATAGAAGGAGAATTGATGCCTTTGAGCTTTGGTGTTGGAGAAGAGTATGGAGGGTATCATGGACTGCTAAGAAAACAAACAGATTCAGCCTGGAGAGGGTTAAACAGGACTGCTCCTTGGAGGCAAGGATTCTGAGGCTTCATCTGACATATTTTGCTCATGTTGTAAGAAGAGACTGGTCCTTGGAGAAGAACATCATGCTTGGGAGGGTGGAGGGACAGCGCAGGAGGGGAAGGCCCTCGATGAGGTGGATTGGTTCAGTGATGGGTAATTGGGATGGGTGTATCAGAGACAGTGCGATTGGCACAGGACAGAGCAGAGTTTAGGGCTGTTGGACTTAGGTTCGCTATGAGTTGCAAGTGACTCAACGGCACATAACAACGACGACGACGACGACAACAACAACAACAGTATGTTATGTAGAAATTTTGAATTGGTGTAAGTTAATAAATTTTTAAATTCCTTAATGGTAGCCAAACACCATCCTGTTCTGGTCCCTTTGCAAAGGAGGCAGATATTCATAGAGACAATTAGCTGCATGTTTCACTTTGGCCTATTTAGACTTCTCCTTCTTTGTTGCTTCAGAAGAGAGATCCAAAGTTGTACAAATAGCACCCTAGTTATGTCATATTCAAGTGATGATATACTATATTTTACTTCATTTATTGTTGAGTTTTTTGTTTTGCTTGTTTTGTTTTTATATCTTCTTATTAGTTGTTTCTCTCTTCTTACTGTTGAATTGGAGCTGACTCATCACCATCCCTCAGCAAATTTTTAGAGGCTATAAACCTCACCGAAGGAGTTTGGTTATCTTTTTCAGCGGAGTGACTGGTGGATTCAAAAGGGAGGGACCACCTTTGAATTAGAAATGTAACTCCCTACTGACTGCACCAACATAGCTGTTGTTGTTGTTATGTGCCATTGAGTCTCTTGCAACTCATAGTGACCCTATGTACAAGGGCCATACAATATTGAAGCACATAATTTGCTGGTGTCATAATTTTCAAGTGCTCAGTATTTTGATTTATAAAGATACAGATAATAAAAGACAAAAATAACAACTTTTTTTTTTCCTATAATTATATTTTATTAATTTTCATAAACATTTACAGAGATTTTGGGCTTCCACTCATTCATTGTTGC
>NW_006400007.1:1394440-1395353 GCF_000299155.1 Elephantulus edwardii
ATAAATAAATAAATAAATAAATAAGTAAATAAATAAATAGAAATCAAGAAGATGGCGTCTTCAACTAGTACTCAAACTTATCTTCCAATTGACATTGCCTTATGGGGTCATTTCAGTGATGAACTAACTCTATGACTATTCAAGAATATCTACTCACTCAGCATAATGATTCTGGTTATCTCCAAACCTGCACATCAGACTTCATAATTCTTGAGAAAAATGTCTCTTTATTTTTACCTGATCCATGTTTAGCACCATCTCTGAATTCTTCACTTTCTTCCTCGAACATGGGGTTTTCTTCCTCATCTGCAATCCCACCAAGCAGATTGCACCTTGGTTTTTAAAGTGACATCCATGCTTATTAGCATTCTTTTTTTATTTTATTAATTTCCAATGAACATTTGCGGAGATTTTGGATTTCCATTCATTCATTGTTGCACTTTTCTCTCCGCCCACCCCACCCCCACCCCCAGTTCCCTCTTCTCCTTGAAAGGCGGAGGAAAGGGCTCCTTCATTGGTGTGCAGTCTCCCTGCGCCCCTCCACCCCTACCCCGAGTACAACCTCATTCTGAACTCTTATGATGATTATAATGTCCTAAAATCTATTGCTTTTAAACTGTTCTTTCCCTCATCATTGAAAAACAAGGAACTCGTGCAACATTATTAAAAATGGGTGACCCTGTAGGACATTATGCCAAGTGAAATATCTCAGTCACAAAAGGACAAATACTGGATGGTGCCACAGTTGTAGAATGAGGCTGATATTAAGGTGGGGGTAAGACTGAGAAAAACTGGATAAATTATGTTTACTGTGCCTGCTGTCAAGGACTGCAGCCTACAATATGGATTGAGGCTCAATGTCAAGAAGACAAAGATTCTCACCACTGGACCAATTGGCAGCATCAGGATGGAT
>NW_006400007.1:1395768-1397152 GCF_000299155.1 Elephantulus edwardii
TTGGGAGGGTGGAGGGACAGTGCAGGAGAGGAAGGCCCTCTATGAGGTGGATTGGTTCAGTGACTGGGATAATTGGGATGGGAGTGTCAGAGACGGTGCGATTGGCACAGGACAGAGCGGAGTTTAGGGCTTTTGTACATAGTGTCGCTATGAGTCGCAGGCGACTAGACGGCACATAACAACAACAACACTGCATTGAAGCTTATTAGCATTCTTAAAGGAGCTTCGGACAGTAGATTTGCTCTTTGAAATACCCTGCTTGATTTCTTGCCTTCTGTTTCCATAGATGCTTATTTATTGTGGGTCCAAATAAAATGAAATCTTGACGGTGTTTAAAAAAAAAGAAAGAAAATGACATTCTATTTACATCAGAACTGACTTACAACCTAGTGATGAAATGGAACTCTACTGTTAGTTATGAATTATTATTATTTGATAGCCATTAGCAAGCTCTTAAGACCCTAGGCATTGTGCGAAGATCCAGGAAACAGAACCAAAACACTGAGCAATGAAGTTAGACCAATACACTGAGTTAAGAAACTATGATCCTAAACTTCCAAACCAAGAAAACAATCTATGAGGTATTTGGTTGTATGCTGTGAGCTCTGGAGGCCTAATGGTAAGACTTTGTGCTGTAATCCTGAAGGTACGCAGTTCAAATCTGTCAGCTTCTCTGAAGGAGGATGGCTAAACTCCTCTCGAATGATTAACTGCCTCTGAAAACAAGCTGGAGGGTAGGCTATGGCTTGGTTCTGACAACAACAAAGTAAAAACTTTAGTAGGAGTATGGTAGACATTAAAGTTTGGTTTTTGTTGTCATTGTTGAGTACTATAGAGTAAGAACCAATACATAGCTGACCGTCGAGCTGTTCAGAGGCTGTTAATTGCACGGAAGGAGATTGCCCATCTTTCTTCTGTGGAGCAGCTGATGGGCTTGAAGTGCATGCCTTTGGGATTGTAACACAACTTCTTGCCACTAGGCCACCTTCCCTATCTCCTCTGCCCTCTTGTCCAGCATCAGAATACTCTTCTGTCAATGCAATATGTGTTTTGATCTCCTGATGGCTGGTACCAAGGATGCTAATTGTGAATCCCAGGAAGATTAAATCATTGACAATTTCAGTCTTTTCTCCATTTGTCATGATGTTACTTATCTGTTCAGTCTTGAGAATTTGTCTTCTTAATGTTGAGATCACCATAGGCTCTTACTCATATGCCATTTCATTAAATTCTTCTGTGTCAGCCAATTCCTTCTGATACAGTGACTCTGTGTATTCCTTCCATCTTCTCTTGATACTTCCTGGATCATTTAACATTCTACCCAAAGTATCCTTAAGTATTGCCACCTGTGGCTTGAATTTGGTTTTTTTAGCTCCTTCAGCTT
>NW_006400007.1:1399047-1411510 GCF_000299155.1 Elephantulus edwardii
AAGCTTCATCTGACATACTTTGGGCATGTTGCAAGGAGGGACTGGTCCTTGGAGAGGGACATCATGTTTGGCAGAGTGGAGGGGCGGCAAAGGAGAGGAAGATCTTTGATGAGATGGATCGATTCTGTGACTGGAGCGGTGGGAATAAGTGCGTTTGAGATGGGTAGATTGGCACAGGATAGAACAGCATTTAGAGCTCTTGTACATAGGGTTGCTATGAGTCGCAAATGACTCGATGGCACATAACAACAACAACAACAACAATGTTGAGATGCAATCCATATTGAAGACTGTAGTCTTTGATCTTCTGCAGCAAATGTTTCAAGTCCTCTTTACTTTCAGCAAACAAGGTTGTACCATCTACATTAAACAAGTTGTTATGTCTTCCTCTGATCCTAATGACACATTCTTTTCATAGAGTTTTGCTTTTCAAATGATTTGCCTAGCATTAAGATGGTATAAATATGGAGAAAAGATATAGCCCTGACCCATACCTTTCCTGATTTAAAAACCATGCAGTGTTCCTTCCCTTGCTCTGTTTGAACACCAGCTTCTTGGTCTAGATATAGCTTTTATATAAGCATAATTAAGTATTCTGGGATTCCCATTTACCTCAATGTTAGCCATAGTTTGTTATGATCCCTGAAGTTAAATTCCTTTGCACACTCAAGAAAACAGTCTTCTAGTATCCTTGATATTAGATATTCTTCTAATACGTTTGCATTCAGCCAAAATCCATCTTGACATTCATAGTGCCATTGTTGTTGTTATGTGCCATCAAGTCTCTTGCAACTCATGGCAGCCCTATGTACAACAGCTGAAAAACCTGCTCTATCCCTTGCCAATCTTATTGTCTCCAACACGCCCATCCCCATCTCCCTAGTGATGGAATCAATCCATCTCATAGAGGGTCTTCCTCTCCTGGGCAGTCCCTCTACCATCCCAAGCATGACGTCCCTCTCCAAGGACTGGAACCTCCTTGCAACATGTCCAAAGTATGAATCCTTGCCTTCAAGGAGCCGGTTTCAATGCCGCGTGAATATCTTCCTCAATATTTTGATTTGTTTAAAATGTCTAAAACAAGGGGGTTTGAGGGTGGTTTTGGTTTTTTTTTTAAAGCAGAGGCCTATTGGCTTAATGAACTTTGAAGTATTTTGTATTTAGCGTTGACAATACATACATTGTGGATGTAATTAATGTCACTGAATTGTACAGTTAAAATAGACTATTTCTTACATACATTTTTATAGTTCAGAAACAATTGAATAGGATTATCTCTAACAATATGAAAAATGGGTTTTTTAACTGGGACATGAAAAAATAGGACTATGGATCTTGGAATTTTTTTTAGGATGCAGTGGAAGATCCTGGAAGGGCAGAGGATAGCAGAAAAAAGACTCTGGATGCCTGAGAGAGAGGAAAGATGGGGTCAGAAGTAGGTAGCAGGCTCTGGATATTGGTGGGAGAACATCTGGACAATCCTTTTCTTTTTCTTCAAGTCTGTAGCATCCAAGAGCCACTAAGAACCATCTCATATACTGTCTACATTTAAATGCTATGGATTACAGGTGTTCAGTTTCAGGACTTTTGAAAGGCCAGACTCTGGGATCTACTACATTGCTCCATTCTGGCTGGTCTAGTATATTCAGTGTGACCTCCTGACTCATCTGGCATAATCCCTAACTAATCCATGCCCTTAATTGCTACGAGAGCAAAAGTAAAAGACAATTAAAAAAAGTGTACTATTCTTAAGTGATATATTCTTCTCTATTTCCTCCCCTCTCATGAAAAACTGAAAAAAAAGTTAAAAAAAATAATCAGTACAGTGTCAATGTGGAAAGTGATTTTTCCACATTGTCCATGGAATTACCATAGATTTCTCTTGTAAATGTTCTAAAAGCAACTATACTTTTTTAAATTTTTAAATTAATTTCAATGAACATTTACAGAGATTTTGGATTTCCATTCATTCATTCATTGTTGCACTTTTCTCCCCGCCCACCACCCCAGTTGCTCTTCTCTTTGAAAAGTAAAAGAAAAATTCCTTCATTGGTATACAATCCCTCCCCACTCCCTCCCACGCCCACTTAAGCAACTATAGTTTTTAAAAAATGTTTTCATATGCCATATTATTCTTCACAACAGCTCTTTTGGGAGAGGCAGGTATGACTAGGTCATTTTACCGAAGAAAATACGTTGTTACTTTAGTAAATACACATTTCTTGAATTTGACATCTCATTCCTGGCACATCATAGATGTTGAATAAGTAAATATCTATTGAATGAATATGTATTGAATTTATGAGATTTAATTTTGTGTACAATTTTTAAAAAATCTTTTTCTCTTTTTTTACTCTATTTTAGTCTTTTTTTATTTTTAGTAAGAAGACGGACATTTGTTTTAGTGATTTAGACAAGTTAATATTTATTTGGAAAAATTAAGTTAGATGGGACTATATATATTATTATTCATCCCTAAAAAGTTACTTTCAAACTATCACGTATTAAAATAAACAACTTAATTTAAAAAAATCTAAAATAATAATAACTTCATTGCTTCAGAATAAAATTTAGCATATGAAAATCTAGTAGTTAACTGGAGTAGGACAAACCACACTCTTAAGTGTTTACTGGGTGATACATGAGTGAAATATAAAAGGAAAAAAAGAAAGCTTTTATAAGTTGCTGCTGAGATCCTTCTATAGTTTTAAAATATTTCAACAAAGGTACACATGAGGGCGCTCTAATCAATCAGAAACTGAAAGGATAATCATTTGTTACTAGAAATCATACTTGTAAGAAGTCAAAGCCACTCTTAATCCATTGCATTGAAACAAATGAAAGAAAGAACTGTTAAAAAAGAATATGATTAGGCATTATGTTATTATTGTTGAGTGCTGTTGAGTCGTAGGCAGCTCATAGCGACCCTATGAATGAAAGACCTGAACACTTGCATAACTTTGGTCGTTTCTCCAGGTTCATAGGTTTTCTGGAGGCAAGCTATTTCGGAAGTGGATGCCACTCCTGCTTCCAAGTTTGTTTTAATCAGGGAGCTCCACCAAACTCCGTCCACCATGGGTTACTGTTATCGCATTTGACACATCAGTGTCACAGTGTTCAGCTTTACAACAACCACAAGTTACCTCTGTACAGTGGTACAGAGTGGACAGACCAGGACTATATGACCTAGAAGAATGTTTGACCGAAAATAATTAAAAAGAGGCCTGAGGGCCGTGAATTAAAGTCACCCACCTTTGGCTTGATAGCATCACTTTCTGTCCACTAGATAAATGATCTCTTTCTATGATGATGTTGTTGTTAAGTGCCACACGATCCCTGAGCATTCCATACACGTGTGTGTCCCTCTTCAAGATGCAAGAGGCCCTCCAAGGCCCTTCAAATGTCCAGCTGGGGCTGATCCTCACAACACACTGACCCTCAGTCCTCAGCCTAAAGGCATGGACAAACACTTCAGTATTTTACAATTCCAGCACGCCCAAATGTTGGCAGACTCTACATTAGAGATCTCCAATTCATCTGGCAAGTCTCCTCTGCTGACACCCACTTGGGACGAAAATAAAGCCACAAGATCCCCTGAGCATTCCATATGCATGTGTGTCCATCCTCAAGATACAAGAGGCCCTCCAAAGGTCCAGCTGGGACTGAGACTCAAAGGCATTATACATAGGACAATAGCTCAGAATAAGAGGTACATCATTGTAAGGAGTACTGGGTGGGCGGGTGAGGTAGGTAACTGTGCAATAATCAATGAATACTTAAAAAAAAGAAGTGAACTGGAGGAGGTGGAAGGGAGGAAGAGAGTAAAAAATGCAACAATGAATGAATGAAAATCTAACTCCTCTGTAAACTTTTCATTAAAATAGCTGTTAAAATAAAATTTTATTAAGAAAAAAAAGAAAGCAAAGTCAGTCCTGTAATTTTATAGCTGGAAAAAATGAAGACCCCAAAAGATTGTGACTCTCTATGTCTTGACCTTAAGAGATAATAATAAAAAAAAAAGTTGGAAAAATCACACAGCAATCCATGTCAATTGTCAGTGAATTTAAATTGAAGAATTTTGACATTTAACTCTGGCAACTCTTTCTTTAAAATATATACCCATGACATGATCTGATTTGTTTTCAAGTCATGTCATGAATAAATGGATTTGGATATAGATGTATGGAGAATCAATTAATTGAAAAATTTGTTTTTGTGATTATTTTTCTACATAAAGTGTTACTTGTGTTTTCCTCATATTTTATTTATATTCTCAACTGCTTTCTTTGAGTACTAGCCTTAATGTTTTTCTCATCTTTCAAATAATCTTAATTTGCTCTTGAAACATAAAGCTACTAACTAGCTGCCTTCAGATTTCTTTTTTCTTTATTATTATTTTACTTTATTTTTTCCTACTAGTTTATTCACAAAATTCTAATAAAAATTTGAATAATTCTTTCAATTTCCCTCACCCCCCATCAAATTGTACAACCCAATGATTATTCCCCCCTCCCCCTACACATCCATATCCCTCTGCTTCCAGCCTCTCCCATCCTTCCTGGATCCTTATACTCATTCTACAATAATGGAGTTATACAATATTTATCCTTGTGAGACTTGAGTTAGTTCACTCAGCATAATGCCCTCCAGTGCTTCCCAAGTTAGGTAATAATTTGCAAAGTTACTGCTCCTGCGTGCTGCATAGTATTCCATTGTGTGAATGTACCATAATTTCTCAATCCATTCATTTGTGGCTGGACATTTGGGCTGTTTCCATGTTCTTGCGATAGTGAATAATACTGCTATGAACATAGGTGTACAATGAGGTACCACCTCTCTTAAGTAACAGTGACAAAGTTATAGATGTTGGAGAGGATGTGGCGAGAAAGGATGTTGGAGAGGATATGGCGAGAAAGGAACCTTTTATACACTGTTGGTGGGGTTGTAAAATGGTACAGCCATTCAGGAAGACAGTTTCATGCTTCCTCAAAAAGCTGAACATAGAAATTCCAGCTATTCCGCTACTTGGAATATACCTTAAGAATAAGAGAACTGAGGCTGCATTCAGATTTCTTACGTAGGAGGATCATAAACATATACAAATATTTAATTAGGAGGAAGCAATGATAAGAATATAAGTGGGTTTTAAAAAACTAATATGCATATGGAAATATGTCTCAGATACATTTTATTCAACTGTAACACTACCATAAACACAAAGATATTTACTTCTTCTTGTTGTTGTTGTTAAGTGCTATTGAGTTGCATACAGGCAACCTTCTAATTAAAGATCTGAACCCTGTCTTATCCTGTGCAATCCTTATCATGTTTTCACCTTGAGACCATTGCTTCAGTAGATGTTTTATACAGTCTATTGAGTTCAGCATGCTTGGAGTTTTTTTGGAAAACATCTTTTCCTCAAGTAATAAACTGTTGTTGTTGTATTTTATTTTCCAAAGTACAAAACAAAGTAAAATAGAAAGAAAAGGAAAAAAACCTAACATAACAAAACCTAAGGCTCTTAATGAAAAAGATTTCCTTTAAGAGGTAGATTATATACTTGGGAGGAAAGCATATCAGGAACCTCATGTTCTGATTTGTTTTTGTTACTTCAATTTACATGTTTCAGTTTAATACTTGGGTATAGAGCTGGACAGTTACTAAGGATGACAGAAGAATCAATGCCTTTGTGTTGTGGTGCTTAAGAAAAGTATTAAACATACTATGGACTGCTAAGGGAACAAACAGGTCTGTCTTGGAGAGAATGAAACCAAGTTTCTCCTTGGAGGCAAAGATTTTGAAGTTCCATCTCACGTATTTTTGGCATCTGGTCAGGAGGGACCAGATCATGGAGAAGGACATCATGCTTTGAAGGGTAGAGGAACAGCGCAGGAAAGGTAGACCCTGGATGAGATGGATTAGTACAATATCTGGGGTATTGGGAGTAGGTGTGTCAGAGTCAGTGAGACTGGATCAGGATAGGGGAGGGTTCAGGGCTGTTGTACATTGGGTCACTATGAGTTGAAGGCAACTTGATGGCACATAACAATAGCAACATGCACATTTGGTCATCTTTGTATTTTAAAATAAGTTAAACATTTTCTTTTTCTGAAAGTATTTGACAATCCTATAATAAAAGATAAGGACTTTTAAATAGTAAAAGCTATATTTTGATGTATACACTTTGCCAATAGTTAGTCAAATACAACAAACAATTCCATTTTAAAACAGAAACTTTCCTTCTTCATCCTGAACTCCTGCTTGGCTTTGTAGTGGCCAAATTAGATCCAAACATAATACCCATGTTGTTGTAATTCTTTAGATCAGTCTCTAAGGGAAGAGAGTAGGTAGAGAATGATAAAAGATAGATATGGAAGGGGAATGGAAAACGCCTGGCAACTACTATATTTGCAGTCCCCATAGAGTTGGAGAATGAAAGGGGAAGAACTTGCTCAGCATTTCTCAAGTTGGAAAAACTGAAAAAACAAATTCAAGTCTCAAATTGCAATACTGAGAGATGCTGTGGGGGGAAAAAATCTTGAATGATCTAGGAAGCATCAAAAGAAGATGGAGATAAATAAAACACAGAGTCATTGTATCGAAAAGAATTGGTCAACACTGAAATGTTTCAGAAAGTAGCATATGACCAAGAGTAAGTGGTGAAGAAAGAAATTCACGCTGCTTTGAAGGTATTTGCAAAACCATAAACCCTCAGTAATTGATAGGATACCTACCAATTGACATGTTTCAACTAACTGATGCAGGCCAGTCTGTGCTCATGAGTCTGTGTCAGGAAGTTTGGAGGACAGCTCCATGGCCAATTAACTGGAAGGATCTATATTTGTTCCTAGTCCCAAGAAAGGTGATCCAACAGAAAGTAGAAGCTATTGAACAATATCACTAATATGAGATGCAAGCAAAATATTGCTAAAGATCATCTAAAAATGGCTAGAACTGAGAACTGCCAGAAGTTCAAGCTAGATTCAGAAGAGGCCATGGCACCAGGGATATCTTTGCTTATGTCAAATGGATCCTAGCTGAAAGCAGGGGATGTTAGAAGAATGTCTGTCTGCGTTTTGTTGACAATGAAAAGCATTTGTAAGGATCACAAATTATGGCTAATGTTGAGAAGTATGGTAATCCCAAAGTACTTAATTATGCATATACAAAAATCTATACCTAGACCAAGAAGCTGTTGTCTAAGTATAGCAAAGGATCATGCAGGCTTAAAATCAACAGAGGTGTGTGTATCACGGCTGTATCCTTTCATCATATCTCATCAATTTGAATGTAATCTATATTTGTGTAAGCAAATCATTTTCTGGACTCTATGAAGAAGAATATGGCATCAGGATGAGAGGAAGGCTAATCAACAACCTGCATTATGAAGATGACACTACCTTCCTTGCTAAAAGTGAAGAAGACCTGAAGCACTTGCTGCAGAAGGATAAACACTGCATCCTTCCATATGGATTGCATCTCAACATCAAGAAAACAAAAATCTTCACCACTGAGCCAATAGACAGTATCATGATAGCTGGAGAAAGGATTGAAGTTGTCATTGATTTCTTCTGACTTGGATCCACAATCAACAACCTTCATACAAGCAGTCAAGAAATCAGAAGACTTATAGCATTGGGAAAGTATGCCATTAGGGACTTTTCCAAAGTCCTGACGAGCAATGATGTCAGTTTAAAGACTAAGGAATGCCTGATTCAAGTTATGGTCTTTCCAGTCATCTGCTGCATTTCAGAGGTGGACAATGAATAAGGATGACATAAGAAGAATTTGTTCCTTTAAGTTGTGGTGTTGGAAAAGAGTACTGAATATTCCAATGACTGTCAAAAGATCAAACAAATACGTGTTGGAGAAAGTGCAACTAGAATGCTCCTAAAAGGCAAAGATAGTAAAGCTTCATCTCACATACTTTGAGTATGATGCTAGGAAAGTCTATTCCTTGAAAAAGAACATCATGCTTGGAAAGGTGGAGGGGAGGGTTAGTGAAAGAGAGGAAGACCCTCAATGAAATGGACTGATACATTGTTTGCAGCAATGGGCTCAAGTGTATCAGAAATGATGAGGATGGCACAGGATAGGGCAGGAGTCAAATCTGTTGTTCATATAGTCACTGTTAATCATACTTGACTTGATGGCACTAACAACAACCACAACAAATGTATTTGAAGAACCTAGAGTATTGCCAGACACTAGAATGTATTTTATTTAATGCTGTAATGTGGGCTACTTTTTCAAAATGGCTTTTCTACCCCATTGACTTTGACTTTCAACACATTGCTGGGTGGGAACATGCAAACAAGGTGTGTAGACTCCCAGTGATTGGTTATTGTTACCATACCCCAGGCTTAAAATGAGTAGGTGTAAAGACAAAAGTGAATCTTTTTGCCAGCTAGGGGAAAAAAAGAAGAAAGAAAGAAACAGATAATGCAAAGCCAGTCCTTCAGATAACGTAACAGCAGCTCGGAGCTACAGAGAACCGGAGACCAGAATGAGAGAGCTGACTTGGGAATAGTGCCCTTGGAGCTAGAACCACAGTCAGAAACCTTCACTTAAGCTTGCTGGAGCACTTTGAAGGAGTCCTCATAATTGGCTAGACAAGAGGGCTTTGTTGGCCTAGCAGGTAAAGAGTCGTGCTTCCAACCTAAAAGCATTTGGGTTGAATACTCAATCTTTTTTACAGAAGAATGAACAGGCTCCTCCTGTGTGATTTCTAGCCTTAGAAAATGCACTGAAGGGTTAACTTTGAGGACAGAAATACGTGGATTTGAGAAGAGAGCTTGAGGTCTGAGAGTAACACAGACCTAAAGCCCTGGGGCTGAAGGTCAAAGAACCTACTAGTATGCTTCAGAAATTGTATTGACTGAAGAATTGTAACCTATTTCTAACTTTAACTGTAACCTGTTAATTTCCCTAAAAAGCTCCATAATTATGAGTATGAGCTTTGAGATCTGTGTGGTAATGGCAACAGAATAGCAGACCCAGTAGAAAAGCCCTGGAAGGGACAGTGTTAGAATTGGTACAAGCAGGTATGGAGAGTGTGGGGGCAACTGACCTCACAGGACTCAATTTTTTTTGTTTTCAAAATTTTTTATTATTGATATTTTTATTAATTTTAATGAAAGTTTACAGAGACTTGGACTTTCCATTCATTCATTGTTGCACTTTTCTCCTTGCCCATCCCCCCCAATTTGCACTTCTCTTTGAAAAGTAAAAGAAAAATTCTTTCACTGTGATACAATCCCTCCCCCCAAGACCACTCCACTATGCAGCCTTCATTTTGGACTCCTGTCATGACAATAATACCCAATCATATATAGGACTCAATTTTGTGTTACTGTTGTTGATGGAAACTATTCCCTCTTATGGAGTGAGTCAAGATGAGGTGCAGCCACTTCTGTTTGTAACCAGCTTAATAAATATACACCTATAAAGACCCATTTCTGTGAAGTCTGTTCCAACTTCTAATGACCCTCCACTGGGTTTCTGAGGCTGCAAAACTTTATGGGAGGAGACTGTCAGATCCCCTCCTTCTAGTGGCTGGTGGATTAAAACGGCTGACTTTTCACTTAGTGGCTTAAAAATGATAAACCACTCCAACAGGACTCCTTAAATAACAACTTTAAGGGAGCTCTGGTGGCCCTAGGGGCAAGAAGCTGCACTACAATCCCAGAGGTACATGGTTCAAATCCACCAGATGCTGTGCTGGAGAAGGAGGAACAATCTCCTCCTGTACCAGTCAAGTCCGATTTGATGGCACACACAGAACAAATAATAAAGTTAAAAAAATAACTTTATTAAAGTTTAATCCACTTATTTAAAGTATAAAAGTCAGTATCTTTTTAGTATAGTAACAGTTGTGCCACCATCTCCAGAGTCAACGTTAAAACACTTCATCACCACCGGAAAGAAAACCTGTATTCATCAGCTGTTACTCCTTATTGTCCCTTCTTTCCTGTCTTCTTTCCTGTCAAAACTCATTGCTGTGAAGTTGATTTTGACCCCTCATGACGTCTATAGGGTTTCTAAGCGGGCAAGATTTACAGAAGCAGACTACCACATATTTCACTTGAGAAGACCTTGAGCAGCTTGAACTACCAACATTTTGGTTAGCAGCCAAGTGCTTAACCACTACATCATCAGGACAACCACCAATACACTTTCTGTTTATACAGATTTGTCTGTTCTGGATAATTAATGCAATACACGGTATTTTGTTACTGGCTTATTTGACTTAGCATAATATTTTAATCCTTGTTGGAGCACATATTAGCACTTAATTTCCTTTTATAGTTAAATGATATGCCAATGTATGGAAATATACAACTTATTTATCCATTCATCAGTTAATAGACATTTAAGCTGTTTCGATTTTGTGGCTATTAGGAATAATGCCACTGTGAACATTGTATTAGACCTTAAAAACTGAAGCACTGGACTTATGGAAGACAGTGAATAAGGATGACAGAAGAATAGATGGCTTTGAGCTGTGATGTTGGAGAAGAGCACTGAACATCCCATGGATGGTCAAGAGAATAAACAGATATATCTGGGAGAGGGTGCAGCTGGAGTGCTCTTTGGAGGCAAGAATGTTGAGGCTTTGCCTGACATACTTCAGGCATGTTGCTAGGAGGGGATGTTCCTTGGAGAAGGACATGATACTGGGAAATGTGGAGGGTTGGCAAAGGAGAGGAAGACCCTCAACCAGGTAGACTGATACAGTGACTGCTGCAGTGAGCTCTTGGGTATCAGAAAGTTGATCTTTAGCTCAAAAGGTCACTAAGAGTTGTACTTGACTCGATGGAACTTAACAATAAGTTCGCAGCCATTAGCAGTTACAGGGCAATTTTGTGCAGTTGGAAATTCAGAACTCTAGGTGGAGCTGTTAGTGTGGCGAACCTTGTAGGTAAAATACATGCATACTTTTTGATAGCACTGTAATGGGATCTCTCTAAAACTGACCTCATTAGTTTCTCAGCAAACTGACCTGGACTATTCAACATGGCTTTAATTGTTCCTGATGTTAGTGCATGTTCTTGTTTTACAATAAATTCATGGCCATCAATTTGACATACATGGCATCTGGGCCTTCATAGCCACCATAAGTTTTCTCCTCTCCATCTATTATGCTCTTTTGAAATTCTACCTCCTTTCCACAGGAACTTTAGTAGCTTTTCATCAGTCCCATAGTCACACAGCCATGGCAACTGGGCCCCTAGTCACCACCACAGCCCGTACTCCAGGGCTGACCCCCGCCCCAGCTCCCTGTAGCCATGAGTTCTGGGGTTGATTTTTCATTTTGATGAAAAGATTTACTAATTTTGTTGGAGGTTACCCTGTAAGTTATTATTTCATTCCCAAATAACTTTATCTTGAAATCTTGACTTCCTCTTCTGTGTTTCAGGTGGAGCAGGAGCTTGTGTTTCTTCTTGCCCAAGGGGTGATGCTTACATGAGGTGCATTGTGGCTAGATAATGTTGCCGGTTTTCTTGTTATCAGGGAGCTGCTATTGAGGACACCACTGTAGTACCAAGATCCAAAGCTGGCTAGACTGCCGTTCAAAATGGCCATGCCAGGCTGTTTACAATGTTGTACCCCTTTAGTTTACTGATTCGGTGTCTTCATTCAATTTCTTCCTTTAGTCAGTGTTTGAAGTATTTCTTTATAGTTTATTTTTTCAACTCACTGTTTCAGGATTACCCTTTTTATCTGCTATTTTTGTTTTCTGGTATCTTGATTAAAGAGGATTATAGTTTCTCTCATTTTACCTGTAAGTCCATTTTGATCCATGAAATGGGTTCAGCTAATATATTTTATGAAAATTAAGTCTATTTAATGCCTGCAAAAATAATGGCAGTTGGTTGCTTTAACACTATCAACGAGAAAGTCTGACTTAAAAGCATTTAGAGGAATGAAAAGCCATTTACATTCACTTACATAAACCTTTTGAACGAAATAAGGGAATGAATTCCAAAGTTTTACATTTTGGTTCTATTAACTAAAGGAATGTATGATTATAAAATATTGAAATCCTGTAGAAATATATGGCACATACGGTGAAAATTTTCAATAATATCTGCCCAGAAAGTATCATTATCAATAATATATTTCATTTCTTCACACACAGAAATGGAAATATTTTTAGTTTCTTAATACGTTTGCAAAAGTCGGACAATGAAAGGAAAAGTGAGCAGCGAAAGGAAAGTTGAACAATTAAAGGAAGACAACGGATGCCTTTGAATTGTAGTATTGGTGCAGAATACGGAATATTCTGTGGACGACCAAATGAAAAGACCAAGACGGATGTCCAATGAGACTCTGAATATTGCATTAGAGCGCCGAGAAGCCAAAGCTAAAGGAAGAAACCAAGAAATCAAAGAGCTAAACAGAAAATTTCAAAAGGCAGCCTGGGACGATAAAGCAAGATACTATAATGAAATGTGCGGAG
>NW_006400007.1:1413050-1429617 GCF_000299155.1 Elephantulus edwardii
ACTGGTCCTTGGAGAGGGACATCATGTTTGGCAGAGTGGAGGGGCAGCGAAGGAGAGGAAGACCTTTGGTGAGATGGATCGATTCTGTGACTGGAGCAGTGGGAATAAGTGCGTTTGAGATGGCTAGGTTGGCACAGGATAGAACAGCATTTAGAGCTCTTGTACATAGGGTCACTATGAATCGCAAGCGACTCGATGGCACATAACAACAACAACAACCAAAAGAAAAGCAAATTTGTCTTGGAAGAAATGTAGCCAGAGTGCTCTTTAGAAGCAGGAATTGGGGAGCTCTAGTGGCCTAGTGACAAGAAGCTGCACTGTAATCCCAAAGGCAAGTGTTTCAAATCCACCAGATGCTCTACTGGAGAAGGAAGGGAAATCTCCTCCTGTGCCAGTCAGATCCAGCTTGACAGTATACGAAGAAAAAAAAAAATAGAAGAAGCAAGGATTGTAACACTTGGTACCTACCACATACTTTGGATATTTTGTCTGGAGGAGTATATGTTAAAGAGGATATCATGCTTGGAAAAGTGAAGGGCTAGCAAAGAAGAAGGCCCTCAAAGAGATTGACAACAGTGGGTTTAAACACAGCAGAGATATTGAGGATCAGGCCATATGTGTTGTGCATAGGGCTGCTAAGAGTCATTGCGCTTGACAGTGCCTAACAACAACAATACTTTCCTCTCCTTTCAGTGGTGACCCACTTCTTACAGCGTGCAAAGCTCTGTGGCTGGTTTACTAGTCATAAGGAATACTATAGCTTTTGTGATTACTATGTTGCATCCACTTCCTAAATAACATGCCTCCAGAAACTCTGATAAATGTCGTTAGTTGTAGATGGTTTTCAAGCCTTTTGTGCATAGGGTCACTATGATTCATGCTCGACTCTAAGGCAATCAACAAACAACAATATGTAAGGAATATATATGTATCTATATCTATTTATATATAAATATGTAGGATAAACTTGGTTGCACTCTCTCCAAGACAGACGTATTTGTTTTCTTGGCAGTCCATGGTATGTTCAAGACTTCTCCAGCATCACAACTCAAAGGCATCAATTATTCTTCTGTCATCCTTAGTCATTGTCCCACTCTCTGATGCATAGCACATAATTGCAAAGACCATGGCCTGGAGAGATCCAAGATGGCAGCGGAGGCAGAGACAGCGTGGTGAGCTGCGGGAGCAGTGAACCACTTAAAGCAGGGCCATTATGGCCTTCCACAGACTTCAGCTTATTGATAATTGAACACTTAAACAGTTGATGACTGGCCCTCAGTGAAGATTGAGGCACAACAACAGGAATTCAAGGATTCCCAAGGAGAAATGGGTGAGTCTCGTGGCTCCCAACCCCACCCTGCAGAGCCCTGCTGCTCTGCCGAACAGCTGCTGCAGCTCCATGAGGCTTCCACAGCCTGAATGAATGGATTCCCTCACCCAGGATGGATGCTGGGCACCGGCCCTTCTCAAGACTGGTACAGTGAAGCCACCACACTGCCGCAAGGTGGACTTGGTCTGGAGAGAATTCTTGGAGCCAGGATGGCAGCTGTGGGGAAAGGGGGCACCCTCCGGCTGCCTGCACAAGAGGGGCCACGCACCCGCGGAGTGCCTGTGCAGTGGGGTAGGGGGGTGCGCCCCCAATGGCCGACCACGCTGGGGGGGCCGCACGCCTCCTGCATGCCTCCCCCACTGGGGGGGGGCGCCCCGCTGGCCACCTGCGTAGGAGGTGGGGGATGGGATGCATGCCTGCCATCTGCAGGTTTGGGTTTCCTTGGACAGGCCAAAGAAGATGATTACCTATGTATTGGAAAGGCAAAAGAGGACAATTACCTACGCATTGGACAGGCCAAAGAAGACAATTGCCTATGCAATGGATTGCTGAAAGTCACTGTGAGTCTGATGACCTTAACAGTGGCAGCATGCACAAGAGGACTGACATCCTAAATGCACCACGTATTTTGTTCTGTTGAATGCTTCTGCCAAAAGATTGTTAGACCTGGGGGGAGTCTGTTCACAATTCTCAGGTTCCCTTTATCATATATAAAGGGGGAGGGCAGTGACACCTACTTCAAAATATAGTCTGACCACTTATGGGGGCGTAAAAGTGGCAGTGCTGGAATAGGAAACACCATCCCTGACCACAGAGTCCTCAATCAGGTGAGGGGACCAGACTGGGGTAGGGGCAATTGGAGGGGGAGTATACTAGCCAGCTCCTGGGGGGTGTTGCCCTGCTCGGCATGGGCAACCCTTGGCCCCCGGCTCGGGGCGAGCCGTCATGGCCCTTTGCCTGGGGCAGGCTGCCCTCGGCCCCTGGCTCGGGGCGAGCCGTCGCGGCCCTCAGGGTGAGCTCCTCAGTCCCCAGATTGTGCCGTCTGACCTCTGGGTGGGGAAGGAGAAAAAAGAATGCCTAGGGTATCCAGAGAATGTTCCCTAGGCCACCTTCTGCCACCCTCCCCCCCAGAAACTGAAAGCAACACCCTCAAAGCCCTTCTATTTGTAACTCACAAGTTTGTTCTCTCTAGGTTTGCTCCCTTTCCTATAGGTAACCTTAACTCTGAGTTTTACTCCAGAATTGACCCTGAACCCAGTGCCAGTGACAAAAAGGAAATACAACTGACAACTAAGGAAGCAAAGGAGGATGGAGCCTCTGGGTTCAACCAGCCATCCCCACTGGACCCACCTGGGAAAACACTTTGCAGTCCAGAGAGGAGCAAATGACAGGAAAATATCTTCTAACAGAGCAAGAAGGCAAGCAGCTGTAACCAAAGACCACCAGTAAGGTAATAAAGCGTCCTTCCTTCCCCCCTTTACATCTACGCCCCTGTTCAGCATGAAGAAGCCAGAGAGTTGTCATCCAATTCCCAAATCAATAAGACAGTTGATTTAATTACTATTGGAAAATGCTTGTCATTCCTCAGTAGCATCTGGTCCCCACTGGACCCTCATCATTTCCTTCACCTGCTCCCCCCACCAACCTGTGTAGCTCTGCAGCTGCATCCTGGCCCATCCTCACCCTTCTTCCCTCAACCCCCACCTCCTTGTACCCCCAATATGTTTTTCCCAATTAAAAAAAAAGAAAAGAAAAAAGGACCATGGCCTGGATCAGGCACACCTTAGTCTTTAGATATTGTTGCTTCTCAGTACTCTGCTGAGGTCTGTAACACCAGATTTTCCCAGTGCGATTCATCTTTTGATTTCCTAACTGCTGGTGCTAAGAGTGTTAATTGATGAGTTGAGAAAGCGGTAATTGTTAACAACCTCAATCTCTTCTCCATCTGTTATGCTATTACTGACAGTTGGCCTAGTGTTGAGAATCTTTGTCTTCTTGATGTTGAGCTTCAATCCATATTGAAGATTATAATCTTTGACCTTCTGCAGCAAGCGATTCAGGTCCTTCTCAATTTCAGCAAGCAAGATTGTGTCATCTGCATAATGTAGGTTGTTGATGAGTCTTCCTACAATCCTGATTTCACATTCCTCCTCAAACATCCCAGCTTCCTGAATAATCTATTCTGCATATAGATTGAAAAGATATGGAGATAGGACATGTCCCTGACATGCTTCTTTTCTGATTTTGAACCATGCAGTGCCTCCTTGCTCTGTTCTGACTACTGCTCCTGGTCTGAGTATAGATTTCACATGAGCAAAATTACGTGTTCTGGGATTCCCATACTCCTCAAGGTTAGCCACAATTTGGATCCACACAGTCAAATGCCTTTGCATAGTCAATGAAACACAGATAGACATTCCTCTGGTACTCTCTGCTTTCAGTCAAAATCCATCTGGCATTGGCGATAATGTCTCTAGTGCCATCACCACTTCTAAACTCAGCTTGTGGATCCAAGCCAGATGATATCATTGAGAATTTAAATATTTTCTCCTTCTCTCGTGACGTTATAAAGCTCTGGTGGCTTAGGGTAAAGCACTGTGCTGCCAACACAACAGTACATTCTTTGAACCCAGTGATCCATGGGAGAAAGATGGGCAGTCTCCTCCCACACAATTTACTGCCTCTGAGAATCCACTGGAGGGTCAGCTGAGTTGGTTCCATCACAACAGTACACAGCAACCACCAACCAAAGGCATGTAGTTCTAATTCACCAGCTTCTCTAGATGAGAAAGATGGGCTATTTCCTCCAGTGTTATTTACAGCTTCTGAAAACCTGCTGAAGGGTCAGCTATGGATCAGTTCCAACTCAATGGTACATGCAACAACATACCTTATATGTAGGTCTTTATTTAAATTCTGTAACAACTCTGGGAAGCAGGGTATTAGTCTCTCATTTTATATGTGAATAAACGGAGGCATAGGTAAGTGAAATAACTTGCTTGAAGACAGAGAGAAAAAAATTTGAACTAATGCAACAAAGAACTTGTATTAACCCAAAAGCCAAGGCAGTTAATGAATATCCTCAGGATTGCGGAAAGAATGAACAGACATGTCTTGGAAAAGGTGCAGCCAGAGTGCTCCCTGGAGGCAGAGCTTCATTTCTCACACTTTGGCCACGTTGCTAGGAGAGGCTTTTCCATGGAAAGTGGTATCTTGGAAGGTTGAAGATCAGCAAAAGAGTGGAAGACCTCCAACAAGAGGGATTGGCATGGTGACTGCAGTCATGGGTTCAAGTGTATCAGAAAAGATGAGGATGGCAGAGAATAAGCCAGAATTCAGGTCTGTTGTTCATAGTGTCACTATGAGTTGTACTTGATTTGACAGCACCTAACAACAACAATGCAGAGAAAAGGGAGCTCTGGTCGCCTAGACGTAAGGAATTCCACAGCCAACCTAAAGGTATGCAGTTCAAATCCACAAGGTGCTCTACAGAACAAAGATGGACAATCTCCTCCCATGTGATTTGCTGCCTCTGCAAACCCACTGGAGCATCATCCATTCCATGGTACATAACAATAACAGTGAAGAGAAGGTAGAATTTGGAAACTTTGTTATTCCTTTCTTCACTAAAATCCAGAAAAATTGCCTTTAGAAACAAGAAAAACTAGATATCGCATTAATACTGCTCTCTGGTTCCCAGCGACTACATAAATTTTAAGGTACTATGTAGTACGTTAAAAGGAGGCTAGGACTTTGAAGCTCCGTCTCACATACTTTGGGCATTTGCCAAGGAGGGACCAGTCCTTGGAGAAGGACACCATGCTTTTAAGGGTGGAGGGACTGCGCAGCAGAGGGAGACCCTAGATGAGATAGATTAATACAGTAACTGGAGCAATGGTAGTTGGTATATCGGAATTAGTGAGACTAGCTCAGAAGAGGACAGTATTCAGAGCTACTATACAAACAAGAAAGAACACACTTGGTAATTCTTGAGTTGAGAGAATGGAAGGAAAGCATTACAATATTGCACTGCAATAGTAAAAGATTCTGTAGGCAAAATATTGAATGAGCAGGAAATAGCAAAAGCAGATGGAAGGAATATACAGTCATTATACCAAAAATTATTGTTTGACATTCAACCATTTCAGGAAGTACCAAGCTCAAGAACCAATAGTATTAAAACAAGAAGTTCAAACTCACTGAAGACATTGATGAGGAACAAAACTCTAAGAATTGATGAAATATCCATTTAAATGTTTCATAAAAAAAGATGCAGGTCCAGAAGGGCTCATCCATCTATGCCAAGAAATATGGAAGATAGAGTTACCTGGCTAACCAATTGAGAAGTGGTCCATATTTACACCATTCCAAGTAAAGATGATCCAACAATATGTGGAGATTATCGAACATGGAATTGTACATTTACGGTAGGTGTGTCCTTTCAAAGTATTTTGCCTGTAATGTGCATATCCTCCCTTATGCCAGTCAGTTGTGTTAGATTTAGAGGAATGCCAAGTTAGAAAAGAAGGTAAACTCTGAAAATGTGATGATCAAATATTTAAAAAAATATTATGTTAATGTTCTTTCTGTTTAAAAGATGATGTTGTGTTATTTGCCATAGACTCAGAACCAATGCATAGCTGACCCGCCCATAGGTTTTCAGGGGCAGTTAATTGCATGGGAGGAGATTGTTCATCCTTCCCTTGTAGAGCAGCTGCTGGATTCAAACCAAATGCCTTTGGGATTGCAGCACCGAATAGGTTGCTTAAAACACTAGAAAATGGTACTGGAAAGAAAAGGGTATTTTTAATTATCTGGTGAAAGCTAATCTTCATCCCAGAAAATAATTTCCTAACAGAATATTGTTATTGTTGTTGTGTACCATAGAGTTGGAACCAACCCACAGCTGACCCCTCGGCAGGTTTTCAGAGATAATCACTCAGGAGATTGCCCACCCTTCTCCCACAGAGCATCTGGTGGCTTGAACTGTGAGCCTTAAACATTGCAACATAGCTTCTTGCCTCTGAGCCACCAGAGATGCCTACAAAAGTGTATTTTGAGATACCCAGTAGTTACAATGATTTCTATGTACAAATGCGAAATGACCTAACTTACTTGTGCCCCAGAATCTTAGATACAGGTAGTTCCTGTATTATTAATGAGTTCCTTTTCTAAGTCTCACTGAAGGTCAAATTTGTACGTAAAATGGAAGATATGGTCTATCAGATAGTATACTTTTCCACACTATAAACTTTTTCTATAAAAAATCCCATTAATGAAATATTTCCAGGTACATTAAACATCTTGAACATAATGTTGTTGTTGTTATATGCCGCCGAGTTGCTTGCGACTCATAGAGATCCTATGTACAACCGCCCTAAGCCCTGCCCTGTCCTGTGCCAATCTCACTGTCTCTGACACACCTATACTCCCATTACCCCAGTCACTGAATCAATCCATCTCATCAAGGGTCTTCCTCTCCTGCGCTGTCCCTCCACCTTCCCAAACATGATGTCCCTCTCCAAGGACTTGTCCCTCCTTGCAACATGTCCAAAGTATGTCATACGAAGCTTTGGAATCCTTGCCTCCAAGGAGCAGCCCAGCTTCACCCTCTCCAGGACAAACCTGTTCATTTTCTTAGCAGTCCATTGTATATTCAATACTCTTCTGCAAAACCACAGCTCAAAGGCATCAATTCTCCTTCTATTATCCCTAGTCATTGTCCAGCTCTCTGATGCATAGCAAGTGATTGCAAAGACCATGGCATGTGTCAGGTACACCTTAGTCTCCAGACTGACATCGTTGCTCTTCAGTACTTTAGATAAGTCTCTAACAGCAGATTTTCCCATCATAATACAAAATTAATAATATGCTTATTCACTTATCAACTTTCTTATCTGACGTATGTTTACAGTAATAGTATAAAATCTACTCTCTGACCATTTTGCATTTACAGGATGTATCTGGAAGTCATGAGGACTGAGGGGCTAAATAAGAGTAATGCTAGCTGTGATGGTTATGGTTATTGGTCATCTTGACTGGGTTATAATTCTCACTGGTCTGACAGCTATGTAATGATGTAATTTAGCACTTATGTGATGATGATGTCATCCTCCATTTTGTGATCTGTTGTGGTCATCCTCCGTGTTTCACATAGTGCTGATTTTTGCCTGATGTTTTGGTTTTGGGAACTTAACTGTGTAGGTAATGAGGATCAAGAGTAACGTTTTGGGTTTGTTGAAAAATAACATCCATTTGTTATTGTGAATCATTGCATGTACCTCGGGTTTTTAATCTAATAGGCTTCAGGAGGTTTGATTCATTACAATGTATTGTACATAAGTTGGATGTTCATACCAGGAACTGCCTGTAATTCTGTATTCAGTGCAGCAGTGAAAATGTAGCACTTTAAATCTGGCTGGCTTTTAGATAGAGGTTGGCATGTTAGATTTAGTACAACTGTGGAATTAATGTTCAAAACCCCCATGCTGTACAGTTTTCCCATATGCTACATAAAAATGCTATATAGTTTCTCACTCAAAAGCTGCCATATTAGGGTGCTAAGCTGATTTTATGCCTTCAGCTTGCTTAATGTTTTCATTTATATACAATAGAGTTTTACACCACATCAGTCAAACAATCTATTGCAAAATAATTTACAGTAGAATCATAATAAATTTATACAAAGTATTGATTTAGCATTAATTTTCAAACTGTGAAAGTCAATGAACCATAAATCTGTAAATAAATTGGTGAAGTGAAAAACATAAATGACAAAAAAAATTAGTCACTGGAGAGTTGCATGTGTTGTGTATGTGCTTTTTAGAGGGCTACATCAGGAAAATATATGGGAGGAGACTTCATAAAACTTTAAAATTAGTAACATAAAAATAACATAATGCACAAAAATATAGTCTATCTCAACAAAATTGTGACAAACCCACCAGAGAATCCAGTTCATACTCGTGTTACACTGGCATGACAATTTAACTCACTGACACCTTAAAAGTATTTTCACAGTTTTGTGCTTCCAAAAAATTTTGGAGGCAAACTTAATAATACTGTCTATATAAGTCTTAGAATATCATGTTTCAGTGGATGTGCATATGTTTGAATATCTTTACAATTTTAGAAGTCTAATGCACTATCCATTGCACCACAGAGCTACCTTGAATCTCCTTACTATTTTGAAAGATCACATTAGGTACACAACCTTGACTCTAATAGTCCATCCTCCGGGGTATGTTTAAATTCCTCTGCTGCATGCCTTACAAGCATTGCCCAATATGGGTTTGATTACCTGCAGAAATGGAAATTCACTACCTCCCAATAGAACACGGTCTATTTTGCTTGATTGGCTATTTACAGATTAATGGTGATGACTATTGCTCAGTCTCCAATTTAGGCAAAGAAAAATTGTTTTTATAAGAATATATTTACAAGACCCTTTGAAGCTGTCAGTTGAGTACAAGAGAAACAAGAAAAGAGAGGAGTCATTTAGTGAAGGTGCTGTTATAATCACTTGGGAAAAACCCCTGTGTCCTTTATTTGAACCATTATTTGACAGTTACTTTCCTCATTAAAGAATTATGGAGGCATAGTTCTCAGTGTCCTGGGATGCTAACTGAAAGTTTGGCTGTTCATATCTACCAGCCATTCTAAGGGAGAAAATTTGCAGTGTTCTCTGGTAAAGATTTAGTAGCCTAGAAAACCCCATGGAGTTGGTATTGACTTGACAGTGGTGGAGTTGTTTTGGTCTTCATTTTGTACTGTTGGAGGGGATGGTAGAGTCAGTTTTCATTTGGAAAACCGTGTTCATAAAGCTGTTTATTCCCAACAAGAATTCTGAGATTCACCCTTATGAGAGTAGTTTACATTTAGTTCATGTGCCCAACTCTGACCCAGGGCAACGGTAGTGGGATGCATTAGGTTTAGTCATTTGCAGTTCTCTAGTGATACCTCTGCTTGAATCTGATCACAAGAACATATCAGCAGTCAGGAAATCAAAAGACGAATTGCATTAGGAAACTGTACTGTCAGGGACCTCTGCAAATTGCTAAGGAGCAACGATAGCATTCTGGAGACTCAGGTGTGCCCAGTCCAGACCATTGTCTTCTCAATTATTTGCTACACATCAGAAAGCTGGGCAATGACTAAGGATGACAGAGGAAGAACCAATGCCTTTGAGTTGTGCTGGAGGAGTAATGAACATACCATGGACTGTCAAAAGAACAAACAGGTCTGTCCTGGAAAGGATGAAGCCAAGTTGCTCCTTGGAGGCCAGGATTTTGAATTTCTGTCTCACATACTTTGGGTATATTGCCAGGAAGGAACAGTCCTTGAAGACAGACATTATGCTTGGAAGGGTGGAGGGACAGCACAAGAGAGGAAGAGTCAAGATGAGATGGAGTGACACAATCACTGAAGATAATGGGGGTAGGTGTGTCAGAGACGGTATGATTGGCTTAGGATAGCGGAGGGTTCAGAACTGCTGTACATAGCTTGCTATGAGTTGCAGTCAACTTGATGGCACATAGCAAAAATAATTGTGTGTATCTAAGTTGTTTTTGTGTGCTGTCAACTTGGAACTGACTCATAGCTAACCCTCCAGTGGGTTTTCAGAGGCAGTAAATTGAACAGGAGGAAATTGTCCATCCTTCTGCTATGGAACAGTTGGTGGATTTGAACTGTGTGCCTTTGGGATTGTAGCACAGCTTCTTACCACTAGACCACCAGAGCTCGCTTTGTGCACACCGGTGTATGTTAATTGTTAAGTGCCAGTGAGTCCATTTTGATTCTCCTCACACTAAAAGGTCCTTAGGAGCATACTTGCCCAGTGCAGACTGCCTTTTAATATCTTGACTAGTGATACCATGGGTTTGATTGTGCATCCAAATGAAATTATACTCTTGACAACCTGAAACTTTCCGACATTTATAATGTTGGGGGTGAGGTATTTTTCCCCAACTGTGAGGATTTCAGTTTTCTTTGTTGTTGTATGCCATCAAGTCAAAACTGACTTTTAGCTCACCCTACAGCAGGTTTTCAGAGGCAGTAAATCCCACAAGAGGAGATTCACATCCTTCTCCCACAGAGTGCCTAGTGAACTTAAATCACAAGCCTTTGGGATTGCAGCCCAGCCTCTTAGCACTAGACCACTAGAGCTCTCCCTGTGAATGTCATAGAGTAATTGAAACTGAAAGCTGTTGTCTTAGAAACCCTGCCCTATCTTGTGCTGTCCTGCTAATACCTGCTCTGCTTAAGTCCATTGTTGCAGTTTCTGTGCCAATCCATCTTGTTGACGATCTTCTGCTCTTCCACTGACATTCTTTTCCAAATATGGCAGTATTCTTTAAAGATTGACGCCTCCTGATAACATGTCCAGAGTTTGTGAGATGAAGTCTCATCATCCTTATTATTTTTTTTCTAGAATACTAGTCCATCTTTCTCTAAGCATGCTTATTTTTAAGGAACATTCTGGCCACACTTCATCCAAGACAGATTAGCTTGTTCTTTTGGCAGTCCACAGTATATTAATTATTCTTTATCAATATAATTCAGAAATATCAATTCTTCAGTCTTAGTTTTCACTGTCAAACTTTCCCATGCTTAAGAAGCAATTACAAATACCATGACTTTGTTCAGACACACTGACATCCTTCTTTAGCACTTGAGTATATGAAATAAAGCCTGGACTATGAAAAGAACAAACAATTCTCTCTCGGAGGAAGTGCAATCAGGGTGCTCCTTAGAGGCAAGGATGGTGAAACTTCATCTTACGTACTTTGGGCATGTTGTGAGGAGGGATCAGTCCTTGGAAAAAGATATTATGTGGGGAAATGTAATAGGTCAGTAAAAGACTGGAAGACCCTCAAAGGGCCTTCCCTTTAATTGACACAGTAGTGTCTGTAACAAGGGACTTGAGCATGGCAGAGGTTGTGAGTGGGTCTCTGGATAGGGCAAAGTTTTGAAGTGTTGTTCAGAGGGTTGCTATGAGTTGTTGTCTATTCTATGACACCTAACAACAACCTATAATGCAAGTTAAGCACTTGACTGACAATTGAAGGGTCTGAACCTACTCTACTGAATATTCAATTATTCAATTATTTCTATAAAGATTACAGTAAAAAAAAAAACAAAAACCACCCGAGATGAAGAGGAGGCAGCAGCAGTGGTGGAAGAAGAGGTGGTGGTGGCGGGGTTAGGGAGCCTGGAAATGCAAGTGGGAATAGTAGGTGGTTTGGACCCACCAGGCCATAGTCGGTTTTGACCCGAGGAACCTCTGGAGCTGATGAACCTCCTCTGGCTGATGGCATGTTGAGGCACATGGATCAAAGGCCCCGAGGGCATCTGATCCTGAGGGGGCCATTCTAGAGGCCAGGCCACCAGCACCATGGGCTAGTGTGTCACCAAGTACAAGAATCTTTCATCAACCCTGGGCAGCAAGAATGGAGACTGTGACCCCAGCAGCAAGTCACACAGCAGGCCACCACGAGGAGCAGGGACCAGCCTGTGGCAAGGCAAGTGGGGATGTCCTCGTCAATAAGACCAAGAAGGTGGAGGCTGCCACGGAGGCCTGCCAGCTGCTCACGCCCTCAGGAGATGCCCGGAGGGGGTCCAAGTCCAATGACCCAACAGCGAGGGGGATCTTCCTTACAGAGGCTGGAAGAGCTGTTCAGACAATACAAGGATGAGGGGGAGGAAGCAATTTTGGAGGATGGCTTGGAGCGCTTTTGCAATGACCTGTGTGTTGACCCCATGGAATTTTGAGTGCTGCTCTTGGCTTGGAAGTTCCAGGCTGCTACCATGGGCAAATTCACCAGGAAGGAGTTTTTTTGATGTCTGCAAAGCAGTAAGTGCAGACAGCATCAATGGGATCTGTGCAGGGTTCCCCAGCCTCTTAATAGAAGCCAAACAAGAGGACGAATTCAAGGATCTCTACTGGTTTACATTTTAGTTTGGCCTGGACTGAGGGAAATAGCCATTTGCTCCACTTCCTACTGAGAACCAACCCCTCGGGGATCAAGGCCATCTCCTGGGACACTTGGAACATGTTCCTTAACTTCACTCAGGTGATTGACCTCAGCAGCTACAGTGAAGAACGAAGCCCTGGCCAAGCCTCTTTGATACCTTTGTGGAGTGGGAAACGTAGTACAGGAGAAGGGAAGAGCAGGTAAGAGGCCTGAGGGCTTGTGTCCTGATGAGCAGATTTAGCAGCTAGGATCTGCCTGCTGCCCTGCAGCCTGCCAAGGAACTGGACCTTTCTGTAAGTTACTGAAGATCCAGATATTTTCTACTTTACACTTTTCTCTGCCTTGTATCTGAAAGGGCTCTAAAATGCTGTATCATATTTTAGGCACTGTCTTCTTCTCTTTTTTTATTTATTATTTAGTTTATCTGTTTCATTTGGGGATCCCCTGAAATATTTGAATCTGACTAAATAAGCATGTCATATCTTTCACACACACAAAAGAAAACCCTGAAAGGCAGAGATCGACTCTGTCAAATGGAGCCAGTGATTTAAAAAAACAACTTGACAACACCCAGCAATATTTGCACAACATGGTGAACATATAACTAATGTCACTGAATTGTGCACACATAAATAGTTAAAATGGCAGGTATTTTCTTTCATATGTGTATTATGTATCTGTATATTCACAATAAAACTATATAAACAAATATATTGCAATTTCCCTTCACAATACCCTTACTTCATGTGGCATACATTTATTTCTTCCTTTAAAATTCTGCAAATAAAGCTAATCACACACAGGCTTCTTATAGTATTCAGCTCTACTCTCTGTTTTTGGAAATAGTGCCTTGAAAAATAATGGCAGCACTCTATAAAAGCCAGAATAAAAATTCTGTCTGTAGATCTTCAAAATACTTCTCAAAAATAGCAGGAATATTTTCCATGTATGAAAAAGAAATTCTTACGAACTGAAAAGTTATTCATGTTCTTTCAAAAGCTAGTATCAGTCTTGGTGATCTTGTATTTTAACATGACATTTTTTATTACATTTCAGAAAAAAAGTCACAAGAATTCAGCCTCTATTTGTTTGAAAAATATCTTTAAAAATAAGCACTCATAAACAGAAAGACTATCAGATGGACCAAATATACATTTTAAATTTTATTTTTTAAACTGGATATTGTTTGTAATCCTTTTAATCTCATTACTGTTTGGTTTCAGTTATTTGTTGGTTTCTTAGAAATTATTCCTAATACTTGATTTTTTAAATGTCTCCCAAATTACAACTTTTAGGTGCTATTTCAGGAATTTGTCAACAAGTCTCATTATTGCTCAGAATTAAGAGACTATTAATAATTACATCAAGAAAATGATTTCATTTTAAACATTATTTTCATAAAAGTTTCTTATCAAGACAGGAACAAGGTATCTTTTTCCTTTATTTTTTACTTTGATCAAATATGATTGAATAATGAAACATTAAGTTTTCATCTATTTTTCATGAAAACTCATATGCCCAGTTGGAGCAAGAAATGTTAACTATTATTTACTATGCTGATGAAAAATGTATAGAATGTGGAAATTAACTATATAATTTCTCCCTGAAGATCTGATATTGTGTTTCTGGCTTATGTTCTGTTGTGTAATTACAGCTGCTTTGACCACTAGCTCCGTTTTAATTAGATTATCTTTAAAACAAACTTTTTTTTTTTTAAATTTTTGTGTGGGTGTACCGTCAAATCAGATCTGACTGGTACAGGAGGAGACTGTCCCTCCTTCCCCGGCAGAGCATCTGGTGGATTTAAAACAAACTTTTTACAATAAAGAACAAGAAGCTACAAAGCTGACAGCAGACTGATATTCTTTTAATTGATTCTGTGTTGTCAGATTATCCACCACAAACAACATTTATTTCACTCTTGACAGTGAGTGCATAATGTTGTGTCTCCATAAAAACAAATTTTGAATTTTAATAGGAAATACATGCACAAGATATAAAATTAAAAATCTAGAAAAGAATATATGGGAAATTACCTTCTTTTACCCTTCTTATTCAGCCACCTACTTCCTTTTTCTGGAGTCAAACATTACCAGTTTTGTCCATCATTCGCAGGTAATCTGTACTAGAACATTCAACCTGTTTTCTTTTAAAAAATATTTCTTTTGCTGTTGAAACTATATACAGGAGAATATACATTTAAATTCAACAATTTCAATATGTATAATTAATTGGCATTTATTATATTCCCCTCATTTATAATAATTTTCACTTCCTTTTCTGAATAATAATAATAATAATATAATTAATATCACAAGCAAGTAAAATATCACAGAAGATTATGAAAAATAGTTAGAGCAGTACATTGATAAGGAACTACCAGAAATTCATGCTCTATTTAGAAAAGACTGTGGAACCTTGCTGATGTCAGATGGTTCTAGGCTGAAAGCACAGAATATTAGGAAGATGTTTACATAGGCATTTAACTGTGTGGATAATAATACATTATGGATAACATTTAGAAGAAGGGGAATTCTAGAACTCTCAATTGTATTAATTTGGAACCTTCACACAGACCAGGAAGAGCCATTCAAACAGATACTTTAAATCAGGAAAAGTGTGCATCAGTGTTATGTTCTTTCTACATACATATTAAATATATATGCTGAGAAAATAATCTGAGAAGTTGGACAAGATGAAGAAGAATGTGGCCTCAGGCTTGGAGGAAGATACATCTATAACGTGCATTATGTTGAGAACACAGTGAAGAAGATCTGAAAGCACTTAATGGAAATAAAAAAAACCCTGCAGCCTTCAATATGAAATATACCTCAACATCAAGAAAATAAAAATTTTCACAACTGGACCAGTAAGCAACATCATGATAGATGAAGGAAGATTTGAGTTGTTAGTGATTTAATTTTGCTTGACTCTACAATCAAACACATGGTCACAGCAGTCAAGATAATAATAAGAACACGTGTTACAGTGGGCAAATCTACTGTGAAGAACGTCTTTAGAGTGTGAAAGGACAAGGTTGTCAATTTAAAGACTAAATTTACACTGACCCCAGCCATGGTATTTTTGGCTGCTTCATATGCTTGTAAAAGTTGGACAATAAATAAGAAAGATTGAAGAAATGATACCTTTGAATTGTTGTGTTGGCAAAGAATATTGAATATGCCATGAGCAGTCAAAAGAACTAACCAACCTGTCTTGGAGGAAGTACAACCAGGGTGCTCCACAGAAGCAAGAATGGTAAAACGTCATCTCATATACTTTGGGCATGTTGCCAGGAGGTGCCAGTCCTTGGAAAAACCAGGAAGGTCAGTGAAAAAATGGAAGACTCTCAGATGAATTTTCTCAGTGAATGCAACAGTGGGCCTGAGCACAGATCATGAGGATGGTGTAAAATAGGCTGTGAGTTGACATTATGGCACCTAACAACAACTATAATAACAATTACCATGAACTCAGTGGTCCCTTACCTTTCTACCTAACCTTTCAAGTTGCTGCTATTAATTTGATCCCATACATACAGTTCTTAAAAGGGTATAATGGGGTGGGGGGGGGTAAAGACATAATAAGCTAAACTACTGTTTGGCTTTAACAAGCTTTCAGGAGTTTAAATATTATCTCAAGGCAATTGTTTCAAGAGTTCAATCTTCATGGCATAAAAAATCTAAAGTTAGTAAGATTTTTAAATTGTCTTCTGCAATTTGCACCTTTTGGTCAGGTTTTGTCAGTAGGTTTTTTTAAAACAAAATACTCAGTGATGGCAGCTGGGCACATGTAGTGCTGTTTGTCTCATGGCTAAGGAGATAGTTGTTAAAGGAGGCACTTGGTCTCATATTCCATTTCCTTTTCTGACTCTCTTTTTCCCTCTATTACTCCAGGCAAATAGTAACAAATTGTTCCTTGGATGTCTGCTTACAAGCTTTTTTTCCCTTTTTTTTTCTGAGTACCATTAAATCGGATCTGACAGGCACAGAAGAAGAGTGCCCCTCCTTCTCCAGCAGAGTATCTGGTGGATTCGAACCGTGCACCTTCAGGATTGCAGTGCAGCTTCTTGCCACTAGGCTTCCAGAGCTTCCTGCTTACCAACTTTTTAAGACCCCCGCAGCAACTAATTTTTTTTCCATACTTAAAAAAAAAATAATGAGGTTGAGTTTTCAAGTATGGAAATACAAAGGAAGAGGAACAGTTGTAAGCAGACACTGGTGATTGGGACATGGAATGTGAGAACCATGAATGTAGGAAAATT
>NW_006400007.1:1432119-1481102 GCF_000299155.1 Elephantulus edwardii
CCCTCTATGAGGTGGATTGATTCAGTGACCGGGATAATTGGGATGGGAGTGTCAGAGACGGTGCGATTGGCACAGGACAGAACAGAGTTTAGGGCTGTTGTACATAGGGTCGCTATGAGTCGTAGGCGACTCGATGGCACATAACAACAACAACAACAACAACACAGCAACTAAAATAGAACAGAAACATAAAACACATTATTAGGCCAATTAACGGGTTTCCTCATGACACCATGATCCTAAACCTTTAGGTCAAGGAACCAAATCCCAAAGCAACTCTAGCAACTTCTCTTGCTTTTTCTTTTCTTTTCTTTTTTTTTTTGTCATTATAAATGTCTATCTTATGACTTTTCCATTTTAACTTTTTAAAGGTGTATTATTTATTGACAACACTTAAATAATATCACATGTTTCAGGGTAGAACTTAATGCACAGGGTTTTCTGGGCTGTAATCCTTATAGAAACAGATTGCCAAAACTTTTCCCCCCAGCACTGTTGAGTAGGGTGAACTTCCGATGCAAAAGGCTCAGAAATTCAACTCACTGCTACCAAGTTAGAACCAACTCATAGCTGACCCTCCACAGGGTTTTGGTGTGTGTTTTTTGCTATACAATACACAGGCGTTTGAGAACGCCCATTTTTCTTCTGGGGAGCAGCTGGTGGATTTGAACTGCCAGAGAAGCACTGCTTTTGAGTTAGCAGTGTAACTTCCTGTGGACTACTCTCTCAGAATCTCCTTTATTATGAAAATTTATTATTATGTAACAAACACACAATCTTTCACCTCTCTTTTTATTTACTGGGATATATCTAAGAGACTGTATCTAAAGTCCTAAAAAAACCCTTTCTTCCTTTATGTTGAGGTGTAATCCATACTGAAAGCTATAGTCTTTCAGCTTCACCAATAATGGCATCAAGTCTTATTCCAGTGAGATAGGTGGACACAATGAGCACAACAGCAGGCTGAAGCACATAAAGATTATGAGGATGGATGGCACAGGACTGGGCAGCGCTCCGTTCTATTGTACGTACATGGCGTCTCTATGAGTTAGAGCTCACTTGATGGCACCTAACCACAACATATCTAGGAAATATTCACACTAATTGTGGTGGCTTTGACTTAAAAATCATTGCTACTCTTACCATGGAGTTTCACCATGTTTCAACACTCTTGGAATGCATGCTCTGGGGAAGCCAGCCACATGTGTAAGATGTCTGCTTATTCTAAAATCACATATTGTAATGAAATTCAAGCTAGTCCTGAAAAGGTTTTGTGGTGAGAGACAGAAACTCCAGCTAGTTCCATCTGTCGCAACTGAAATACAAGATGATTGTGAGAAACTTTGAGAATTGTTTGCTATGTACAGTGAACTCGGAACCCTGAAAGAGTAGAAGAAATAGTTTTCAGTTACTAAATTTGAGGATATTTCATTGCATTACTAGGTGCCACTGAGTCACCTACCTCTCATAGCATGCCTATGAATGATAGTTCTGACTCTTGCCCTAACCCGCACCATCCTCACTGTGTCTGATATCCTCGATCCTATTGTTACAGTCAATATGTCGATCCATCTTGTTGGGGGTCTTCCCCTCTTAAGTAAACCCTCCAAGCATGATGTCCTCTTTCCAAGCATGATGTCCTCTTTCCAAGCATGATGACCTCTTTCCAAGCATGATGTCCTCTTTCAAGTACTGTTCCCTCCTGACAACCTACTCAGAGTTGTGAGCTGCAGTTTTAATATCCTTGACTCTAAGGAGCACATTGTTTATTCCTTTGGCATTCCATGAGATATTCACTTCAGTGTTCCTCACCAACACAGCTCAAGCATTGATTCTTGTCATCCCTATTCATTGTTCAACTCTCAGATGCATAGGAAATAATTGAAAAGACCATGGCTTGGATCAAGCACACCTCAGTCCTTGCTCTTTAGAACTTTGGGAGAGGTCCTTGACAGCAGATTTTTTTTCAAAGCAACATGTCTTTTGACATCTTGTCAGCTGTTACCCAGGGTGTTAATTGTGGATCCAAGTAAAATTAGATCATTGATAATTTCAAACTTCATCAATCAAAAAAATCATAGTATTTGGATACTATTGGAGTCAAGGATTCTGAAGCTTCGTCTGACATACTTTGGGCATGTTGTAAGGAGGGACTGGTCCTTGGAGAGGGACATCATGTTTGGGAGAGTGGAGGGACGGCGCAAGAGAGGAAGACCCTCGACGAGATGGATTGATTCTGTGAGAGGAGTGGTGAGAATGAGTGTGTTTGAGACAGCGAGGTTGGCACAGGATCGAACGGCATTTAGGGTTCTTGTACATAGGGTCGCTATGAATCACAAGCGACTCAATGGCACATAACAACAACATTACATAGTAAAAGATAATGGGATATTAGTGTATCTGGATCTCTTAGTTTCTTTCTCTTTTGGGATATATTTAAAAAGTCTCCAGGGTTTTGCAATTACAAATAATAGTGAGGTAAATATCCATATTCATAAGACATATTGCATGGTGAAAATGTATCTCTACAACAAATTCCTGGAAATAGATGTTTGGGTCAAAGAATTTCTACATTTGTGTTTTTCCTAGATCATGTCAAATGGGCCCATACAGCTAGACCAATTTTAATTCTTTTTAAAAAGATGTGAGAATGTATATTGTCTCACATCATACCAATACAACTTGTTTGCTTCTTTGACAATTTTCTTGTTAAAAAACCAAACACAGCAGTTGTAATTTAAATGTGCTGTTTTATTATTGGACACTTTGTGCATGTTTAATAGAGAAAGCGAAACCAGAGTACTCCTTGGAGGCAAGGGTGACAAAACTTCATCTCACAAACTTTGAACAAGTTGATAGAAGGGGCTATATCATGCTTGGGAAGGTGGGAGCTCAGCAAAAGAAAGGAAGATCCTCAACTAGATGGGTTGATACAGTGTGGCAATGGGCTCAATTGCATATAGGATAATGAGAAGATGAGAATGGCACAGGACAGGATTCAGATATGTTGTTCATAGGGTTGCTATCAGTCATACTTGACTTAATGGCCCTTAGTAATAACTATAATGGTATTTATTTTTCCTTATCTATGAGTTTGTTCATATATTCTTTCATATCAACTAGGTGACAGATCTATTTTGTTGTTTTGTTCTGCTTTGTTCTTTTCATTGCCATCCAGGATAACCTACTAAAAGCTGACCTGTCAGTGTTGTTTTTGTTTTTGTTTTTTTTAACAGCTATGATTAGCACAGGAGAAGATCACTCATCTTTCTCCCAAAAAGAAGCTGGTGGATTCTAACCATTTGCCTTTGGGTTGGCAGCACACCTCCTTGCCCAATGAGCCACCATTGTTCCCTTAATTGGATTATTAATATTCTTACATAATAAAGAAATGTCTTGGAGTGGGGGTGGGGTAGGCAAGGAGAAAAGTGCAACAATGAATGAATGGAATTCCAAAATCTCTGTAGATGTTCATTGAAATAAAAAAAAAAATGAAAATAAAATAAAGAAATGTCTTTGTAATGTGCACGTACATAGTATAAATGTCCCCTAAAGTTTTCCATATTTACTTTGTTTATAGTATTCTTGGCCATGTAGAATTAAAAATGTATATGAAATTGAATTTATCAATTTTACTTTTAATGAGTTCTGGGTTGTGTATCATACTGTGAAAGGCTTTTCTTAGTTCAACATTATTTATGGCTTTTCTCCTAGTACTTTTATGTTTATATCTTTTATCTATCTGTGATATATTTTGGGGTAAGAGGTGAGGTAAGAAAAAACTCAACACCTTCCAAGTGACTAACTCACTTATACCAACACCATTTATTGAACATAGATTGCAAGACGTTTATTGCATGGTTTTATTGCACTGTTTTGCAAGCCATCATTAATAACCACATTAAAGAATTAGCATGCATGTAAACTAACACATATTCTGTATTCATAACTTTTATACTAGACACTCTGAAAGCATTTTATGTTAATTTTAAAGCTGAGAAGCATGATCTTGAGGGATGCTTAAGTAACTTTCTCAAGGGGACAAAGCTAGTAGGTAGCACAGCCAAGATTCAAACCCCGGGCCTGTGAGGCTCCAAACTTGACTCTTCTCTTAGTGACTATAATATACTACTAGTGAGGAAGCAAGGCTAAACCACTATGCCATGCAGCTTACCTCTTTATAATGCTGTTGTTGAGTGCCTTCAAGTCAAGCACAACTCATAGTGACCCAATGAACAAATGGCCTGAAGTCCCTCTACAACTATAGACATTTATCAAAGTTCATAGAGTTTCTAGAGGCATGTTATTTAGGAAGTGGATGTCACTCCTGCTAAGCACTCAGCAACTATTTAATAAAGAATAACAGCCTCTTTCTTATTAAAAAAGTTGATGATGCTATCTTTGTATGACTCCCACAAGCACCTTCTAAGAGAAAAGCAAATTGCATTGTCCTGTCAGCCTGCTGATGCCTAAGCAGTGGAAAGTATTTGTGGGTTACTTGCTGCTTATCCAGTAAGCTCTGGTGGTGTAGTGGTAAGGAGCGGCACTGCCAGCCTAAAGCCATCAGCAGTTTGAATCCACAGGAGAAAGATGGACAGTCTCTTCACTTGCAGTTTACTAACTCTGAAAGCCTGATGGAGGGTCAACTGTGAGTCTCGTCAATTCAACAGGGCTTAACAACAATGCTTCCTAATAGAATTGAAGTACCTGAGAAATGTGTTTGGATACCAAATACCTAAGGATGTTTTATTTAAATGCACTCCACTTATGAGTTAAATAGCCACATGAAAGTTCAGTAAGCATACTTTAAGTGTCAATACATTAAAAAATTGAAAAGAAAATACATGTTTATCACACTTTATAGTTTAACAGAAAATACTCATTTAATGCTCATGAAAGCTCTGGAAATTGACTTATTACCCTCAGCTAATTGAGGAGAAAAATAAAGCTTAGTGACTCAAAACTACACAAATTAAACCCATAAGTTTGCACAATATTTTCTATTTTTTAGATATTCCTAATTATTATTTCTGGATTTATTACAAAAACATCTAAATTCCAGAAAGATAGTAGTATACAGTGCCTATAAGTTTATTAACATCAATATATTTGTCCTGATGATGTGCTTGTAATTTATTAATTAAGATGATGTGGAACATTTATTTTTTTTAACTTTTTTCCATTTCTTTTGCTTGGAAAAACTCCCCAAAATACCTTTTATTGTTTAAAACAATATATGCAAAAAAAAAAACCTGCAATAGGTTGTTAGATTTTTTTTAATGTAACAAATCATATGATTTTATTACTTACAGCAGCTCCATTTTTCATTTAGCCTTCTGACTTTGTGCTTGTGCATTCAGTACTTTCACACAATTTTCTGCTCCTCAGTAAGAAAAGCACGGTTGATCTTGTCATGAACACACTTAGCACATGTGAAACTAACTACCGTAAGCTCTGCTGACATGTTTTTTGTATTTGACAACCTCCTGAGAACTTTAGGTCTCACAGCACTCACCGCTCTTGGTCAGCCAGGGCACACACCACATACAGATTTTGGTTCTTTCCCAACCTTCTTAGTATAAAGGTAAACAAATCTATTATCAGGAGTTCGAGACAGCCTAGTTTTGTTAGAGGCTGTGTTGTAGGACAGCCTACAATGGAAGGTCAGACTTTGGACCATTTTGAATGCCTCTACACAGCGTCTCCCAGACTGTTAGATTACATATGGTACGGTGCTGCTTTGATTAGTTTCTAAAACTCAAGGATTTAAACTGGAACACTGTAAGAACCTGGGAAAACAGATGCTTTATATATATATCTTGGGATAGTTTAGTTGCCAAGTGCTTCTTTCACATCTGCCCCTTCCTTTCTCTTCTCAATGTTATCACCCTATTCAGCCTCTTAGGTCTTTCCCCCACAGTCTATGGTAATAATCTTTTAATTGGTCTTTCTTTGGGTTTTTAAAAATTATTATTTCTTTGTACACAACTCTGGGTTAATACCTCCAAAAAATCAAACCAGACCCACTGTCATCAAGGTGATTCCAACTCACAGCAATCCTATGGGCCAGGGTAGAATTGTCCCATAAGGTCTCTATGCTGTAATCTTTACAGAAGCATATTGCCAGGTATTTCTCCTGTTCAAAGATGAGAGAGTTCAAACTTTGAACCATTTTGGTCAGCAGCTAAGAAATTTAACCGCTCCACTAACAAATCCAAACCCACTACCCTCCAGTAGATGCCAACTAATAGCAAAAAAGTAGGCCAGGGTAGAACTACCCCATAAGGTTTCCACAGCAAAAGCAGACGGCTTCATTTTTCTCCTATGGAGGATCTGGCCAATTTGAACAGCCTATCTTATTAGCAGTGGAGCACTTAACCACTGCTTCACGAGAGCTCCATAATCTTTTATACCCAAATCCATGCCATTGAGTTGCTCCTGACTTTGAAATTCCTCTTTATAATCTAGTAAATAAAATCCAAGCTTCTCATCTAAGCATTCAAAATCCACTGTGAATTCTGGCCTCACTCCCTGTCTGGCCTTGGATAACTCGTCTCTTCAGTTCTCTCCTCTTCCCTATCCCCAGCCCCCACCCCCTTCTTTTTTCTCTTCTTTTATATTGCTCAAGGTTGTTACTGTGCTAGGGGCCATGGCCTATGGATTCACAGTGACCCTATGAACAACAGATCTGAACCCTGTCCTTTCCTGTGCCATCCTCATAACTTCTGACATACTTGAGCCCATTGCTGTGATTACGATTTGAAACTTTCTGGTTTAGCATCTTCTTCTCTTTTGCAGATTTCTTTCTAAACTTGATGTCCTTCTCAAAGAATAACCTTTCCTAGCAACATGCCCAAAGTATGTGAGAGGAAGCTTTGTAATTTTTTTACCCATAAGAGCACTCTGGCTGTACTTTCTCCAAGATATAGTTGTCGTTCTTTTGGCAGTCCATGGGATATTCAGTACTCTTCTACAACACCACAACTCAAAGGCATTGATCCTTCTTCTGTCATCCTTATTCATTGTTCAACTCTCAGATGGATAGCAAGTTATGGAAAATACCACAGCTTGAATTACGTGCACCATAGTCTTCAAGCCGACATCCTTGCTTGTCAGTAATTGGAGAGGTCCTTGACTGCAGACTTTTCCAGTACAACACACCTCCTTTACTCCTAACTTCTGGTAGTAAGAATATTGACTGTGAATCCAAGTAAGATGAAATCATTGACAATTTCTACCTTTTCTCCATCTATCATGATGTTACCCATCAATCCAGTGGTGAGAAGTACTGTTTTCTTGAAGTTGAAATGTAATCCATATTTGAGGCTTTGATCTCCTGCATAAAGTGCTTCAAGTCCTCCTCACTTTCAACAGTCAGAGGTTGTGTCATCCACATAACAAAGGTTGTTGATAAACCTCCAATCTTGATGCTGTATTCTTCTACACAGCGTCTAGATTCTTGAGTGATTTGCTCACTATACAAATTGAATAGGTATGGAGGCAGGATACAACCTTGACACATACCTTTCTTTTAAATTGTTACTGTTGTTGTTATGTGCCATTGCTTAACAACAACAATGGGAGAGCTCTGTTGGACTAGTGTATAGAAAATTATGCTACCAAGCCAAAGATGGATGATTTTAATCTGCGGCCCTCAGGCCTGGTTTTAATTGTTTTTGGTCAACCATTCTTCTAAGAGGTATAGCACTGGTCTGTCCATTTGCTGTACAGAGGTAACTCATGGTTGCTGTGATGCTGAACACTGTTACACTGATGTGTCAAATGTAATAATGGTTACCCATGGTGGACAGTGTTTGGTGGAGCTCCAAAAAACAGGCTTGTAAGCAGGAGTGGCATCCACTTCCGAAATAACTTGCCTCCGGAAACTCTATGAACCTGGGAGAAATGATGAAAGTTATACAAGTGTTCAGGTCTTTCATTCATAGGGTCACTATGCATCATCTACGACTTGATGACACTTAACAACAACATGTGCAGTTGAATTGCTTGTGACTCATAGGGAAAGAATCATACAGACTCTTCCTAATAATCATGCCCTGGAGAGTTCAAGGAAATGAGACTTGGATTTTTTAGAATTATTTATTATTAGCTAGATTTTTTTTTAACTGAAAAAGGAATACATGCATTCTAAGAGTTCAAATAGAGATGGGTGTATTGGAGACAATGAGGTGGGCACAGGATAGAGCAGGGTTCAGAGCTGTTGTACATAGGGTCACTATGAGTCATGAGTGACTTGACGGCACTTAACAACAAACAAAAATCGTCACTGTTGTTATGTAATGTCTAATTGACTATGACTCATAGTGACCCTATGCACAATAACTCTGAACCTTGCTCAATCTTACTGTCTCTGATACACTCTACCTTATTACCCCATTTATTGTGTCAATCCATCTCATCTGAGGTCTTCCTCTCCTGCACTGTCCCTCCACCTTTGCAAGCATGATATTCTTCTCCAAAAACTGGTCCCTTCTGGCTACATGCCCAAAGTATGTGAGGGAGTCTTGAAATCCTTGCCTTCAAGGAACAGCTTGGTTTCACCCTCTTCAGGACAAACCTGTTTGTTCTCTTGTCAGTCCATGGTATGTTCAATACTCTTCTCCATCACCACAACTCAAAGGCATAAATTCTTCTTCTGTCATCCTTGGTCATTGTCTAGTTCTCTGATGCATAGCAAGTTCTCTGATCCATAGTCTGGATCAGGCACACCTTAGTCTCTGACATCATTGCTCTTAAGTATTCTGGAGCGGTCCCTAACAGTAGATTTTTCTAATGCAATTAGTCTTTTGGTTTCCTGACTGCTGGTACCAAGAATGTTGATTGTTGAAACAAGCAAGCTGAAATTATTAGCAATCTCAATCTCTTCTCCATTTATTATGGTGCTGCTAATTGGCCTAGTGGTGAGAATCTTCATTTTCTTGGTGTTGAGCTTCAATCCATATTGCAAACTACAGTCTATGACCCTCTGCAGCAAATGCTTCAGGCCCTCCTCAGTTTCAGCAAGTAAGGTATGTCATCTACATAATGCAGGTTGTTGGTAAGTCTTCCTCCAAGCCACATGCCATCTTCCTCTTCATAAAGTCTAGCCACTACCAACATTAAATCTTCAAGTCCAGCCCAAAAGCTTTAAAATTAGGTGCCATGAAGAACAGAAGGTCCAAAGACCATTATGGTAAAAATAGCAGGATAATTAGTAAAACATGGATGGGAACTCAAGGGGGGAAAGGGTAGAACTGGAGGGGTGAGGATGAATAGAGGCGAAACCACAGGGTTTCACAGTTTGTTGGGAGGAGGGAGTGGGGGAAGGAAATGGGAAGGATCCAGGTGAAAAGACAGGGTAATGATGGGCAAGGTCCGAAGGTGATTAGTGTACAAAACATAATGCATGAGAATGATTGAAATACAATGTGAAAAAGAATAGTGTGAAAAACAATGAATGCAAACTTTGTAAGCAAACCAATTTTTTTTTAAAGTAAAAGAACTACTCTGACTGAAATCTGAAGAGACATGGGGAGACAGGAGATCATCAGGATCGTTTTGCTGTCCTGTTATCAGAGTGCAGGTAAAAGGGTGAGAATGTATTCTGCTACCTGGATAAAGATTCCATGTAGCATTGACACCAGGATGAACACAAGAGACAGAATGAAAATTTTCCAGCTTAGTAGCACAAATTGATCACTACAAGCTTACAAATTAATGCACTCATATACTGCTGGGGGTGACTGTAAAATGGTGCAACAACTATGAAAAATAGTATGTCCCTTCCTTAAAAAGTTGCAAAGGAAAATAGCATTTGATACATTAATTTCACTTCTAGGTATACACCCTAAAGAAATAAGAACTGAAACATGAAAATATGTATGCACACTCATGATGTTCATTGTAGCATTATTTATAATGGGAAAGAAAAACAACCCAAGTTCCCACCAGAGCATGAATAGATACACAACCTATGATACATACACACAATGTAATACTATGCAAAACTAAAGAATAACAAAGAATCCAGGAATCACTGCAAATCACTTATAAATCTAGACATTATGCTTAATGAAATAAATAGCTCAGTCATAAAAGGACAACTATTGTATGAATTCACTGTTACCAAAAAAAAGGTAAAGTTTATACATAAAAACATTATTTGATGGTTACCAGAGATAGAAGGGAAAAGGAAGGAAAGGCAAAAATTCAGTAACTAGATAATAGAGATGTAATAAGTTGGATGAAGGCAAAGTCAATAAACAATAAAAGGATGATCAGCAAAATATCACTAAAAAAAGGGAAGACATGAAGAGGTGCACAAGAAACACAGTTTACTATGGTAAACACTATTAAACAATCCTTTATCAGTGATAATAAGCATGAGTTGCATCCACTTTCTAAACAACATGCCTCTGGAAACTATATGAACTTGGGTAAACGACAGTAGTTATAGAAAGGCTTCAGGCTTTTTGTTCATAGGTTCACTATGAGTCATGCTCGACTTGACACAATCAACAACAACGTACAAGTTGATACAGAGACAGACCAGAAATCAGACCATGACCTACATGGGTCTGACAGAAATATTTCTACATTAACATTGTTGTTATGTACCATAGAGTCAGAACCAACCCATAGCTGACTCTCCAGCAGGTTTTCAGAGACAGTTAATCGCATGGGAGGAGATTGCTCATCCTTCTCCCATGGAGCAACTGGTGGCCTCATTGAGAAAATCTGCCATCAGGGACATCTCCCAAGTGCTGAAAAGCAGAGATGTCAGTCTAGAGATGAAGATGCGCCCGATCCATACCGTGGTCTTTGCTATTACTTGCTATGCAGCAGAGAGTTGGACAGTGACTAAGGGTGATAAAAGAAGTAATTGATGCCTTTGAGTTGTGGTGCTCGAAGAGTGTTGAACATATTATGGAGAGCCAAGAGAACAAACATGTCTGTCCTGGAGAGGGTGAAACCAAGTTGTTCCTTGGAGGCAAGGATTTTGAAGCTCTGTCTCACATACTTTGGGCATGTTGCCAGGAAAAAACAGTCCTTGGAGAAGAACATCATGCTTGGAAAGGTGGAGGGACAGTGCAGAGGAGGAAGATACTGGATGTGATGGATTCACACTGATTGGGGTAATGGGTATGAGTATGTCAGAGACAGTGAGATTGGCTCAGGAAAGGACAGGGTTCACAGATATTGTACATAGTGTCATGAGTTACAAGCAACTCAACGGCACACAACAACTGCAAATATATCCATCCATGTACATAGTAGAGCTAATAGGGGGAAACATTATGAAAGCTTCCTAAATATAATCAAACACCCAAAATGAATGAGTTACTGGTCCTAAGACCTCAGGAATAATCTCTAGGGGCATCAAGGTTTATTTGCTTAAAATAGTCCATGAAGGTCGCATATGACATCCTACTTTAGAGCCTAGCATCTGGGTTCTCACAAGCAACTATCAAAGCTTTAATTGTTGATCTCTCCTATCTGGAACAGAGAAGTGGGAAGAAAAGCAAATATACATAGAAACAATTAATTCAAAGGATGCTGTTGTTGTTGTTATTGTTATGTGCCGTCGAGTCGCTTGCGACTCATAGTGACCCTATGTACAACAGCCCTAAACTCCGCTCTGTCCTGTGCCAATCACACTGTCTCCGACACTCTCATCCCAATTATCCCAGTCACTGAATCAATCCACCTCATAGAGGGCCTTCCTCTCCTGCGCTGTCCCTCTACCCTCCCAAGCATGATGTCCCTCTCTAAGGACTGGTCTCTCCTCACAATATGTCCAAAGTATGTTAGACGGAGCCTCAGAATCCTTGCCTCCAAGGAGCCACCCGGTTTAACCCTTTCCAAGACAAATCTATTTGTTTTCCTAGCAGTCCATGGTATTCTCAATACTCTTCTCCAGCACCACAGCTCAAAGGCATCAATTCTCCTTCTATCCTCCTTGGTCATTGTCCAACTCTCTGATGCATAACAGGTGACTGTGAAGACCATGGCATGTATCAGACGCACCTTAGTCTCCAGAGAGACACCATTGCTCTTCAGTACTTTGGAGAGGTCCCTAACAGCAGACTTTCCCATGACAATGCGCCTTTTAATTTCCTGGACTATGGAGAGACTATTTAAACCTCAATCTCCACCAACTCTGAGACGAGAAGTAGATGGTGCCTGGCTACCAGGACCAACAGCTCTAAAAGTGATCACTGTGGAAAATTCTGGAGAGAGTGGAGAAAAATTGTGCAATGAAGCACAATCATAAAAAAGGCCAGGCTTACTGATAGAGATCGGACCCTTGATAGATGACCGAAACACCCTCTGAGCCCGGAACTTAGCTCACCTCTGTGGTTCAACTTCCAGTCAAATCATAGAGAAGCCTATAAGGTGAACTTTAACACCTAATGGCATGTTCCTTTTTTAGAACAATGAAGGATGAAAGGGGTATCACCAGCCAGGCATAAAGCGCAGAAGGCAGGAAAGGGCAGGATGTAAGGATTATTGGAAACACATGCAGGAATCATAAAGAACCATATTCTTTATTATTTAAACGCATACAAATGTTTGAATGTAGAACTATTTTGCTTTGTAAGATTTCACTCAAATTAAACCTATCACACAAAGATTTAACTACCTGATTTCCAGTCCTCCCCAACCCCCCCAAATTGTCCTCATCTTCAATTATATATGATGACACTGAAGTGTTCTTATAGTACAGTAGTTAAGGAGTTGGCTTTTGAAACGCAATGTATACCAAAGTTTGTAAGCAAACCAATTTAAAAAAAGAAGAAATTGGCTCTTGGAGTCAGCTTGCCTGGGCTTTATCCTGGCATTGCTGTTTACTAATTCCTAGCAATGCCTTGGCACCTAGCAACAACAACAACTGGTGCCTGCTCCACAGGGTGTTATGAGGATTTGCTTAGGCAACATGTGTGAACAGTTTAATCCAGTCTGGCTCATAGTAATCTTTAACTGTTATTATTCTTATTAAGATCAGGATGTACAGACCTTAACAAGAGGTCTTAGTGAAGGAAAATGCAACAGAAAGAAAAAGAAATTCAGAAATAAAAAGGTCTTTGTAACATGGCTTAGGGACTCTCTGGGTCATGCAAATAGTTAACATGCTTCTAATAAAGTTTGATATTTGAGTCTACCCAGTGGTACATCATAAGAAATACTTGAAAGTGTGCATCAAAAAAATCAGTCATGGTCAGTCTGTCCTGACCAGTTTATAGTCTGTTATGAACATCTAATAAACCTCAGTTTCTTTCTCTTGAAAAAAAAAAATTCAGTCATTACCTACAACCAGGTGAGAATAAAATAGATGAATGGGACCTTCTAAGAATCAATCATATCTCTATGTACAACAAAAAGCTTCTCCAACAAGATAAGAAGAAAATCCACAGACTGGGGAAAAATATTTGTTGATGACCTGTTAAGGGATTTATATGTAAAATTTATAGAATACTCCAGTACCTTAACAAGAATAAAGTAAGCAATTCAATCACATAATTGACCCAGGATATAAATATAAACTTCACCAAAGAAGAAATTAAGATGGAAAAAAAAAACCACTTGAAGTACTGTTCAAAATCCCTAGCTCTTAGACAGATGCAAATCAAAACAACTATGAGATATCATCTCACCCCAGCAACTATACCAAAGTTCAACAGGACAGCAAACAACAAATGCTGGTGAGATTGTGGAGAAATTGAAACTCGTATTTCCTGCTGGTGGCAGTTAAAATGATATAGCCCCTATGGAAAGCTATCTGGTGCACTTTCTCAAATAGTTGGAAATAGACATACCATTTGACCCAGCAATTCCACTACTGGTAATATATCCTAAAAAAACCAGAGCCATACTCAAGTGGATATATGCACACCTGTTTATTGCTGTGTTTTCCAAATAGCAAAGAGATGGAAGCGACCCAAATTCCCAAAAATAAAACAATGGATAGAAAAACTATGGTACATTTACACAATGGAATATTATGGAGCATTGAAAAACAATGAACTTATAAAGCATTACATGACATGGGTTAGCCTGGAGAATATTATGCTGAGTGAAATATCTCAGTCACAAAAGGACAAATACTGTATAATACTCCTGTTATAAAATAGGACAGATGAAGGTGGAGTGGGCAGAGAATGAGGAAAGAGTGGATAGATAATAAACACCACAGTAGAACAGATGAGGGTAAGGACTGTTCGAGAGGAATATGTTATTAAGCATTATACGTATGTCAACAGTCCGAAACAAGAGGTGCATTGCTGCTAGAGGAGAGGAGAGGGAAGGAAAGGGAGAAAATGTGCAACAAAAAAAGGAAAAGAATTATAAATAACAAGAAAGTTACTTGGAGGATGGGGAAGGAAGAGGGAAACAGGAAAATGTACAATAATGAGTGAATGAAAATCCAACTTTAACTTAAAAAAATCAGTCATTAAAAATGCTGACATCAGGCTTGGGGGGAGACTGGAAAAAGATGGGATAAATTATGTATGCTGCACTGAAAAAGATGAGAGCTAGAACTGTTGAAAAGGGATTTATGATTAAGTATTATTGTCATGACAGGAGTCCAGAACGAAGGCTGCATCGTGGAGTGGACTTGGGGGGAGGGATTATATAACAGTGAAAGATTTTTTCTTTTACTTTTCAAAGAGAAGAATGAACTGGAGGGGAGGGGTGGGCAGGAAGAAAAGTGCAACAATGAATGAATGGAAATCCAAAATCTGTAAATTTTCATTAAAATTAATAATAATATTAAATTTTAAAAAACGCTTTATTGCACTATTCTACCTTGACACAGATGGAGCCATTAGTCAACTTAGTGATAATTATGCTTGTTCTTGTTGTTTGGTTTTAACAATGGAGAGGAGAGGAGAAGATAGAGAAGAAAGACCCAACAATTTGCTAGAGTCATCTATAACGTCCTCTGCCATGTTACTCGAGCCAGTTACCCTATTTCCTACTAACCATACTTCAGTTGGTTATTGCTACTTGTAACAGAAAGAGCCCTAAGACAGTCCCTAATGTCATGGCTACTGAAGGACATTTTTTTTAAAATCTACTAGATTATAAGATCCTTGTGGGCAAAGATTACGTTTTTCATTTACCAAGTACATCATTCTAGTACCTAGTGCAATGCACTATGTTATCTAATAAAAAAGCAGTAATACAATTTATGAATTAATAACTTGGTATGCTATGTCTCAGTCGACAGGCTAAGAATAAGCCACATTTTTTCTTGAACACTTTGTCTCCACATAAATTTAGTTGCTGCCATGTGCACAGTGGTGTTTTGTTATGTAATTTGATCTGAATGACAAGACTATACTAGTTAGGGTTCTCTAGCCGACTTAAGCAAGAAAGTAATTTATTGAAATTATATAGGATAGCTCACATATTCATTGGAAAAGCTGAGCTGACTTTGGAAAAGACAAGATAGTTCTGAGGATCTAGTGGTAAACTCCCCTAAATCCACCGTGGTTATGAATTAGCTTTGTCTCTTTTTTCTGTCCTAGTCATTCTGTTGTCCCAAGAGAGATTAGGCAAGGCTGGATCATGTACCCATTTCTGGCCCAAGTTGTTGTTGTGTGGAATTAAGTTGGAACTGACACATAGCTGACCCTCCAGTGTGTTTTCAAAGGCAATAAATCAGACAGGAGGAGATTGCTCATCCTTCTCCCATAGAGCAGCTGGTGGATTCAAATTGTGTGCCTTTGGGATTGCAATACAGCTTGGTCCAAGAATGGGGATCAAATTCACTTAAATTACACCAGAGGAGTAAATGGAGAGAGTTGTTTCTCCAAGAAAAATTTCAGGGTTAATAGAAACAGGCAAGTTCCAGGCACATACTAGTTAGACACAACTTTAAGTATTGTAAAAGCTGGCAATTATAAGGAATAAAACAAGCCTAAAAGATGGTAATTTGTAATTTAATAATGTGGGGGAAAGACAATAAGAAATAGCCCAAACCCCACTGCTGTTAAGTTGACTCTGCCTCATAGCAACCCTTCATCAGGGCTCCACGGCTGTAGATACAGGAGGAGACTGTCCAGTTCTCTTGCATAGAATCTGGTAGATTTTAACCACAGTTCTTTCTATGCACAATGTGGAATCCACTATGCCATCGAATCTCCTTAAACAGTAAATATAATGAATATATTAAGGCAACACAATGTTAGGCTTGAACTGAAGGTAGTGGGTTCTATGGTGGGAATAGTAACAACTGGCTGCATGGAGGCTGATCATTTACCAAGTGTGCTCAGTATTCTGAGGCCTCTATGCTTCTATAACCTCAATTGCCCTTCTTATCAATATTCTGTTTATTCTTCAAAACTTAACTTAAAAAAACATATGTTTATGAAGTCTTCCAAACTGGTCTCCACTCTTCAGCACTACCTACTGAAAGGTTAGTTAGTCCAGGGAAGAATGATAGGAAATTTCCTCCAGTTAAGATTTTTAGCCTGCAATGGAACATTTCTATGAGTCAGGATGAACTGGATGGTAGGGGGTACTGTGGCTATAAAATAAACAGGGAATGAAGATGAGTTAGGAAGATCCTGTAAAAATTCTTAAGCCTGAACAGAGATTTCCATTTTTGCTTTAAGTGAGATGAAATGCAATCAGAGGTTTTCAGCATAGGAGAGAGATTTTAAAAGGTGCATTCAGACTGCTGCATTGGACATAAATTTTAGCTTGGTAAAAGGCAAAAACAGTGATGATAACTCAGTGGAGGTAATGAGATGTGGTAGATTCTAGAAATATTTGGAAAATTGAGCCAACAGCTCATCCTGCTGATGTGGACTATGAGAAAAATGTGTAGAGTGATGTGTTTTGAAAGTAAAGCAATATGTGAACATGGCAGCAAATCAACTATATAGTTCTTGTTCTGAAAAGTGTATGTCCCACCCCCTCTTTCTCTTACACACAGCATCACTCCAAGAAGCCATTTGTCTCTCTTTCTCTTCATTTTGTGGCTTTTTTAAATTGTATTATTATTTTTACGTGTACCGTCAAATCAGATCTGACTGGTACAGGAGGAGATTGCCCCCTCCTTCTCCAGCAGAGCATCTTGTGGATTTGAACTGCATGCTTCCGGGACTGCAGTGCAGCATCTTGCCACTAGGCCACCAGAGCTCCCTCATTTTGTGGCTTTAACAAACATAAATTTATCCTCTTTTTTTCTTCTTCTTTTTCTATTTATTTATTTTATTCATTTATTTATTTATTATTTGTGTGTACCTTCAAATCAGATCTGACTGGTACAGGAGGAGATTGCCCCTCCGTCTCCAGCAAAGCATCTGGTGGATTCAAACTACATACCTCTGGGATTGCAGTGCAGCTTCTTGTCACTGGGCCACCAGAGCTCTCTTAAATTTAGTCTCTTATCGTAAGTGGATGGAAGTCCAAAAGCTACCTCTCAGGGAAGGCTCACCCTATCAGTTTTAGAGGAAAGTCTTCATTTACTTCAGTATCAGTAGATCTAGCATTTCTTGGAGACCTCCATAGGTATGGACCTTCCCCATTATAAAGGAGCTTCATAGCTCAGGGACCCATGGCGATGATTTCTTGATGTGCGAATGGTCTCCCCTCCCCCTTTGAGGCTTTTTTTCCTTTCATTTTCTCTCATGTGAGATAAAAATATATTACCAGTCACACTCTAAGGAAACTCTTTACTTCTGACTAAGGCTGATGTGGGATCTAGGAGTGTTGCACTCCATCCTTGAACTCTGGTGATATATAGTCTGTGGGATATGTGCTGCTAACTAAGGGGTTACTTATAACAGAAATAGCAGCTCTGAGGCGAAAAAAGACAGTCTTCTTAAGTGTGATTTACAGCCTTGGAAACCCAGTGGAGGATCAATTCTGAGTCGGCTTTGACTTCATGAATTTCAAGAACATTCCACCCTGAATCCTCTTACTAGTTGGTTTATCAAATTAAGGGGGCAGGGGGAGGGTCCTTAGAGGTCATTACATAGTTTCCATATTATATCATTTTATACATGTTTTTTTGAAGAGCACAAATTTAATCCATTGCATTTCACCCTTTGGCTCCCTCAAATCCATGTCTTTGTGACATGCAGAACAATTTTACCCTATCACTCCATCATAAAAAGTCTTAAGAACAAATTCCATCCTGGAGCAAAATTCTTCTTCATCTATGAATCTAGAATGTAAGTTTTCAACGTACACAGTGGTGGCATAGGCACTTTGTAGATATTTTCATTACAAATGAGAGAAAATAGAGTGTAAGGAAAGACACAAGCACCAATGCCAATAAAAGTTTACATTAGCTCTCAAGGTTTAACTTAGTCCTCAAGACCATCTAGGCACAGGCTCTGCCCTGTAGACTCTAGATGTTGCTCAGAGTGGAGGCTCTTTGATCCTGACTTTCGTTCTGCCATCTAGGGCTGCTCCAAGAGCACTCTGTTCCCTCAGCTTTGAGTGGCTCCCTCCTTCTGCCCTATCATGTGAGCCCTACCTCCTCAGCTTTGAATGGCAGCCCCTTCTTAAAGGTAACTCCACACTCTGGACTAGCGTTGGCAAATGTCTGACTCTTTAAAACCCAAGGAACCCCACCCTTAGAAACCTCAGAAGCTGTGGGCTCTCACTTTGAGGCCACAGAGGTTGTTGCCTTACCCTTTGAGAGTAAGGTAGTTCTCTTGATTTCCAGGTTTCTTGATATCAAAGAGGCCAACCTGCTTTTGTGATTATTACAAAATTTTAGCTCAGCTGCTAAATGCCCAGAGGCCTTCCATGCCAGCAGTAAGCCTTGGCTCAAAGACTTCCAGGTTTATAGCCCTACAGGGTGGCAAGCCCAGCTCCACCAAGTGCTAATGTGCACCCCATCCTATTAAGAACCTTTCTGTCCACCGGTTGGCTTCCATGCCATCTTGTGTCATTCTGCTGGTGTTCAGGCCTCCTGGTTCTGCTGCTGCATTTCTCTACCATTGTTTCTTATTTTCAGGTGTTAAATTCTTCTTTCCTTCTAGCATTCATCAGGATTTCCTTTATCTTCCATAATTACACCAACAGTCTCTTTAAGGCAAACTAGGCTTTTCCAAATGTTGTTGCTGGTCTTGTTGTTAGGTGCTGACCAGTTGATGACAACTCACAGCAATCCTGTGAACAATGGGTCTTTAACTTTGGTCTCCCTGTGCCATTCTCATCATCTTTGACACACTTGAGCCTATTGTTGCAGTCACTGTGCCATTCCATCCCATTGAGAGTCTTCCTATTTTTTTTTCTGACTCTCTGCCTTTCCAAACAAGATATACTTTGCAAGGAATAACCCCTTCTAACAATATTACAAAATATGTGAGGTAAAGTTTTATCATCTTGGCCTCTAAGAAGAGTTCTTGTTGCGCTTTCTCTGAGACCTGTTTTTTCTTTGTCAGTCTGTGGGACATTCAGTTCTCTTCTCCAACACTGTAACTCAAAGGATTGATTCTTCTTCTGTCATGCTTGTTCATTGTACAACTCTCAGATGCATAGCAAGTGATTGAAAATACCATGACTTGAATCAGGATCACCTTAGTCTTTAAATGGACACCATTGTTCATTAGTACTTTGGAGAGGTCATTGAGAGCAGACTTACCCATCTTTAGATTCTTCACTGCTGGCACTATGGGAGTTGATTGTGAATCCAAGTAAGATGAAATAATTGACAATTTCAGCCTTTTCTCCATCAGTCATGATGTTATCTTTTAGTCTAGAGGTGAGGATTATTATCTTACCTATGTTGAAATGTAATCCATATTGAAGACTGTCATTTTTAATCTCCTGCAACAAGTGTTTCAAGTTCTCTTCACTTTCAGCAAGCAGGATTGTGTCATCTGCATAACACAGGTGGTTGGTTTTTTAACTTTTTTAATTTGGTTTGCTTACAAAGTTCATATACATTGAGTTTCACACTGTCCTTCATTCACATTGTGTTTCATATAGTCATTCCCATCCATTATGTTTTATAAAATTAATCACCATTGAACTATCCAGATCTTTCCCATTTCCTTATAACACAGGTTGTTGATGAGTCTTCCTCCAATCCTGTTGCCACACTCTTCTTCATAAAAAAACCATCCTCTTGGATTATTTGTTCAGCATATAGACTGAATACATATGGAAAAAGAATAGAGCACAAATGCACATCTATCTTGATTTTAAACCGTGTGGTGGTCCCTTGCTATATTCAGACAATAGCCCCTTGGTCTAGGTTTTTTGTGAGTACAATTAATTTAGCATTCTGGGATTCCCATTATTCTCAGTGTTAGCTGTGTGTTATGATCCACCAAGTCAAATGTCTTTTCATAGTCAATAAAACACAAGTAGACATTCTTCTAGTCTTTTTCCGTCAAGACACATCTGACAATCAGCAGTGATATACCTGGTGCCACAACCTCTTCTAAACCTATCTTGAAGCTCTTGCATTTCTCTGTCAATATACTGGTCTAACTATTTTTGGATGATCTTCAGCAATATTTTGCTTACAAGTGATATTAGTGATACTGTTTGATAATTTCTACATTCTTTTGGATCATCTTTCTTGGGAATGGAAACAATTATGGATCTATTACAGTCGGTTGGCCAGGTAGATGTCTTCCAAATTTCTTGATGCAAACTGGTGAGCACGTCCATGGTTGGAACTATTAGATAAATGAAACATGTCAGTTGGTGTCCCCTCAACTCCTGCGGCCTTATTTTTGTCCAATGCCTTCAGTGAAGCTTGAACCTTTTTCCTTAATTATAATTGGTCCTTGATCATATGCTACTTCCTGAAATGATTTCATGTCAGTGAATTCTTTTTGGTAAGGTGACATTCTGTATTCACTCCAAGTTCTTTTGAATACTGAAAGATGCAGTGGCAAAATGCTGTATTGTTGTTAGATGCCATCAGGTTGAATATGACTCATAGCGACCTTATGAACAACAGACCTGGATCCTGGCCTCTCCTGCACCATCATCACCATCTGATACACTTAATCCCATTGTTGCAGTCACTATGTCAAGCAATCTAATTGGACTTCTTCCTCTCTTTGCCAAGCCTCCACCATGCCAAGCATGATGTCCCTTTTCAAGGAATAGCCTCCTCTTGCACACGTCCAAAGTACAAGAGCTGAAGCTTCGCCCCATTCTTGCCTCCATGGAGGACTCTGGCTTCACTTTTTCCAAGATATATCTATTCATTCTTTTGACAGTCCATGGGGAAAAGTCCCTAGAGAAAGTGCAACCAGGATGTTCTTTACAGGCAAAAATGGTGAAACTTTGTCTTGTGTGTTTTGGGCATGTTGTTCTTGGAAAAAGACATCGTGCATGAAAAGATGGAGGGTCAGTGAAAGAAAAGTGCTGCTGTTCACACGGTCACCACAGGTCGTAGGTAACTCTAAGGCACCTAAAACAACATCATATTGGGGTCTGGAGCTCTGGTGGCCTAGTGGATAAGGAGTTGCACTGCCAACCCAAAAGCATGTAGTTTGGATTCATGAGCTGCTCCATGGAAGGAAGATAGACAGTTTCCTTTGAGCAATTGACAGCCTCTGAAAACTCACTGAAGATCATTATGAGTCAGTTCTGACTTGCAACACATAACAACAACAAAAACAGCATTTTGTGGCAGGGAGCTCTGGTAGCAGAGACCTTAAAGAGTTGTGTTCCTAACCCAAAGGCCTGCTCTCTCTCTTTGAATTGACCAAGGGCTCTAAAGGAGAAAAATGGATGATATTCTCCCAGGTGATTTGTAGCCTTGGAAACCCAATGGAAGATCAGTTGTGAATTTGAGGTATTGATTTTTGGCTATTTTAAAATCTTGGGGCAGTTGGCTTCCAATGGTGAGTTTGTGTTGGGAAATAAAGGCCTAACCCCCTTCCTCAAAGCAGGACAGTTTTGAGTGGCTCTGAGCTCTAAACTTATTTGCAGTGTAAGCTCAAAGCTTTTCTTGCAACCTGGTCTTTGAACCAGTTCTTTCCAATTTGACCTCCTGCTGAAAATTTCCATTTTTTACCCTAAATACATTGAATCAGAATCTGCAATTTTACAAGATCTCTAAGTGATTCTTATGTTTATATAATAATATATGTATACTTCATAATATATACTGTATAGTTAAGATCACTTGGGAAGGTTGTTAAAATATAGATTCTGATTCAGTATATCTGGGGCAGAAGTACAATTTCACAGCAGGGGGTGGAACTGGAACGAACCAGTTTGAAGCTCTGGTTACAGCTGCTTCACAATTTAACTCTGGCTCTTTTAATCATGCTTTTCTTACTTCTAATAGATGTTGTTCCCTAGATTTGCCAAATTTAGCAAATATAAATGCAGGCCACTCAGTTAAATTTGAATTTCAGATAAGTAAGAAAAAAAATTTTACTGTAAGCATGTCTCAAATATTGCATTATTTGTTGTTTATCTGAAATTCAAATTTAACTGTGCACCCTATGTTTTATCTGGCAACTCTATCCCTAAAGCACACCCTAATAAACTTCCTGTGTGTAAATCTCAGTATCTCTGAGTCTGTTTCCAGGGAACCCAGCCTATGACAGTTGGTACAAGGGAGTTATCATGAGAAGCAGACTCTAAAACGGGATTATAGAGCTGGTTTCACCCAGCAGCTGGCTTGCAGTAAGTACCTGATCATTTGTGTAGTTGTTAACCCTTGCCAAGTAGTTGTGATTTAATTGTTAAAACTCTCATCAGAGGTCAGCTAGGATGGAAGACTTGTGTAAGGGGTTGCACTGGAGAAACATCTGAGAGTTTCTGAGGAAAGAATAAGTAGATAACTTAGAGAAACAAGATTAGATGGCTGAGTCTCAGTGCTACTGGGGCACTGGAGACAGACAATGAAAGGCTGAGAGTCATTAATCACAAGGTGAAATGTGAAAGCCAGAGGCCCTCGTTGGCAGCATATAAATACTCTCATTGCCTGCAGCTGGAGGACAGAAAAAAGCTGAGGCTCAGGATCAGGACTTAATTACAAGAAAGAACATGAGCACCCCAAAGAAGGTTGAATTCTCTATCCTGGAAAGTCAGCAGCGCCAAAATAAGAGCCCTAGCTGGGGGAAAGGAGGACCCTTAATCCTCAGAAGCAAAGTGGGAACAATTAGATAATAAATTGTAACAACATATAGGTGGCCAGAAAGACTAACTATGGAGACAGTTCATAAGAACATGCCATTTGTAGGAGGTAGATAGATTGGGCCTCTAGAAAGGGAATTGTTCAATCTATGCAAATAAAAGAACAGATGATCTAGAGGTTGAGGAAGCTGCCTCATTCATTAGGCCAGAATCCACTGACTGAGAGAGAACAGTTTCCAAGCAGAGTCACCACAGGAAGTATAATGTATATATGATGATAATATCTTCATTTCTCCCCCAAAGAGACTAACGGCCATTTCCTCAGCAAAGGATATTACCCATCACTCTGAAGACTATTGAGTACAGGGTCTGGGTTGACACTTGACACGGGGGGACCTGACGTTCCATCCTGGTCTTCCTTTTAGAGTGAGATGTATGAGGACTTGGTAATAAATCGAGTCTCTGACCCAGGGTTAGGTCACAGTATAGCTATTTTCTGTCTTCAAATGCATAATTGAATGGAATTCACTGTTAATAATCATTGACGCTTAGCAAATCTGTTGGGTTTCTGAGGCTGTAAATCTTTATGGGAGGAGACTGCTTATCATTCTCCCTGAGAGTAGCTGGTATATTTGAATTACCATAAATGTACAGCCTTTGAGGGAGCAGCCATGGACAATGAAAGCTTCCGTGAGAGTTGGAAGAACTTCTACATTGTTGTCAGGGTCTAGGATTTCACCCTCCTTATAGGTGTTATAGTCTGCTGTAGGGCATTGCACTGATAACCCCAAAGGTGGTGTCTCTCAGGCAGCGAGAGGAAAGCAGGGGTGATATTTTCCAACCTATCCTCATTTATTCACAGTGGGTTCACTACCTCTGGTTATTTGGAACATAAGACAGAAATAAACTTCCACCTGTTTTACAACCGTTTTTTTTTAAATTTTTCAGTTATTCAAAGGCAAATTTAATTTATAGCTTTTTCCTCATTTTTATTATTTTTAATTGTGTTTTAATAACTTAAAATTTTTTCTTTAAATGATCTTAAGAAGGAAAAGATTAAACTCATAGGTCTGATCCGTTATCCTGAATCTGCACATTCAGTTATTCTTTAAAATGATGAAGAACAACATTATACAGACCTATCGGGTAAACAGTAACACCAGGGAGGTACACACTCCTTGCAGCAGTCCACCATTCAGGATCAGAAGCATAGCATTTGCTCAAGGATAAAGGTCAGAATGCAGAAAAGAATAAGAGAAGATAGTGAAGGGAAACAAGAATCCCAGATATGAAGTGAGAAGAGTGTGACGACAATATGGGGACAGTAATTAATGCTAGAAAACAAAGTGTATGAATGGTTCAACAGAAAGGTAATATACTTGATAGACTTTTCACTTAAATCACAATAAAAAGGTTTTTTTAAAAAGCAAATTGCAAACAAATGACATTAAAGTGAAAAACTCATTTCTATCAAGTTGGAACCAATTCATAGCTGACCCTCCAGTGGATTTTCTGAGGCTGTAAATAGTTAGGGAGGAGATTGCTCATCTTTCTCCCCCAGAGCTGCTGGTGGACTTGAATTATCAGAGAGGCGGCCATGCCTTGGCATTAGCCCAACTCTCTGGTTTATATAACAAAGGGGGTTTCTTACAATTCCACTGTTTCACAAATCTACATTTTTCTAATGTCCTTTCTAGGTTTTTCCAATCTAATCACAATTTTGTTCTCTGCTTTTTCTTCTCATTTTCAATATTTGCATTATTTACATAGTGTTTCTAATGATAATAATTTTAGTAGCTGTACTCTAATTAATATATGTCTCATTATTTACTTAACCTTTCCCCTATGTCTGTTTATTAAAGGATAAATTCTCAGTGGGATTACTGTGTCCAAGGATTTGAGCATTTCTGGTTATTGAAGTGTATTGTCAAATTGTGCTCCAGAAATAGTACAAAATTTTGGGGCAATAACATTAATTTCTGTGTTATACACTGCTCTAAAGGACAGGTGAGATGCAAGTAAATGAAAGCGAATTAAGATAAGGTGATTTCAAGGTAATGCTGCTGAGAGACGCATGCCCATAGAACACTCTGAGGACAATGGTTGGAGTGAAATTTTTGTAGTGAGTGGTTTGGAGTGTAGGCTTGCATATCAGGTCAGATTGTGGGATGCCAATTTAAGGCACTAAGTCACTGAAGATTGACAAGAAAACAATGATATTTTAGAATTAAAATTGACTGTGTTTGGATTTTGGGAAGATGTGTGAAGCAGTCATATTCCACAAAGGTGTGTTTTCTGTTTTGGTTGAGGCTTGGATGTGGACTGTTTGCCTGTTTCTTTTATTTCGTTCACAATTGGATATGGACTGATTTGATTTGATCTTGTGTTCATAAAGGCAGTTTGTCATTTTAGAGCTGGTATCTAGTTTGGAAGCAGAAGTGACATCGACTTCCTAAACAACATGCCTCTGGAAACTCTATGAACTTTGATAAGTGACGATAGTTATAGAAAGGCTTCAGGCTTTTTTGTTCATAGTGTCACTATGAGTCATGCTCAACTTGACAGCAATCAACAACAACAACGTGTTTGGATGAATTGAAGGGAAAGAAGTGGGGAGAGGAAAGATGAGTAAATCAGGAGATAGAAAAATAGGGAGACTACTTGGAAGTTATCCCAGTGTTTTAGAGATGTAAAGATATAAACTGAAGGACAATCTTACAGAGTAGTGGGGATAGAATAATTGGGTTTGATTTGTCTTCTCTCAGGTTCTTTTCTAAACATTCAAAGAAAACAACAACAGAAGTGTGAGATATATATCTCTATATCTCTGTCTCTGTATCTATATCTATCTGTCTATCTATTCCAAAGAAAACAAATGTGCATGTGGATGTCCACATCTGTAAATTAAAAAAGGAAAATGCTATGTGCAGAATTTGTAGGTACATTTCTCTAATTGTGTCATGATTTAATTGGATTGAGAACTTGTGATTAGTCTCTTCTGAACCTGTATGTGTCCGAGAACAGAGGAAATACTGACTATGCCAACTCCTTCCCCATTATCTGTCCTTATTCCAGGACACAGGGGCTGCACTGACCAGAAAAGCAGAAGTCATCTCCTGATCTCAGAGAAATGATCGCCCTGTAAGATTATTAGCCCAGGGGAAGCGGTGGTCAAAGAGAGCCTTAGCTATAGTTCACCTACCTATTTTTAAAATTATTGTGGTAAAATGGGAAAATTACATAAAATATAGCTATAAATTGTATAACATAGCATTTACTACATTAATTATTTTTGCAATTTATTGACATTATTTTTTTAATTCCTTGACATTAATTACTCTTATTGTTGTACAGTCATCACTGCTATTCCCAAAACATATTCATTACTCCAAACAGAAACTTGGTACTCATTAAGCAGTAACTTTCCTTCTAATGCTTATTTTTTTCTTTTTTTATAAATAGAAAATAGATTGTTATAAAAAATATGACTGGGTAAGAATAAAACTCAAAAGTACCTGGCTGCTATCAAGTTGATTGTGACTCATAGCAACCGGATAAACAACCGATCAGATTCCTGCTCTGTCTTGTGCCATCCTCACCATCTCCAATGTACTTAAACCTATTGTTACAGTCTCTGTGTCAATCCACCTTGCTGAAGGTCTTCCTCTCCTGTGTCAACCCTCCACCTTTCCAAGCATGATGTCCTTCTCCAAGGATTGGCTCCTCTGAATAAGCTCAAAGTGTATGAGATGAAGCTTCGCTACCCTTGCTTCCAAGCAGCAAACTTGTCCCACTTTGGCCAAGATGTATTTGATTATTCTTTTGGTAGTCCAAGGGATACTCTGTACTCTCCTCCAACACTACAACTCAAAGTCACTGACTCTAATTCTGTCACCCTTATTCATGGTTCAACTTTCAGATGCATAGCAAGTAATTGAAAAGGCCATGGCTTTGATCAGGCGCACCTTAATCTTTAAGCTGATACCATTGCTCTCCAATACTTTGGAGAGTTCTGATTTTCCCAATACGATATAGCTTTTGATTTCTTGACTGCTAATTCTAAGGGTGTTGATTGTGGATCCAAGTAGGAGGAAATTATTGATAATTTCAATCTTTTCTCTATTTATCATGATGTTGCCTGTTGGCCCAGTGGTGAAGAATTTTGTCTTCTTAATGTTGAGATGTAATCCATATTGGGACCTGTAGTCTTTAATTTTCTGAAGCAAGTGCTTCAAGTCTTCCTCACTTTGAGCAAGAAAGTTTGTGTCATCTGCATTGGTCCGTATTTATCACTTCATAATCTTTTTCTTATTTTATTATCAGACTTGCATGACTTTTTTTTTTTAAAAAAAAGAAATCATGTTAAACCTTTGTCTCAGAGTAATGTCCTTCTCAAGGCTCATGCAAAGACAGGTTTCAAGATACTGTACCATCAAAACCTTCCCTCTGGCTGCTGCACGCAAACTCACTATCCACCAAACTTGGAGTTTGGAGTAAATAAAGGGGCAGTGATAGATTCACCAGTAAACACATTATACATCTACTTGTATGAAACAAAATATGCACAGGTTTAATAATTTTTCCTTGCTTATCTTCTGTGAACAGTTTTATATGCATTTCAGCAGGTCTTTGACTTCGTGGGGAAAAGGTGGCTTGTGTTCTGTGGATGGGTGGGAAGGTACAATTAGACCTGTGAATCCCATGCTTTTTGGGTATTCGGGCCTGTAATGGAGCTTCCTGCTGCGGGGGTCCTGTTGTGACTTCCTTCCTTCCTCAGCTGACAGACTGAAGAGCACTTTCTCATCCCATAAGGTTATCTCCACACAAGCTGCCTGAGACAAAGAGAGCACTTCAGCGAAGAATTCTCTACCCCAGCTTCTGTGTGTCTCATTCTGCATAAAATCACCACTTTAGTAATCAGCACTCTGCTTCTGAGAGAGCAATTTACAAAATCTTCCTTTAAACCAGACACTCTTTTTCTGAGAGGGCCAACATCTATAGCAGAAGAAATGCTGCATTTAAGCCAATACTCAATATTTGAGCCCCCCAAAAAGTTAGAAGTCTAATATAGAAATTGTATAATTACTTTTTTATTGCAAGTGCCTAGAAAGGGAACAAAAGGAGATGGGCTCAGGTTTAGATTTGCTAAAACAGAAGCACCTTCTCAAAATACAGATTTCGTATTTACACTGTTTGTTAGAGATTGCCTTCCTTAGGGATCTTTAAAAATAGTCTTGACAAGCCTTGAACAGTTTGGCTGCAGTCCTGCTTGGAAGCAAGAACTGAAATAAATGCTCCTAGTTAGGTCCCTGCTGGTTTGTGTAATTGACGATTTCTGACAAACCTCCCCAACCCCCACTGTCTTCCTCCTGGCTCATCATTCTGGCAGAGATGTGGGGGCTGATGGGGAGGTGAACCATGGTAGTGACACTTGGGATTATTACACTGTGGGAACTGAGAAGAAATGATTACAGTGCTCTGTCAGTCCACCAACTGAGCAGTCAGCGTAAGCAGGCAGTGCGGTATAATCCTTCAGTTATTTCTAGAATCTTGATGAATCAGTCAATTTGTTCTTGAACAACTGTAGGAAAATAGTTATCTCACCCCAAAGAAATATAGTAAAGTGGTTTCAATGTAGAGATCATATCGATGAGAACACAACAAAGGTGTTCTTCACATTCTTACTTGATGTCCCAATGTTTATTCAAAGTCTAATACGGAATGCATTTTTAAGAAATGTGTCGTCTGTGGTGCCCATTTATTAGAAATTCTTTGGTATACGTATTAACTGGTCTAAATCTCTTGTTATAAATCAAGTTTGCAAGAAATGTGCCTTTTCTCATTTCTGTGTAACTTAGTTTCTCTTGAGTATCATTTTGCCAAGGGGCAGATACTAAATCTTAATCAATCCAGGGTTCCTTTTGCTCTTTTCCTCAGGTTTGGGTCTTAGATGTGGGGGCTTATGGAGTGCCACAACACAGGCCAGCAGAGGGTGGTGTGTTGTCCTTGTTCATCGATCCATGCTGGCACCTGATAAAAGGTTCCACCTCCTGTCTCTTCTGTGGTTTCCCAAGCAGTTGTTGTGCTGTATCTCTTGACAGAAGTACCTCTCCACAGACAGACCATCTTTCCACACTTCTAGTGCTCACTTCAGGGGTTCTGGATTTCACATAATTAGGTGGGGTGTCTAAGCCCCTGCCCAAGTCATTGCTGCTCTTGAGTGCATAGAAAATGTCTTGTTTCTCCCCACATCACACAGAGACTTGAAGGGATGTCTCTGTCCCACTTAACTGAGGCACATGACCTAGATGTTTTCTTCTGTGCCCTTACCATGTCTGGTGAGGACTTTGGTAACTTGAAATCTCTCTGGGTTCCATCTGTGGATATGACAGATTTCCTTTGCTCTTGAATCCTTCACACTCTTTTGATATGAGGAAATGCTGGAGAAAGATCCCGAGTCCCTTCTGAGGAATCCACAAGTGTCCATACCTTCTCCTCTTCTGTTCCTACCTCTCCATCGGTCCAGTCCAAGAAACTTTACCTAATATTAAGGGTGGCAGATCTTATAAATTATTCCTTTTCAGATCTTTATGGTTTGGGCTTGTCATTCTGCTTTAACTCCTTGAAGTAATTCAATGCCCCATAAAAAAACCTAACAAACAAAAATAAAATTTAAACTCATTGCCAACAAGTCTGAATGGACTCATTGCTGACCCTCCAGTGCTTTTGTTATTGTTGTTGCATATCTTTGAGTTGGAACCAATCCATAGCTGACGCTCCAGCAGGTTTTCAAAGGCAGATAATCACAAGGGAGGAGATTGTCCATCTTTCTCCTATGAAGCAACTGGTGAATTCAGACCACCAGAGAGAGTGGCCTTTGGGTTAGCCTTACAGCTCCCTACAGATTATGCCATCAGAGATTAAGTCATGCCTCATAGTACAGCTTTAAACAGGGTATAAAGGATCTACTAGGAATTTAAAACCTATCTGTTAATACGTCCAACTACAATGTTGCTATTTTTTAATAACTAAGGCTGCCATCAAGGCAGTTCTGGCACATGTCATGGTACGCCCATGTGTGCAAGGTAGAACTCCATTGGATATTCAAGGCTGTGACTTTTCAGAATTGGCTCATCAAGCCTGTCTCCCAAGAATTCCCTGTATGAACTTGACTCTGTTCACAGCGATTCTTTTTGATTGGTAGTTTGTACCACTGTACTGCTTTTTAATGATCAGAAGTGAGAGATTGTAGCTCCATGTGAGAAACAGAAATTCCTTTCTCTTCCAAGGGCAAGGTTGAGTACAACACATCCAGCTCTTTATTGTGGTTCGCATCTAGTCTGATTTTAGTTCCTACTAAAACCTGAGGCAAGTATTTGTTTCTTCAGCTGCTCATCAGCTGAGATCTCCTCCATCTTCTGCACCTGGAAAATGTTGTCTCCCGGAGAACACCAAAACTTATTGTCCACTGAGTTGATTTCAGACTCACGGTGATTCTATAGGACAGAGTAGAATGCCTCTTAGGGTTACTGCTGACCTTTCGCTTCAGAGTTCAGTGTTTTAATCACTGACCTGCACAGGTTCCTCCCCAAGGAAAAGATGAATTTACTCCTTTGCTCCTTCGGTATTTGAGTGAGGGCTTAGACTCTTAAATCTCACAGGCACATGATGGCTTCCCATACCCTCATATTGGAAAATTGGGAAGAAAGCAGTGGAAATAAATGAATATCCCCTACCTTGGAAATTAGTTCTCAACAGATTGTTCTAGCACTTGTGATCACTGCCTAGCTACTAAAACGTATTAAATTAGCAGCTCTGTACTTTGCCAAGATTTTTATAGGGTTTTTTTTCCTTCTTTCTTTCTCCCCTGCCCCCCTTTTCTCAACAAATTAAAACCCGGCTTGGAGGAAGTGTAATAGACTGGAAACATTTCTCCTCCTGTCACTGGATGCTGGGAGTACTGGTCTAGCAAGATTTTGATGTTTTAAAAACAAAAACAAAACCAGAACAATGAATTCTTGATTACTACTCCTTGTATGTCTTGTATTAGGGCTACAGCGTGAATGAGTGCAAGGAAAACTAATATAGCATTGAAGAGTTTAAGAAATATTTGTAATTTGGTGATGCTGTATCATTGCTCATAGAAGCATAATATTCTTGTAAGAAATAGAATTATTTCATTTCAAAGGGAATGCTAGATCTTTGGCAATATGTTAAAGAATCAGCTAAAAATGTTCCATGATAGAAATGTCACACATAGTGCAAACTAACAGACTAAAAACCAAATTTTTCATTCTAATGCATTGGTCGCAAAATATGAAACTGTGAGCAACCAAATTCACTGTTGAAAAATATAAAAGTATAAAAAGATCTAGTTAATATTATGAAAAAATCTAGAAATCTCATGCTCAAGTTCAGTGATGGATGGGGTAGTAAACAATGGAAAAATGTGTGATGTTCAAGTTCAATTTCCACTGTCGACTTCAAGTTTAAATAAAACACATTTTACTAAAGTTCATTATCAACTTTCAAAGTGTACATTTTTCTCCTTGTGTTATAATTGGAATTGAAAATAGGACACAAAAGTATATACATATTATATATAGGATGATCACGGCAATTTTTTTTAAATGTAGGGCATGAATAAAAGCCTGAGAGGAAATACCCTGAAAGGTTATTACTGGTTATCTTTTGGATGGTGAGTCTAAATGTGATTTCCACAGCTACCCCCCATTTCTTTTGTCTCTTTGACATTTTCCAAATCTTCTGTCGTGAGCATGTGTTCCTTTTATACTGAACAAATGAATTAAAAACTCTGCCTTTTATACACCAAAATAAAGGAAGCATTTCTTTCCCACACTGGCACTTGTACTTCTTAAGGACAATATTTCCTTTCTTTTATGTGCTTCACGATGGTTTGAAAAAAGTGGTGGGAGCAAGAATGAACCACGAAGTGGATGCTGAGATGCATTAATGTGCTCCATACAGTGTTATTGGGGAAATAGGAATCAGAACAAGGATCAAACACACTTTGGTCTTCAAAGTAATAAAGATACTGAAAAGTCCTAATTTCAGTTTAACTCTCTTTCCTCTGTGACTAGATTGCTGTGCCTTTGAACTGTCCACTGGAAAGAGCCAGGTGTATAAATTCTCAGATCTCTCCAAGGTTGACAACTGCTTCCATTCACCACATTTAATTTTACATAATGATTTGAATACAGGAATGTCATGGTGTAGAGTGGTAGAGAAATATAAGGTGTGAAAATAAGGTAGAGCAATGTACTTAAAAGCCTGTGGAGTTGCCTGTTGATTGCTGAGGTCTCTGCAGATATTATCTATAGAAGGAGTGAATTCTTCTGATGAGGAAGGTGATAGAAATCTGAAGAACTGTGATCAAAAGGAGACGATGTCTTTGATCATCTATTTGGTTAAAAGTAATAGTCACAAATTTTCTCAAGTATTCTATAGGTGCTAATCTTATTCAGAATAACTCCTTCTTGACTTTTAATGCAGCTGTTGGCACTGGTTTGTATAAAAGTATGTGCAAGAGTCTTTAGGAAAACAAGCATGCATTTGCCTGATTTATCTCCCTGTTGGAGAAGAAAAGAAAAATGTCAGACATGAAATCATGAATCTTATAAACATTGCCAAGGTAGACAAATTCATGAATTAGATGCTTTCAAGTAGATCTTAATTAACATGTTTATTACAGTAACAATTTCTCAGAACTCTATTCTGTCCCAGCTCTGTACTCTTAGTTACATCACTTTCATCAAGCTTGTATTAAGAATCTTCGAAGTAATCTCCAGTGCCATATCTCAAAAAACATATGAATAGTTAAAATGAATCTCCAAAGATTGTTTCATTTGTTTCACTGTCAGAGAGGAGATCTTGAATAGTCATTTCAGATGTTAAAAAAAACAAAACAAAACAAAAAAACAGAGCCAATGAATACTGCAAGGTAAACGTTAGAAATCACAAAATCTGAATTTCCAAAACAAAATAAACTTCAAAGGGTACCCTACTTGAAATTGTTCAAAACACAAGATAGCCCTGTAGTCTATCTAAAACACTTCCAAATCTACCAACACTTTGTCAGAGTCATGGTACTAGGACTAATTAGCCAAGACAGAAAGGAAGGAGAGACTAAGCTGAGATAATGACTGAATGGGAAGCTTCTTAAACTGAAACATGACCAGGAATGGATACTGTTCCCAGATATGATGTATCAGGAATGGTGCCAAGCTTACATTTAAGCAGTTACTGAGAAATCGAGTTGCTTGTGACTCATAGCGATCCTATGTGCAAGAGCCCTAAACCGTGCTCTATCCTGTGCCAACCTCACTGTCTTCGATACACCTATACCCACTACCCCAATCACTGAGTCGATCCATCTAATTGAGGGCCTTCCTCTCTAGTGCTGTCCCTCAACTCTCCCAAGTATGATGTCCCTCACCATGGATTTAATCCCTCCTTGCAACATGCCCAAAGTATGTCAGACAGAGCTTCAGAATCCTTGACTCCAGTGAGCAGCCTGGCTTCACCCTCTCCAAGACAAACAAACCTGTTTGTTCCCCCAGCAGGCCATGGTATATTCAACACTCTTCTCCAGCACCACAGCTCAAAGGCATCAATTCTCTTTCCATCATCCCTAGTCACTGTCCAGCTCTCCAATGAATAGCACACAATTGTGAAGACTATAGCCTGGATCGGGCGCACTTTAGTCTCCAGCCTGATGTCAAAAACAATAGAAAGAGAAAAGAAAGGAAGAAAGCAAGCAAGCAAGCAAGCAAAGCTTACTGGACTGTTTTGAGAAGACATTCTTCACCATGTGGACTTTTCACGGGATTGTTTTATATATGACTGCTCACTCCCCCCCAGAACAAGAGCTAAGGGGGGGGGAGAGAAATGCCATATTGCCTTTGATAGCCTCGTCACACACTTTCTCATTCTGTCCATTTGAAATGAATCGTTACATCTAGCCCATAATCGACAAGATACAAGGATGTGAATAGCAGGCATTAGGCACTATGGGGCCCTTTTGGTAACTGGTTACCACAACTTTATCTATTTTGATTCAAAAGGTCCCTGCTTTTTTGCACAAACACGTCCAGAACTGGATAGCTAATTTGAAGGTAGACTTATCTGTTTTGGAAGAGCAGTATGATTTAACTTAACACCAAGTTAGCATGTCAATTTAATCAATTGTAAATTCAATCTAAAAATATTATTTCACAAGGCAATTGTAAAAACAATGCAGTGGGCATGGAGGCAGGAGAGTCTGACTTCCACTAACCTCACAAGGGGAAGAATCTCCATCATTAGCAATGCAAAGACAATTTTAACAGGGTCAAACATGCCCCTGTTACATCTTCCTACAATTCTGGCATTGGCTCTTCCTCCCACAATACTCATTATTCCTCTAAAAACACACTCACTTGTTGCCTTGGAGTCAGAACCTATGCATAGTTGACCTTTCAGCAGATTTTTGGAAGTTGTAAATCACATAGGAGGAGATTGTCTATTTTCTTCCATAGAACACAGCTTGTAGACTTGAACAACGAAAAAGCACTACTTTTGGATTAGCAGTGTAATTGCCTACAGATTATGTCATCAAGACTCCCTATTTCTCCATTAGTTAAGTTCACTAATTAGTCACAATGGTCACACAGAACTCACAGATATACTCACCATTTTTGGTTTCTGTTGGTTTTTTTTAAAAGGAAAATAACAGGTTACATTCAGGCTGGAAAAACCTAGATACAAGTCTTCATTCAGAACAACATTTTCAGAGCTCTGGTGGCCTAGTGGAAAGAAGCCGCACTGCAATCCCAGAAGCACACGGTTTGAATCCACCAGATGCTCTTCTGGAGAAGGAGGGACAAACTCCTGTACCAGTCAGATCTGATTTGACTGTACACATACAGAACAACTTTTTCTTAGCCATGCTTTTAGGCAGGGTTTGTCCCTTCGACTTGTTACTTTGGCCACTGCTCCAGCCCAAGCAAATGCTAGAGAGCTCATTTAGTTCTGACAAGCATGTATCACCCTTAGTCCACAGGAAGCCTAGATCTGAAGGCACTTGCCTCTAGCTCTGCAGGTCAGCAGACCCAGCTCAGCTGTTTCACACTGATCTCTGGTTCTCTACCACCTCTGCTGCCATCAATATATCGTGCTCCATCTCTTCTTGCCTCTGGTTTGCAAAGTACTCTCTGGTCCAATTGATGTACTGCACTCTCAACCTCTTTCTTGATAGTAGTGATATTTCTAGGTTGTCTCTGAACCTGCTCAGTTTAAACTTGGGGGAATGGTAAAACTGACCAAACTCCTTGTTAGTATACTATAAATTTTATTTGCATATTTCCACCTATCTAGGACCAGGAGGCAATTGTCAGAACAGAGCAAGGAGACACAGTATGGTTCAAAATTGAGAAGGGTGAAAGCCAGGGATAAATTCTGTCTCCATATTTTTTCAATCAATATACAGAACAGATCATTTGGGAGGCTGGGCTGTATGAGGAGGAATGTGGCATCAGGATTGAAGGAAGATTCATCAACAACCTGCATTATGCAGATGACACAACCCTGCTTGCTGAAACTGAGGAGGACCTGAAGCATTTATGGCAACCTTCCATATGGATTGAAGCTCAACATCAAGAAAACAAAGATTCTCACCACTGGACCAATTGACAGCATCATGATGGATGGTGAAGAGATTGATATTGTTAACAGTTTTAGTTTGCTTGGCTCCACAAGCAACAGTCTTGGTACCAGCAGCCAAGAAATCAAGAGACTAATTGCACTGGGGAAGTGAACTGTCACGGACCTCTCCAGAGTACTGAAGAGCAATGACATCAGTCTGGAGATTAAGGTGCGCCGGATCCAGGCCATGGTCTTCACAATTTCTTGCTGTGTATCAGAGAGTTGGACAATGACTAGGGATGATAGAAAGAAAACGGATACCTTTGAGCTGTCATGCTGGAGAAGAGTGTTGGATATACCATGGACTGCCAGGAGAACAAACTGGTTCGTCCTAGAGAGGGTGAAGCCTGCCTGCTCCTTAGAGGCAAGAGTTTTGAGACTTTGACATACTTCAGGCATGTTGCAAGGAGAGGTACATCATGCTTGGACGGGTGGAGAGAGGGAGAATATCTATAAGGTGGACTGATACAGTGACTGGGGTAATGAAATAGGTGTATCGTAGACAGTAAAGTTGGCACAGGATAGAGCACGTTTCAGGGCTGTTGTGCACAAGGTCTCTATGAGTCACAAGCAACTCAATGGCACATAACAACCGTCCCAATAATGGATCATAACATCTAATGTTTGCATAATTCTGCCCTGCCAGGTGTTAAGACTTTCTCAATGGCATTTGTTGTTATGTGCTGTCACATTGCTAATCCATACCTGACCCTCCAGTAGGCTTTCAGAGGCAGTAAATCATGTGGGAGGAACTTGTCCATCTGCCCTCCACAGAGCTGCTGGTGGTTTCGAACTTCATGTCTTTGGGGTGGCAGCGCAGCTTCTTACCACTAGGCTACCAATGGCTAGAAAAGCCATATTGAATAATCCACTACAGCCCAACAATTATTTAAATATTTGTAGATTTGTCATCCTTTCAGTCATTGGAGAACAAGCAATGAATATGATGCAAACTTCAGTCCCTTTTCTGGTTATTTCCTTGGTTATGGCTTAATTTTTAAGTGTATGTACAGAAGTAGACAGTACTGCTAGGAGAAGACTGGTTTCTAACTTGGGCTGGAAACTCTATTTCTACTTCTATAGATTAATTTGTCCCAGTTATATCACATCACTGAGTCTCGTCGAGCTTGCAGTTAATTGAAAATCTTATTTAGTTGCCTCATACTGCTCTTGAGTCACACATCCTTCTTATTGAACCTGTGCAGATAATGTTTAGACCCAAAATCATGGTCTTATATTTATCTATTACATTATTTTGTCTTATCCCTTACTTGCTTACCGATTTTTTAAGAAAAATTTGTGTTATACTAGTTTATTTACAAAATTAAAATACAATTGTTTTTCCAGAACAGATTCTTCCAATTTCCCTCACCCCTCTCTCAATTTTCAGATGACAGAAACTTTGACAGCAAGTTAGTATTGGCAAGTTAATTTCCTGAACACTAAGATGTCAATGAGTGTAAGATGCACCGTTATTTTAATGACAGCTTTTCAGGGAAAATAACACTGCATATTCCTAATAAGTAAGTTATATGATATAAACAATTATTTCAGATTTACTAGCATGTGAAAAATGCATATCATAATTAAGGATGGTGGCATATTAAAAATATTTTGCCAAATTAAAAAATTAAATATATCAGAATTAAGGCTAAGAAAACAACCCTGCTGAAAGGAATTTTATTTACTCAATAATTTTTTTATTCATTCAAATTTTCATGGGCTATCTTCTGTATTCAATATATATCAAGAGGCAGTGTAAGCAAAGATGAGTAAGACATGAAGTCTGCTCTGTTTGATTTTTATTTTTTAAGTTGAATTCATAAATTGCAGTTTTAATTTCTATTTGAATACCATTTAATTGTTTCTAAATAGTTACCAATGTTTTAGAAATGTTATCTTTTATTTGGGCAAACTTTTACTTGTTAATATAGTTGCTTTGGAAATATGTTGTTTGTTCTTCAGATGACACTAAATTGACTACAACTTGAGCTCATTGTTCAAAACCCCTATGAATAACAGAAGAATATTGGGAGTATGTTGTTGTTGTTGTGTTGTGCCTCCAAATTGACAATGACTCATCATAACCCTATACCCAATAGCTGTGAACCCTGCTCTATCCTGAGCCAATCTCCCTGTCTCTGACACACCTACCCCCTCTACCCCAGTACTGTGTCAATACATCTAATCGGGAGTCTTCCTCTCCCATGCTGCTGTATCGATGAGTCTTCCTCCAGTCCTGATGCCACATTCCTCCCCATAAAGTCCAGCCTCCCAAATGATCTGTTCCACATATCGATTGAAAAAGTATGGAGACATAACACATACCTGACTCATTCTTTTCCTGATTTTGAACCATTGAGAATATAGACCTTAACAAACTAATAATTTGTTAATCTCTTCTTACTCATCAACTCACTGCCTGTACTTGGTTCCAACTCATGGTGACCTTCCACCAGCTTAAGGAGGTTATAAATCTTTATGTGAAGAGACTGCCCATCTTTCTTCCTCTAAGTGGCTGGTAGATTCAAACTCTTCACCTTTTAATCTATAGGTTGAGAGGTTACTCAATACGCCACTAGAATTTCTTTTCTTGGGGTCTTGTTTTTCTAAGGAAGTAATAAAATAAATCAGTTAAACTAGATTCCCCCCCCCCAGGTTATTTCTGGTTAAAAAGGGGGAATGAAAAAATTTAATATATGAAAGAGGAAATTAAAAAACACATAAAATGGAGAAAAAAAAGCCATTTTGCCCTTAGCTACATGGAGTGGGAGTAAGACAGGGTTCATTAAGGGAGGAGAAGGATAGGACCCCATGAACCCTCAGAAGCCAGCTCTCCAGCCTTTACAGCGTCTTGAAAAACCTGGCTGTGTGTGCCGTCAAAAGACCAGGCGGGAGTGTAACGAAGCCCTGGTATGCAGTTGCTGGCCCAAGGCCCACCAGGATCCTCCAGTGGCCAGTCAGGAGCCAGGATCCAATAACCCCTGCTGCCCACCAGTTTGTGGTTATAACCCACAGCTGGCTAAGGTGGGAGCACTGAGGTCTTCTTAGCCATGAGGTTAAATCTCTGGAGATGGCACGACTGCTTGGCAGAAGGGCCTTGGAGTCAGATACCCCCTTACTTCCCACCAAACCTTCCCTAATCCCATGCAGCACCCAAGAGCCATCCTCACAGTCAAAGGACAAGGAGAACCAGTTGCCTGAAAACTTGTGCCCAGGCCCAACCAGCACCCTATATCTCTCTTGCTTGGATCAGATGCTTCTGGAGTTACAGAGCCACCTGATTCTGCCTCAGGCCTTTTACAGGAGGAACCTAGCCCAGGAGGTTTCATTGTGGAAACCTTACAGGCCTGCCGTGGTCATGTGCTCAACCTTAACTTGGTACTGTAGGGCCAGCCACACTTGCCAGGAATCAAACTCAGGGACCATGAGAAATGAAAGATGACACCATCTTGGATCAATGGCCCCAAGAAAGTTCCAGAAGAGGGGTGGCAGAGGAGGCTACAGAGTGTAAAGGAGCCCATCTCCACCATGGCACACACCCCAGCACTCCCATTGCACACAGGGCAAGCCGAGCCCACCAACGGTCCCTGGCCACTCCCTTTGCCCTCAGTACCTTCACCCTCTGGAGAAGCCTAGGGTCCCTGAACAGCCTTTGACCTATTGAAAAGCATCTAGTTGGGAGCCACACCACCCTCTTCCTGGCCCTGGAAGATCAGCCGGCCACAACCCCTGCGTCTGCCACAATCTTCTTTGTTGCCCAGAAGCTCAGCACTGGACTGGAGCCACAGCCCTCCTGCCCTACTGCCCAGCCTCTCTTGGGTGGTAGCCCAGAACAGCCCTGAGGCTTAGTCCTTTCCACTATACTGATGAGACTGAAGCTGAGGCAATAGTGGGGGGATGGGACAGGAATCCCAAACTGCCTCTCATCTCAGTAAGTTGCCTTTTTAAAAAAGTTATTCATTTTAATAAAAATTTACAAAGACTTTGGATTTCCATTCATTCATTGTTGCACTTTTCTCCAAACCCACCCCTCCCCCACCCCCAGTACACTCTTCTCTTTAAAAAAGAAAATAAAAATTCTTTCATTGTTTTACAATCCCTCCCCCCAGGTCCACTCCGCTATGCAGCCTTTGTTCTGGACTCCTATCATAACAATAATACCTAATCACATATCCCTTTTAAACCATTTTCTCCCTTATCTGTTTCAATGCAGCATACATTATTTATCCCATCTTTCCCAGCCTCCCCCCAACCCTGATGTCAGTTGGTTTTACAACAGTGGCACTATGCAGTATTTGTCCCTGTGTGACTGGGATATTTCACTTAGCATAATATCCTCCAGGGTAACCCATTTTGAATACTATTTCATGAGTTCCTTGTTTTTCAATGCAGCATAGTATTCCATTGTGCGAATATACCACAGCTTCTCTAGCCATTCGTTTGTTGATGGGCACTTAGGTTGTTTCCAACTTCTTGCTATTGTAAGCAAAGCCACAATAAACATGGGTGTGCATATATCTGCTTGGATGACAGTTATGGTCTCTTCGGGATATATTCCCAGTAGTGGAATTGCTGAGTCAAATGGTATCTCTATTTGCAACTTTTTGAGAAAGCGCCATACTGCCTTCCGCAGTGGTTGCACCATTTTACACTTCCACCAACAGTGAATAAGTTGCTCCACAACCAGTTTCTCCAGTTTCTCCACAACCTCGCCAGCATTTGTTGCTTTCTGTTCTGGTCAATTTTGCTATTCTTACTGGGGTGAGATTATATCTCATAGTTGTTTTAATAATAAGGTGCCTTTTTAGTGAGAAAAAAAAACACAACAAAAAAAACCCAACCCAAAACCAACAAAAAAACCACATACATAAATTAAAATGAAAAAATTAAACAGAAGTAATAGATATGATAGGAGTTAAAATGGAAGTTAATCATATGTTTTACAGATAAGGCAAACTAAACATAAGGCTAAACTTATGTTTACCTTCCCTGTGTTCTAAGGACTAGTACCTCCTGACAACATACATGTGAATATGGGTCCAGGGTATGGTTTACACGTTTTACTATTTATTTACTCATCAGTTGATGGATATTTGGGTTGTTTCTACTTTTGGGGTGTTGTTGTTATGGATCATAGGGTCGCCTTTGGCTCATAACAACCCTATGTACAATAGCTCTGAAGCCCACTCTATCCTGAGCCAATCTCACTGTCTCTGACACACCTACCCCCCTAATACCCCAGTTACTGTGTCAATCCATCTCGTCCAGGGTCTTCTTCTCCTGTACTGTCCCTTCACCCTTTCAAGAGTGATGTCCTTCTCCAAAGACTTGTCCTTCCTGGCCCCACGACCAAAGTGTACAAGATGGAACATCAGAATCCTTGCCTCCAAAGGGCAGCCTGGTTTTATCCTCTGTTAATTCTCTTGGCAGTCAATGGTATGCTAAATAGTCTTCTTCAGCACCACAACTCAAAGACCTCAATTCTTTTTCTGTCATCTTTGGTCATTGTCTAGCTCTCTGATACACAGAAAGTAATTGTGAAGACTATGACCTGAATCAAGCATAACCTTAGTCTCCAGACTGACATCATTGCTCTTCAGCACTTTTGAGAGATGCCTGACAGTAACTTTCTCCAGAGCAGGTTGTCTTTTGATTTCTTGACTGCTGGTGCCAAGAGGGTTGATTGTGGAGTTGAGCAAGCTGAAATTATTAACAACCTCAATCTCTTCTCCATCTATCATGGTGCTACCGATTGGTCTAGTGGTTTAAATTTCTGTTTTCTTGATGTTGCTCTTCAATCTGTACTGAAGACTGCAGTCCTTGACCTAGTGCAGCAAACACTGAAGGTCCTTTTCTAAACCCAGACTGTATTTCTGGTATTTGCTTGTGTGTGATATTAGTGATATTGTTTGATAATTTCTACACTCTGTTGGGTGAAATGGGAACAAATATGAATCTCTTCCAGTCAGTTGACCAGGTAGTTGTCCTCCAGATTTCTTGGCACAACTTGGTGAGCATATTCAAGGCAGCATCTGTCTGGTGAAATATGTCATTTGGTATTCCATCAATTTCTGGGGTCTTGTTTTTTACCAAATCCTTCAGAACATCTTAAGCTTCCTCCTTCATCACCATTAGTATCATTATATTAATAACATTACTATAAACATTCATTCACAAATTTCTGTTTGGTTGTATATTTTTATCTTTCTTAGCTGGAATTGTTGAGTCACATGTTAACTCTAAGTTTAACGAATTAAAAAAAATTTTTTTAAAGTTAAAGGAAAAAAAAGCAAGACTTTGAGGATCTACTCAAATGCTACTTTGCTACTTTTGAAAATGATGGTATCTTGGCCAGAAAATGTGATAGAGTGGTTAAGAGACAAAACTCTTGCTAAGAAAATGATGCTTGGAGAATAATGGATGTTCTCACTGAGTTTAAGGCTCATAGTTTAGAATTAAAGATCTTGTGAATGAGATCACTTAATTACTACCATCAGTTTTTTACTGAAACATGGCCAACAGAAGTATCGGAAGACCAAAAACTTCCTATTTTAAAAATAAATTGAAGAGCAGAGGGGTGAGGATGGGCAGTGGGGCAATCATAAGGTGACACAATTTGAGGGGTGGAGGGAGAGGTGGGTAAAGGAAATGGGAAAGATCCGATGTGAAAAACAATGTATACGAACTTGGTAAGCAAACCAGTATAAAACTTAAAAATCGTTTAAAAATATTTATATTTTTAATATAATAAATGGATAAAAAGCTTAATTTTGTCAATCATAAAAACACCTTGGTAACCATGACAGGAAAAAAAAATCTCACAATAGGTGAGGTCTGTTTGCCTTTTTAAAAAAATTGTGATTTACATTAAATAATTGTTCTTCATGCAATAATTTATATACATTTTGGGTTATAATATTAATTATAATATCCACAATGTCTCATAATCCCCTTATGGCTTTTCCCTTCACCCCAAATGGCTTTTTTCCCCCCAAATGGCTTTAAAATTGATAGTTTGTGACTACTTAGGAAGATAAGAACAAACACTAAGATAATTTGTCCAAAATTCATTATTAATCTTCCATCTGCATATGTGCTTATTGCTTTTAATAGTTCACAGATAGGCTAGTTCTAGAACTTTATTTTAAATATTTTTGCATGTGTAATAAGTTTATTTACAAACATATCCAATATGCTATGAGTTCAGTAGATTGATTAATTTTTCAGAGGATGAACTTCTTGAAATGCTCCTCTTTTTATCTGTTCCATTTGTTTGGGGTTGGGGGTGGGATTGGGGAAGGTGCGGGAGGGATTGTGTACCAATGAGGGAGTTTTGCTTTTCAGGGAGAGGAGCAAAGGGGGGGGGGAAGATATTTCGGGAGAAGGGTGCAACAATGAATGAATGGAATTCCAAAATCTCTGTAGATGTTCATTGAAATGAAAAATAAAGAAATTAAAATATTTTAAAAAAAGAAAGATGAACATCAACATCCTTATTTCTTAATTGGTATCTTACTTATAAAGAAAGGTATAGAAAATCTAGACCCAAAATATCCATCCAGTCATAATTAGTAATTTCCCACTTTGGGCATGTTGTTAGTAGGGCAACATCGTGCTTGGAAAGGTGGAGAGTCAATGAAAGAGACGGACTGACACAGTGAAGTGACTGAGGCAATTGGCTCAATTATGTTAGAGATAATAAGGATGTTGCAGGATAGGACAGGGTTTAGATCTATTGTTCGTAGGTTTGCTGTGAATTGTGCGCAAGACAATGGCACCTAGTAAGAACAACAACAATAGCTACACCTTGCTTTATCCTGAATACAAGGAAATTGTTTTCTGGGTATTCCTCACAGACATTTCACCTCATCTTACAGACACCTCACCTCTAAACCTTCAGCTGCTTTGCCTAACTTGGTGCTTCTGGAGGCTCTGTGGAAGTCACAGATATTGGGGGCAGAAGAAACATAGCCCCACCTCCTACTTTCACAATTGTGCTCCTGGTGTGCAAGAATCTAAAGGGCTGGTTCCAGGACTTTTACTTCATACATTGTACCAAATTTTTGGGTTTGTAACTAAAGAATTTGGAAATAACATATATTGGGGGAGATTGTTTTTTTAACTCTGTGCGAGAAAAGAACAATGCTAAATTTGTTTTCATTATTATATGGTTTATTAGGGAAGTAACAAGTTTCAATATAGGCTGGAGACACTAAGAATACAATTCTTAAATCCCGACAGCTTTTTCTCAGACATGCCCCCAAACAAGTCTCTCTCTGGTCTCTCCATTTTAAATATTTTTTTTTAAAGGAAAAAAAAAGTAGACTGTAGTTTGGAAAATTTTTTAGAAGTAGAAATTTTTTGTTGTTGGGAAATACGCTTTTTTTTTTTTTTGGTCATTTAGTACAGAGTGCTTTAAACTAATGTAACTATAAATGAGAGAGAATGAAAATAGGAACAGATTTACTGAAGTTCCCTCGACTTTGGCTTTTATTTCCCAATTTTCTGGTTTGTCAAAAAAAAAAGGAGTAGTTTAAAAATAATACACGGGCATGTAAAGCCTTAATGTGTACTGTGTTCTTTCTGTGACTTTTTACTTAAATTCAACTTGTGAAAAAATAACAATGATTTCATGTTACCACCTTGAAGTTAACATGTGTATCAGCTTCCCATATATCATATTTTTGGGTTTAATAGAATATTTGAAGGTACAGAATTGGCATTAATACCTTAAAGAAGTAACAGATATTTACCAACAATGACTGGGTACTTATTTTAATAAGGTTAAAAAGAGACTTTTATTTTCATGTAACTGCAGCTCTTTTTCATTTGATTAATTGGATCTTTTTCTGTTTACATAAGAGTATAAATATTTTAGAGTAAAATTCATTTTAATAAATGAACAAACTTATTATAATGTAATTGCTTTTCTAAACTCTATGCTTTAAAATTCTTAATTAGAATGTGGATTACAAGCTATTCTACATGGAGCCTTCGGGGAGGTTTGATTTATCTCTCTGTAATTTTATTTGATTTAAAGCTAAACATGTGTTAATATGGAAGGCAAAGTTTATAATTGGAGTCAGTTCATTTAGATAAAGCAAAGTTTTATTAAATACAAATGTAGTATTATTATTTACGATAAGCATCCCAGGTGGAAAGAATTTCTGATGAGGTTTCATATTTCCCCAGATGTGCCACTGCTAAGCCGTTCTCAACATTCTCATTTAAGAATAGGTTGGGTTTGGTTATCTCCTAACACAAGATTCTATGAAAAGGCACTAGTATTTATGCGTACCTAATTATTATAGAAGAAACATTATGTCAAATATTTTTAAAATATTATCATACTTTACCCTCACATCCTTGAGAAGTAGGTAATATCTTTGCATTTTTGTTGTTCTTGTTGTTGTTATGTGCCATCGAGTCATTTGCGACTCATAGCGACCCTATGTACAACAGCCCTAAACCCTGTTCTATCCTGTGCCAATAGCATTGCCTCTGACACACCCATCCCGATTACCCCAGTTACTGAATCAATCCACCTGATAGAGGGTGTTCCCCTCCTGCGCTGTCCCTCCACCCTGCCAAGCATGATGTCCCTCTCCAAGGACCTGTCTCTCCTTACAACATGTCCAAAGTATGTCAGACGAAGCTCCAGAATCCTTGCCTCCAAGGAGTAGCCCGATTTAACCCTCTCCAGGATGACTCTATTTGTTCTCTTGGCAGTCCACGGTACATTCAATACTCTTCTCCAGCACCACAGCTCAAAGGCGTCAATTCTCCTTCTATCCTCCCTAGTCATTGTCCAACTCTCTGATGCATAGCAAATGATTGCAAAGACCATGGCCTGTATTAGGTGCACCTTAGTCTCCGGAGAGACACCGCTGCTCTTGAGTACTTTAGAGAGGTCCCTAACAGCAGACTTTCCCATTGCAATACGTTTTTTGATTTCCTGGCTGTTGGTGTCAAGAGTGTTGACCGTGGAGCCGAGCAAACTGAAGCTGTGAACATTCTCAATCTCTTCGCCATCCATCCTGATGCTACCAGTTGGTCCAGTGGTGAGAATCTTTGTCTTCTTGACATTGAGCCTCAGTCCATACTGAAGGCTGCAGTCCTTGACCCTCTGCAGCAAGTGCATGAGGTCCTCCTCAGTTTCAGCAAGCAGGGTTGTGTCATCTGCATAACGCAGATTGTTAATAGATCTTCCACCAATCCTGACGCCACACTTCTCCTCATAGAGCCCAGCCTCTCGGATTATCTGCTCTGCATACAGGTTGAAAAGGTATGGAGATAGGACACAATCCTGGCGTACACCCTTCCCAATTTTGAACCATGCAGTGTTACCCTGCTCTGTTCTGACGACTGCCTCTTGGTCCAAGTATAGGTTTCGCATTAGCATGATTAAATGTTCTGGGATATCCATTTTCTTCTCAGAGTCGGCCACAGTTTGTTATGATCCACACAGTCAAATGCCTTTGCATAATCAATGAAACACAGATAGACATTCTTCTGGTATTCCCTGCTTTCAGCCAAGATCCATCTAACATCAGCTACAATATCCCAAGTACCACGACCCCTTCTAAACCCAACCTGAACTTCTGGCAATTCTCTGCTGATGTGCTATTCCAGTCATTTTTGGATAATCTTCAGTAGAATCTTGCTTGCATGTGAAATCAATGGTATTGTTCTGTAGTTTCCACACTCTGTTAGGTCACCCTTCTTTGGAGTGGGTACAAATATAGATCTCTTCCAGTCATTTGGCCAAGTGGTTGTTCTCTAGATTTCTTGGCACAACTTGGTGAGCACATCCAGGGCAGCATCTGTTAGCTGAAATATATCAATTGGTATACCATCTATTCCTGGGGCCTTATTTTTTGCTATTTCCTTCAAAGCAGCTTGAACTTCTTCCTTCATCACCATAGGCTCTTGCTCAAATGTTATTTCATTAAATTCTTCTGTATCTGCCAATTCCTTTGCATTTTACCATAGCTAAAATTGAGGCTCAGAAAACGTGAGTACTTTTCATAGCCAAATAAGTAATAGAACTAAGAAAGAGAACCATCTGGCATCTGACTCTGTATTTTCCTATATACTTTTCCCTTATAATTAGAAATCTGTCTCAGGCGACTCAATAGCACATAACAACAACAACAACAAACTGTTTCCTTACTCAGATATAGGAAGGTCATTCTAAGGCCCGTTTTCAATGGATCTGAACCAACTTAAACTAAGTCTAGAAAGTACTCCAGAGGACAGTTGTCCAAAGAGCCAAGTTTGACTTCCAGAGAATCTTTCTTGTATACCAGCATTTGTAATTAAATAAGAACAAAATTATGATTGCTTTTTCTGTTTTATATGTGTGTGTACAAGTTTCCTTAGCTGCTAATTTAAAATTACACCAAGGTAAATGACTTGTTTTATTAGTGTACATAGAAAATTTCTAGGAAGTTGTTAGTCTACATTTATAAAAATATTGTTAGTGAACATTTAAAACCATCTGAAGGAATTAATTTAAATAATTATCTACTTTTTCTTTCTGTGGCTTACCTCCTAGGATATCATGTAATTTGCAAAGAAATTATAAGGAAGGAAAAATAGAAGCTATTGGTAGGGAATTGACATTGAGTCATTACGATGACATTATTTTGAGCCTCTTGTAACTATGGTTTGGTGATTTGCATATAATATACCATCAATGATCTTACAATGAATGAATTTTATCTCAAGTTTAATTATTATTTTTAAAAATTTGTTAAAGGCCCAGAATGGGGTCTATCCTGGCCAGGCTGATTGATGACGCTGTTCAGGTCAACTTCCCCTTCCTGATTTCCTGCATTCTTGATCCAGCTATGATGCTAGGTTTGTTTATTTTTCCTTTCATCGAGAGTAACTCTGTTTTAGGCAAATACACTTTTAGGATTGTTCTAATTTACAAAATTGAACTTTTTATCATTATGTAGTATTTCTATACCTCCTATAATCTCTATCCTTGGTGGGAAGACAACAATGTTTAACTTCCACTAACTCCATAAGTGAGAAGAAGACTCCTTATTAACAACATCAACATCACAAAACTGATTCCTATGAGGTGAGATACCTCTCCACACACCCCACACCCTCTTCTATTAATTATAACACCAAGTGTCTGTTCAAGAGATCTTGCTCCCTTCTCACTACAACTGATCTGTTGCAATGGTCACACAGAACTCGTTGACAATATTCATGATTATGGGGTTTATTATGGAAGTCAACAGGTACAGTTTAGGCTCGAAACAGGAAGGATCAAGTATGCTCACAGACTCTGATCTTCAGCCTCATTGAGCCTGCCTCATGACCTAGGCTAGTTTGAGAGCTCTTTCAGTATAAGCTAATCATTGCCTAGCCCCTACCACTCTACCAGTAAGCCTAGGTGAAGGATCTCAGCTCTGGTTCTGTGGCATGGAAGTTCTAATTCAGCTGTCTCATGCTCTCATGCTAATCTCTTCTTCTCCACCACCTTTGCTGTTGCCAGTCTGATCTGGATCTCCATCTCACACAGGAATCTCTGGCCCAAAAGGATGCTCTACACTCTCCACTTCTGTCTTAATGGTAGTGAGACTCCCATTTTCTACCTTCAAATCTGCTCAGTTTAAGCCTGGCAGGATGCCAAAACTGGCGCATTCCTTTGTTAGTAATCTGCACACCTTATCTGCATGTTCCTACTGGAAAGATTGCTATTTACCATATTCATACTATTAACATAGTCCTGCCCAGTCATGTGATAAAAAGAAAATGAATGGTTAGAAAAGTTATAATGGCCCTCCTTGGTTTCTCTCCGCTCTTATGAATAACTTGGTTCCAGGGGCTCCGCTCTTTCGCCTGCCGGCCGGGACTGTGCTGCTGACCTCAGCAGCCAGCACCCTGTTTCCAGTGGCCTTTGCTGTGCAGACCCGACACCTCTCCCCGCTCCACCCCCGCCATGGAAAGTAAAATTTGAAGAGAGGAGGGAAGAGGGCACCATGGATAGAAGGATCCACTTGGAGCTAAAGAACCTGACCCCAGGAGCTGTCCGAGAACTTGTTCTGGATAACTGCAAGTCAAATGATGGAAAAATTGACAACATAGTAAAAAGTATCTATGAAAACCCAAGAGCCAACATTGTTCTTAATGGAGAGAGGTTAAAGGCATTCCCTTTAAGAACAGGAACTAGG
>NW_006400007.1:1483769-1528287 GCF_000299155.1 Elephantulus edwardii
AAAAAGTATTTTAATGAAAATTTATAGAGACTTTGGGTGTCCATTCATTCGTTGTTGCACACTTTCCTCCCTAACCTGCCCTCCTCCCCAGTTCGCGTTTCTTTTTGAAAAGTAAAAAAAAAACCAAAAGGCAGAAACCCCCCCCTTTCATTGTTATATAATCCCCCCACTCCTCCAGTCCAGTCCACTATGCATCTTTCTTTCTGGACTTTTAGCATGACAATAATGCCTAATCATATATTCCTCCTAAACAGTTCTCTCCCTCATCTGTTTCAATGCAGTATACGTGATTTATCCTCTCTTAGTTTCCCCCCAACTCTGATATCAGTCCTGCTTTACAACAGTGGCTCTAGGCAGTATTTGTCCTTTTGTGACTGAGATATTTCACTCAGAATAATGTCCTCCAGGGTCATCCAGTTTGAATAATATTGCATGAGTGCCTTGTTGTTCAAAGAAGCATAGTATTCCATTGTGTGAATATACCATGGCCTTCTCTATCCATTCCTTTGTTGATGGGCACTTGGGTTGTTTCCAAGTCTTTGCTATTGTGAACAAAGCCACAGTAAACATGGGTGAGCATATATCTGCTTGGGTGGCAGTTATGGCTTCTTTAGGTATATTCCCAGTAATGAAATTGCTGGGTCAAATGTATTTCTATTTGCAACTTTTTGAGAAAGAGCCATACTGCCTTCCATAATGGTTGCACCATTTTACACTCCCACCAACAGTGAATAAGGGTTCCAGTTTCTCCACAACCTCACCAGCATTTGTTGTTTGCTGTTCTGTTAAATTTTGCTATTCTTATTGGGGAGAGATGATATCTCGTAATTGTTTTGATTTGCATCTCTCTTAGAGCTAGGGATTTTGAGCACTTCTTTCTTCATGTGCTTGTTGGCCATCTGAATGTTTTCTTTGGTGACGTATCTGTTCATATCCTGTGCCCATTTTTCAACTGGATTATTTACCTTTATCTTGTTGTGGTTCCCAAGTATTTTATAAATTCTAGATATAAGTTCCTTATCAGACATGTCATTACCAAATACTTTTTCCCAGTCTGTTGCTCCCCTTTTTACCCTGTTGGAGAAGTTTTTGGATGTGCATAGGGATTTGATTCTTAGGAGGTCCCATTCATCTATTTTATCTTCTCCTGGTTGTAGGTTTTTCAAGATCCTTGGAAGACTGTTTACGCTGTGGATTAGGGCTTCTAGAGTTCTTCCAAGCTTTTCTCTAATGAAGTTTATAGTCCTTGGTTTTAGTCCTAGGCCCTTGATCCACTTTGAGTTGGTTTTTGTGTATGGAATGAAGTGTGGATTTTGCTTGAGTTTTCTACAGATAGTTTTCCAATTTTGCCTACACCATTTGTTGAAAAGGCTGTGGATCTGTTCTGACTCTGTGGTACACAACAACAATCAAACTCTTACTGTGTATTGCTTTTTACTTTACTCCATTTATCTATTTACTAATTGTTAATTCCTTCTCCTTTCCTTATTAACCATCCATGATTGATTCTTTACTTAGCTTTTTATGTTAAAAAAAAAACCCAACAAACCCTCATTGCCATTGAATCAGAAGCAACTCAAAACTGACCCTCCAGCAGGTTTCCAGGGCTGTAAATCACACATGAAGAGATTGTCCATCTTTCTCCTTGCAAAGTGGATCTGAACTACCAGAGATGCATGGCCTTTGAATTAACAGCACAACTCTCTACAGACTGTATATACTGCCTTATCAGAGAAGCAACAGGATAAAATTAAGGTCAGTAACGTTTGGAATATGATTCTACAATCAGGATAGCTTCTTTTCAGTCATTGTTCAAGGCAGGCTTCTCACTCACCTTCAGCCTGTGGCTCCGGGTTCATGGTACAAAATTCTTTTTTTTTTTTAAGTTTGTCGTGACAGATATGACATTAAACATGTTCTGCAGCAATCACCCGTAATTCCACTTTTTTTATTTTACACTGGTTTCTTCATGGTACAAAATTCTTTTTTTTTTTTAAGTTTGTCGTGACAGATATGACATTAAACATGTTCTGCAGCAATCACCCGTAATTCCACTTTTTTTATTTTACACTGGTTTCTTCATGGTACAAAATTCTTTTTGTTCTGCCCCTCCCCACCACTCCACCAGTGAGCTCAAGCTAAGGCACTGAGCTCTGTTGAGTGGCAGGTCGCTTTCAGCTTTTTCTCACATCAGTGTCTGGTTTTCTGCCACCTCTGCTGCTGCTTCTTCTCTGTTTATTCTTGTTCCATCTTTTACAGGGACCTGTAGCCCAAAACTATGTTCTGCACTCTTTCTTCTTTCTTGACAGACTCCAGATTCCCACCTCCCAGCCACCCAGTACTACTATAGAATGTTTTGCCTAGGATTGCACCTTTCACAATTCTGTCCCTAACTTCTGCAGAAACTGTGTGCTCCCTCTGAGCTTTGCTTATCTTAATTAGAGACAGTACTTGTCACATGATATAGTAATTGTTTTTGCGTCTCAGTTATCTACCAGCCTATAAACTTGTTGCAGTTAGAGACCATGTTATGTTCATAGTGACTAGTGAACCTTTGATAAATGAATGAGTAAATACTATAGGCAGCTAGAAAGTATCAACAGGCTTTAGATCTGCATTTGGGAAGTGAATGAAGAACCTGAAACCTGACTGGACAAAAGTTTCTAAATGGTGGCCAAAATAATTTTAACCTTAAAAAAACCGGAAAAGATTTAGTTACACATTAGAAAGCAGCATTAACTGTAATCTAGGAACTGACTTAGCTCTTTACACATATTTGCTGTTTAAATTCTCAAAATAACCCTATAATAAGTGTGATTAGTCTATTTTATGGATTAAGTAAATGAATTTGGAAAAACTAAGAAAATATATTATCAGTAAACCATGGAGAAATGAATCTGGCTCTTGGACCCATCTTTCCCTTTCCTTTCACCATATTTCATTTCCTAGTTACACGTTACAACGTGGAGGCATAAAGAGCAAGGGAGACTCAAGAATTCCATTTATTAGAATTTTCACATGATGTTCCAGAAATCAGAGACTAATTCTCTGAAGCTTTAATCCTGAAATTGAAATACAGTAATGTTAGATATAAAAATATGTCCTGATTTCCCCCCAAGGACTCTCTCCCTCTCTTATACACATAGTGAGCATTAACAATTAATGAGAAATGCTTTCCAAGTCATATAGCATCGTTCTTAAGATTTATGATGCCCACGAAACGTACACACATCTGTTCTGTAGAGTGATAGCTATTAAAACATACTTAAGTGCCAGGCACTCTCACATAGATGAGTCAAAGCTTCAAAGAGTTGCCCCTCTGGAATTAATCTAAACAGTAAGGATTCCAAGAAGATAGGAGGAAGACAATTTTAGACTCAACTGATTCCAAGAAATATTAGTTCATTTTATCATGGCTGAAAGTACATGGTAATATTAAATGAAATAAATTAGTTTTAAATGGTTGACATGATCTTTCACATTGTGAATGACTATGGGGCAAACCAAAGGCTGAAGTGAAAATTTCCCTCAGAGAAAAAAATTTAGGAACAACTCAAAAAGGTGATGGATGAGGTCATCCACCAGCAGGAGTAACAGATCTGAGAAGTCTGCTGTTAAAATAAAACTGTAGAGATGGGCATACCCCAAATCCAATCAAGGTGGCCTGTAAGAACCCTTTGGGAGCAAGTCTGGCATAAAGTCTTACAAGAAAGAAGAATATTTTACTCTGCTTGTCAAGAGAATATGTAAATGAGTGTGCTCTGCTGGAGTCTGTGATGCAGAGCTGATTTAGTGGAGCCAGTACTTTTACTAGATTTACTCAGCAATAAAATTTGTTGTGATAAATTAACTTGCATTGGTTTATGTATACACCAGTATGGCTAACATGAGCTAGTGTCTGTTTATACTAACAAAACTTAGTTTCAGGGCCAGCAAAGCTGAGCAAAATAGCAATTACATGTAAGTACTGTCATTCAACCTTTCCTAGCAAATTGCAACAAACACAATATTGGTTTTAACAGCCATAGCAGAAATCATCATCACTATAATAATAGAAACTAACAAGTGTTGAACACTTATCAAATGTCAAGCATACTTCTAAATCTTTCATATGAAATATTTCGTGAGGCCTCACAGCAACCCCAGGAGTAAAAGAAAAAAACTATTGAACACTGTAATTATGTAGCATATGCTAGGTCATATGCTAATGAATTGTAGAGACTAAATTTTACCCTGGGAAACCTGTCTACATTCTTAACCTAGAGAGTTGGGAGAGAATATATATTTAAATAAGATGTGCAAACTGGAGTTATTTTTTGTTGCAAGATACAAAACTTCACTCCAACCAAGTCTAAATAAAGTACCGGGTAGCTCTAAACCTAAATCAAGTAAGTACTTGTTTCTTATGAGATTGTGTGATTATCCATATGATTGCAGTCGCTATATTGTGTTGTAATTATTTAGAATTATTATAACTATCCTCGTGCAATGTATAACATCATGTCTCTTTTATGTATGTCTTTTTTACATAAAACTGCCCCATAAATGTGCAAGAAATATGTTTGTTTTTTAAATTTTATTTTATTAATTTTAATGAACATTTACAGAGATTTTAGATTTCCATTCATTTATTGTTGCACTTTTTCCTCTACCCCCCGCCCCAGTTCATTCCTCTTTGAAAAGCAAAAGATAAACTTATTAGTTGGTATACAATCCCCCCACCTCCTCCACCCCAAACACACTCCACTATGCAACCTTAATTCTGGATTGCTGTGATAATCATAATACCCTATCATATATTGCTTTTAAACTGTTCTCTCCCTCATCTATTTCAATTCAGTATACATAATCTATCCAGTTTTTCTGTCTTACCGCAACCCTGATGTCAGTCCCATTCTATAACAGTGGCATTGTGCAGTATTTGTCTTGTTGTGACTGATATATTTTACTCAGCATAATGTCCTCCAGGGTCCCCCCCATTTTGAATAATATTGCATAAGTTCCTTGTTTTTCAATGCAGTGTAGCATTCCATTGTGTGAATATACCACAGCTTCTCTATTTTTCTGCAAAAGACTCAAGCAAGATCCACACCTCACTCCATACACAAAAACCAACTCAAGGTGGATCATGGACCTAGGACTAAAACCAAGGACTATAAGCTTCATTAAAGAAAAACTTGGGAAAACTCTAGAAGTCCTAATCCACAACATAAAAGTCTTCCAAGTATCCTGAAAAACCTACAACCAGGAGAAGATAAAATAGATGAATGGGACCTTCTAAGAATCAAAACCTTGTGCACATCCAAAAACTTCTCCAACAGGGTAAAAAGGGAAGCGACAGACTGGGAAAAAGTATTTGGTAATGACATGTCTGATAAGGAACTTACATCTAGAATTTGTAAAATACCTGAGAACCACAACAAGATAAAGGTAAATAATCCAGTTGAAAAATGGGCACAGGATATGAACAGATACGTCACCAAAGAAAACATTCAGATGGCCAACAAGCACATGAAGAAAGAAGTGCTCAAAATCCCTAGCTCTAAGAGAGATGCAAATCAAAACAATTACGAGATATCATCTCTCCCCAATAAGAATAGCAAAATTTAACAGAATAGCAAACAACAAATGCTGGTGAGGTTGTGGTGAAACTGGAACCCTTACTCATTGTTGGTGGAAGTGTAAAATGGTGCAACCAGTATGGAAAGTGGTATGGCTGTTTCTCAGAAAGTTGCAAATAGAGATACCATTTGACCCAGCAATTCCACTACTGGGGATATACCCTAAAGAGACCATAACCGACATCCAAACAGATATATGCACACCCATGTTCATTGTGGCTTTGTTTACAATAACAAGGAGTTGGAAACAGCCTAAGTGCCCATCAACAAATGAAATATTTGTTTTTAAAAAGGAGGAGGGACACTGTGGGTTTCAGGGTGAAGATCTTCTCTCACCACTCTAAAGGGCCCCTTAGCGTCCCTTTTCAGCAGGAAGTAGCTAAGAGAATATGCCATCCCCTTTTCCTTATGACTCAGGGTGAAGTCTCTCTCAGGGAGGAGTGATAGGGAATGGCAAAGGACACATAGACAAAGAAGATTAATCAGAACTGGCTTTGACAAGCACTGTGGCATTTGGACAAGAACAAACTGGGAGGAGGGTAGAGAGAATAGTGCAACAATGAATGAATGGAAACCCAAAATCTCTGTAAATGTTTATGAAAATTAATAAAATATAATTATAGAAAAAAAATAAATAAAAAGGAGGAGGACCTTATGTAGGAACAAGATTATAATTCAGTTATTTAAACAATTGGCAAAAGCAAGAAACATAATTAAACTTTATGAAAACTGAAAATTCAGTAATTGTACTGAGGTTGTTCCCTGTGATCCCTCACCTCTGGCCTCTTTTATGTATTTATTTTATTTCCTTTTCCCCCCATCTGATTTCCTTTGCTTCCTTAGAGTTTCTACTCCTACATATTTCTGGATTTTGAGAAACTTTGCTTACTCCTGGTGCCAACCTCACATCTCATGCTAATTGATCTTCTAGTTGTAGAGTCTACCATTAACTATAGATTGACCAGTTAATTGTAAATTGATATCAACTCATGGCAACCCTGTGTGTGTCAAAGTTGAACCACGTTTTTGAGGTCTTCAATGACTGATATTCCAGAAGTAGACAGCCAAGCCCTTTTGTTGAGGCGCCCCCAAGTGCACTTCAATTACCAACTTTTAGCAGCTGTGCACCTTTCGCACAATCCACAGACTCTACCTACACATTCTCCCAAATCCTAACCAACTGCTATTGTGTTAACTTCAACTCATAGAAAACCTAAAGGATGAGAGTAGAACTGGCCAATTAGGTTTCCAAGGCTGTAAAAAAACAGACTGCCACATCTTTCTTCCAAGGAGTTGGCTAGTGAGTTCAAATTGAAGACCTTTTAATTAGAAACAGAGCATTTTAACTACTACACCGCCAGAGGTCTTTCTTACAGGCTCAGTATACACTAATTCTACTTCTCAGGAAAAATAATTCTGACTAGATCCAAAATTCAGCTTGGATCAAGAATTCTTTGTTTACCCAGTAAACTATTAACATGCATGTTGGATGACCAAAACTGTCCATGTAGGCTTCTCCATTTCTCAAGAGGCAACTTCCGGAGAAAAGACCATGTGTATGTACTTCAAAATAGTTTGCCTATCACAAACTACACAGATGTCAAACTGCTATTTCTCATTTTGAAATTTTGGCAACATTTTAAAGCCACCTAGAATGTATTTTAGTCCATATAGAAAAACTACAATGGTGCACTAACTCTATTTTAACAGAGAATTACAATGGTCAGACATTTTTCCAGTTGCTTGCATTTTCAATTTCATTCTTTCAAAAGAATCTTTACTTTCTTGTGGTGCAGTGAAATATTCTGTTTTGACATGATATGTGTTCATCATAGGGTTTGCATTTTCATTATGATATCAAGAAGTTAATCTCTCCCATTCTTTTTGACTAACGTAGTCAAGGACTTTTGATAGGTTTTTTTGTGATAATTGCATTATCATTTTCATCCTCTTATGTTTTGGACTACATAATTTCTAAAGCTTTAAGAGAATTGCCTAAAATTTTACTTGTAGCTAATAATGTAATACTGATGCTGAAGAGCCCTAGACTGCCCCTAATTTACAAATTAATTCCGAAAGATCACTTGTAATTCAGTTGTTTGAAGCTGAAAATGCATGTCTCTAATGATCCACAAGAGGTTATTTAACCTATAATACATTCCTTCATGTATGTTAAAAGCTACTATTTGCCTAGTCCTGTATTAAACAACTGTGTGTATAATATCAACAAGACAGATATAGTACCTGTTCCCATGAAGCTTATAGTTTAGTGGGAAGAATAAACAAATAGAAAAATAATCATATTAGCTTTAATAGTAATAGTTGACCCTAGATACCTTTGGCTCTTCAAAAATACCTGTAGTGTGGAAGTAGGTTAAAATTTTATATCATTTATTCTTCACAATTGTTGGAGGTATTATCTTATCTTTTAAAAATCTGTGATTCTAACTAACGCAGTCCATTGATATCTAGTCCATTTCAGTGGCTAGAAGCCTTCTAGGATAGAGTAGTAATGTGATCTTTATTGGAACAGACTGCTACATCTCTCTCCTTTGGAGTTGCTTATGTGTTTGTACCACTTCTTGGGTAGTAGCTAAGTGCCCTACCACTGCATTATGAGATTTCTTTAATCCGAACTGAACTGGTTAGAATTTCACTCAAAAAGAAAAAAAATTACAATTAAATTATTCATATGTTTATATGTATATACCTTTCTATACCTGTGTGTGTGTGTGTGTGTGTGTGTGTGTGTATAGCATATAACAAAAACATCCTCACAATCTTTGATATGCTTGAGTCTATTGTTACGGCCATTCTGTTCCTCTATCTTGTTGGGGTATTTTTATTTTTCTCTGATCCTCTGCCTTTCCCAGCTTGATGTCCTTTTCCAAGGACCGGCTGCAGAATAGGACAAAGTTCAGATCTGTTGTTCATAGGGGCACTATGAATTGTAGTCTACTTGACAACACCTGACAAAAACATATTCTCTCTCTCTTTTTGTGTGTAATTTGGGTAAATGTTTACAGAGCAAATTCTTTTTCTATTCAGTAGTTTGCACACATTTTGGTTTGTCCCACAGATTGCAAGCCTCGCCCCACTCATTCGGCCTCCTCTCTGTGTTTCCCACACCTGTACCTTGCTCATTTCTATTGCTTCCTGACCTCTGAACTTTGTCCTTGGGCAAATGCTGCACCTTTAATCTTGAGAGATTGTTTGTTCCAAGGAGTGTCTTTTTTTCTAGTGTTACTGCTCATCTTATAAACCACTTTGTGTTGAGTTGAAAATTGAGCTGTGTGGGTTCAGTTCTAGGTTTGAGGTGTAGCATGGTCTCAGAGATTCTACCAGTCTCCATCTGACCAGGAAGCCTGGTCTTCTTATTTTTATTTGGAGTTTTGTTCCAAGAGTTTTCCCTCTCCCACTCTATCCAGGACCTGCTATTATGATCCCTTTCAAAGTGGTCAGCAGTGGTAGCCAGGGGCCATCTAGTTCATTGGCTCTCATTCTCATGGAAGTTGAGTTTCATGTGGTCTATTAGTCCACAAAGGGTATATTATTTAGGTTTATGGATATTTAAAATACATACATAAAAGCCTGTATATATCAAGTATTAATGCATCTTCACAAACTTAACATGATGGAGAAATTAGGGGTTTTTATAGTGTGGCAGGACCTACAACATATACCCCTTTATAGTCACTTCTTCCTTAAAGGTAAAGGATATTATTTTTTAAATAAAAGTAAATAGCTTTATAGTCATTTAATAATATGCTTAAGAAGAAGAAATGTTTATATACATATTAATTTATCCATTTAAAGAGCAACAAGATTTTGCTAGGCTAATTAATTTAGTCAGCTATGATTAGATTCAGGAGCTCTGGTGGTCTAACTTTAGTAGCTGCACATTCAGCTTAAAGGCATGTGGTTCAATCCACCAGCTGCTCTGAGGAAACAAGATGAATAATCTACTCCTGTGTGTTTTACTCCCTCTAAAAAACTCACTGGAGGGTCAGCTATGAGTCAGTTCTGACTCAAAAACACATAACAACAACAACAACAAACAACATGATTGGAGGCAGCTTTTCATAATTGTAAATGGAACTTATCAGTGGCTTTATGTAAGTTAGAAGTTTCTCTCTCTCTGGTGGCCTAGTCCGTAGATAATTGTACTGCTAACCTCAAAATGACACCTCTCTGGAGGTTCAAATGAATCCACCCACACCTCCCCTGGAGAAAGATGATCAGCCTCTTTCCATGCAATTTACTGCCTCCGAAAACTGGCTGGAGAGTCAGCGATGAGTCGGATATGACTCCATAGCAATGAGATGAAATGATAAGACTGTGAAGAGGTTTAAAAGATGTTTCAATTGTCAATTTCACAGCCATCAGAGACTCAAGTTCTTTCTGTCTTATAAAACTATCCGTTTTAGTTATTGGTTCAATTTGGCTATTGTAACTCCAGCCATTACATTCACTTCCCTCCCCCCTTCACCCCACCACCACCACCACATTCACTTTTAAGACAAACAGGAAACAAGAGGAAGAGCAAAAGCACTCTAACCTCATAGCTGGTTGGGTTTGTCCCTACAGAGGCTGTCCTGCTTTTATATAATTGTTCATTTAGTCATTAGGCTATATGATTTTTAATGTTGTTGTTGCTGTTATGTGCCATTGAGTCAAAACAACTCAGACTTGACCCTTCAGTGGGTTTTTAGAGGCTGTAAATCACACAGGAGAAGACTGCCCATCTTACTCCATCAGAACAACTGGTGGGTTGAAGACAGAAAAGGAATTCTTTTAATTAAATGCATTGCTGCTCCCCAAAACACAAGCGTTCATTTAGTAAAGAGGAAGGAGACAACACGTTTTTGGTAGCCAACTAGTGGTAGCTGCTGTGTTGCTGGGTGCTGTTGAGTCGAGTACAATTCATAGTAACCCTATGAACAGATCTGAACCCTATCCCATCCTCTGCTAGCCTTATCCATCTCTGACACATTTGAGTCTATTATTGTTGCAGTTACTGTATCAATCTATCTCATTGAAGGTCTTCCTCTCTCTTACCATCCCGCCACATTTCCAAGCGTGATGTCCATTCTCCAAGGAATAGCTTCCTCTAGCAGTATGCCCAAAGTATGTGAGCTGAAGCTTTGTCATCCTTGCCTCCAAGGAGCATTTTGACAGCACTTTCTCTAGGACTTAGTTGTTTGTTCTTTTGCCAACCTATGAGATATTCATTACTCTTCTCTAACACCACAACTCAAAGACATCAATTCTTCTGTCATCCTTAGTCACTGTCAAACTCTCAGATGCATAACAAATGATTGAAACAATCATGATCTGAAATCAGGTGCACCTTACTCTTCAAACTGACATCATTCATCTTCAGTAGTTTGGAGGGATCCCTACGAGCAGACTTGCCCAATGCATACATCTCCTCATCTTCTTATTGTCTGCTATACTTATGTTCCCTTTTATTATGATTGTTCATCTTCATATTTGTCAGGCCCAGACCAAGGTCAAAGGGAGAATGAAGAATTCAACATGTCAATAAAGGGAGTGAACAGCCTCAACTACCACAGAGTGCCCCTCCCTAGAAGACCACCCTCCTGGCTAAACCACAATGGAATGTCCCTCTCTTTCCTCCCTGTCTGCTTGTCTCTCTCTCTCTGCAAACCAAGGAATCCCGCCCAGGAGCCCTTGTAATAATAAAGCTTCTTTAACTTTCTTTCTTTCTCTGGTCCCTTCATTGAGTCCTTGGCCTTACGTCCAGTATGAAGACCTAACATAATGTCAATTTATAATGTTCCTCCAGAGAATAAAGATGAGATACACCTCATCTTATCCAACATATCCATTTATGACAATAGTAAAAAATCTACTATCCAAGTATTTTTTTACATTATCAAGGCAGCAAGCCTAACATTAATGGTTGGTAAGTGTCCCCTCTTTTTTTTTTTTAACTTTAAGAAACAGGAATTTATTCTTCCACATTTAGGAGCCTGAAAGTCAAACTTCAAGGTGCCAACCCCAAGTAAGGCCCTGTCACTCTGTCAGTTATAAAGCAAGGTCTTTGTTTTCTTCAGCATATCTTGCCCCTGTGTTCCTTGGAGATCTCTGCGTGTTCTGACCTTCTCTGGTGTCAAGGAGCTTCATTGAGCAGGAGCCTGGCTTCAGATGGACACACTACTCCTGATGATTATTTCTTGGTGCTGCTGATGTCCTCCCCTATTAGTTAACTTTCCTGCTTGTTTATTTCAAGTTTCCTTAGGGAAACTTACCTTACTGTGATGAGATTAAGGAATATTGCCTTCATACTTACCACACATTATATTATTACAGTTATGTATTTTGGGGGAGACACAAGTCAATCCATGAAGTGTCCCCTCTTTTGAGGAAGGTCTCCAGGTGACTTGCAGGCAATTGAGTTTCACAGCCCTCCACTATCTCCTGCTGACCCTTCCTGTTCCGTAGTCTTCTCCAGGTGAATACACAGAAGTATTGAATTAGCTGGCAACTGTTCTGTGCTCCCAGCTTCTATGCAGCCTGAGACCCTTCAGCTCAAAATTGCTGTGGGATGAATAGGGAGGAAAGAGACAGCACTCAGAGAAAGTGTTTGAAAGAGACGCAAGAGAGTTTCATGACTTTTCAAAGTGAGCTGACCTGCACCTGATGTCCAGCAGAGCCAGAGGGCAGAGCAGATTCCAGGATGGGATTGAAAACATAGAGAATTTACAGGAGAGAGGGGCCTCTGGAGTTGACTCCAAGAGGGAAGCTCTGACCTAGCACAGAAAGTGGTTAGGCCAGCAGCCCCTCCAGGCATGCACACTGCCTTTATTCATTTTTGTCTCCTCTAATCCTCTTTCTCTGCCAAGGAATAATCCATAAATGAACTCAATCATTACAATGATGAGCAGATAAGTAACTCTTAGATGTTATTATTTCTATTATCATATTTTCAAAATAAGAAAAATGAGGCACATTAGTAGCCTGAAAATAGAAAAATAAAATCCTTTACTTTGGTATAATGCTGGTTTTTCACTTGACTACCTGTCTTTGGGACCTAACCATGAGAAGTGAGTGTAAAATTTAGGCATCATATGTAACAAAAAAACCGAGAGATCAGAATTCAAAGTAAACTCTAAAATTACTTAAAAGAAACTTGTTAGTCTGATTCAATTACTTGCTGTAGGACCTGAAACCAATTCAGGCCTCTCTAACCCCCAGGGTCTCAGTGGTAGAATATGGTTAAGTACACCTTTCCTTTAATTATGAGATCAAATGATACCTAGAAAATGTCTCTGAAAAGCTTTCAGTGTTTGTTTTAGGCAGTGACTAGAAAAAGCCAAACTGATAGTATCCAGTCCTCACAAACATAGTTTTCTTCTTTCAAAGTTTAGTATTTTAAGAGTAACAAAAGGGTAAAAGCAAGTTGTAGTTGAACCTGGGTTATTATTACATGAGCTTACCTCTAGAACAAGTTAGATCTTGTCTCCCACAAGAAAACTATGTACATAAAAAGGCTAATACAGCATGATTATAAGGCAGGTGTTACTCTTCTCTCCCTTTTTCATTGTATTATTAATGTTGGGCTCGGTTCCAGGAGCCTCCCTGGGGTTGAGTGAGACTGAGAGTGAGTTGTACTTTAATGCCTTCTTACCTATCATTTTTAAACAGGTGGAATCTGGTTAGAATGAGCCTCCAGGGCAGCTTATATCAGCAGAGATAGAGATGTAAACACCAGGAAGAGCAGGAGGTGAAAGAGGAGATCAGCGGCTGTCAAAAGGGCAACTTCAAAGGACTTGAGGCATTATAAGAGTGCCACTAGGAGACTGGGTCAGGAAGTAGAGGTGGAAGATGGGAACTGGAGAGGAAAAGAAAAGGATAAGAGGGATGGCGAGGGTTTTAGGCAGGCAAAGGAATCATAATGGACACACACAGGGCTCCAGGTTCCACGATAATGGCAGCTGTGATTGATCAAAGGCCAGGCAGTTGATTTAACAAGCATTATTGAGTGCTTGCTATGTTGAAGGCGCTATACTAGATGATGTGGAGGACTCATGCAAACCAGACATGGTTCTTGCCCCAAGACTGCTGATGGTCACCATCCTCTATCAAACAGTTGAAACATGTGCTGAGTATGCATTGCAAAGTTCAAGGTGCTCAGTGCTGTTAAAGAAGGGTGAATGAAATATTACAGAACTTCAGAGAAGCGGGGAAGTTTACTGGAAGAATCAAGGTAAGGTGAGGAGACGGGTCTGGGGAAGATTGGAAGGGGACATGTCCTTTGAGGTAGAAAGAAAGGGAGGGCTTAATGGAAAGAACAGTAAAGTTTGAGGGGACAGTTTGAGAGACACAAATGAACTATGAAGGGAGGCCAAGAGGCATGGTAAGTGAGAAACTTTTATTGTCCTACAAAGCCTTATATGTTCTGCAGGACCTTAAAATGCAGAGCATTCTCTGGAGAAGAATGAGTGAAGAACAAGAAAAACACCTGTTCTCTACCTCAGTCTAGAGTTTCTACCCTCCCACCTTTCCTGCCACACCTCAGTATCAACCACCCAGATCTTCCATCATCACAGGGAGACTTAAGGACATTGTGCTTCTGACTTTTTTCAGCTTCTGCATCATGGTTGCAAACTGAACTAGAAAAGGTAGAATGAATTAGAGACAGAAAGCATTTGAGAAATAATTGCAACCATTGTACCTTTATACTTGGTGGCTTTACATAAAAGATGTTCTTGATTTGTGCTTTGAGAACTCTTCCCAAGAGTGCAAGAGGCCATGACAGGGGACTCAGATACTCAACTAGCAGCAGGCTTAAATGAGGATCACAGTGGATGGGAGAGAAACATGATTCAACTGTAGAAACAAAGGCAAGGACAGTACTTTGAGAATTTATGCTACATCCATACGATCATGAGCAAGGAGCCAAAGGAACATGTAAGAGCGGAGCATACTAATGTCAGTGTGTCACAGTGCTGTCGTTGTGTGTCTTCGAGTCGGCAGCCTCCAGCTGACCCTTCCAGAGACAGTAAATTACGTGGGAGAAGATAACCCATCCTTCTCCCATGAAGCAGCTGGCATATTAATCCTACTTTTGAGTTAACTATGAGTTTTATTTGACTTGGCATCAACTAATAAAATTTTTGGAGATTAAATAAAACTTATTTTCATTATTAAAACAATCCAACAACCAAAAAACCTACATGCCTTTAGGATTGCAATTCTGTTTCTTACCACTAGGTCACTAGAGCTCCGTAGTGTAGTGTAGCAAGATAATCTATTTTCAATGTTAGTCTTTTTTCCTTCCACATTTGAACAGCTAGATTATGTCATTTATTGTATTTGGAAGGCAAAAAAATAAAAAAGAAGATAAGAGGCTTTTAACTTTCAAAAGCTTTGGTCTAAAAAGAATTCAGGTCATTCATGGGTAGGGAAAACCTTCCTCTACCTAGAGCAGATAAAATTGTCCCTGGGTCAAAGTGGAGATGTTTTGAGTCAGAAGGGAAGTGAGGAGTGTGTAAACATAGTGAGTTACCTGAGGGATGAAGGGTAACCGAAGAACCATGCCTTCTTCCCCTGGGCCAAGCCTCGAGAACCACAGGGTCCCCAAAGAGGTTTAGATGATCTGGTTCAAAGAAGATCTAAGCCTCAGAAAGTTTCAGAGAGAATCTGGGGAGAAGGCAAAACTGCAGAGAAATCACTGTTGTGTGACCAGGTAGAAGGTCTTCTGCAGCATTTCCTGCATACCATGCATCACAGGGCAGAAGAGGGGAGCAACCGGATTCCCAAGAGGGGCATAGAGTGAATAGTAACAAAGATCACACAGGTAGGAGATGGAGGTCTATGATGACAGAGACCAGACATATCTACCCAGGGACTCTTGTGTCCACGGGCCTCTTGTTAGCAGTGTCATGCATAAATATTTTACCATAATCAGTGAAAGCTACCATATCTTGACTTCTCCTGTCACACTTCCCTCATGTATGGTGGCACTGAATATCTCTGGCATTTTTTAGATTCTACTAAAAGAAACTTGGAATAAACCATTTTTAAATGCAGGAACACCTCATCCTTTACTCATTTCACTGCTCTCTTGATTCGATTAGTAGTTTCAATAAAACTTTGAAATCCACAAAATCTCAAAACAGTAAGACTTGGGAAATTTGCCATTTCTCCTATTTTGGTTATAATTTCAGGAAGAATAGAGTTTTGTTTCATACTTGCCCTCATGTCCTACCCATTTTTCCTAATCCTTAACCTCTGCAGTTTGCTAAGCCTACTACTATATTCTTTCCATTTGGTTTCATCTTTTCTCTTATAGCCCAACTCTTTGATTAGTGTTATTAACCCAGCTCCACACTACTACTAAACAACTCATTCCAGTTCCCTGTGGCATGCAGGTTCTAGGAGGGAAGAACATTTTGTTTTTCCCTGAGGAGCTTGTATATCATTTTAAGAGGGTGTGTGCGCTATTTTTCTGTCACATAGAGCTGGGAGCCTCTTCAAATTCACCACTTGTTCCATAGGAGAAAGATGGACAATCACCTCTCCTGCAATTTTTTGCCTCTGAAAACTGGCAGGAGGGTCAGCTACAAGCCAAAATCCACTACTCGGCAGTACCTAACGAGTATATATCATTTTTGTTAGGTGCCATGGAGCCAATAAACCACGGATTGGAACCTTGCCTTATCCTGTGTCGTCCTCACTATCTCTGCCACGCTCACGCCTTTTCTTGCAGTCACTTGAGAGTCTTCCTCACTCTCGCTGACCCTCTACCTTTCTCATGATTACATATTTATTTATATAATCTCCATCTTGATGTTGCTAAAATATTAATTAGCAAATTATGCTAAAGTAGTAGCCAACAAATATACAACAAAATATATACTTTCAAGAAGATAGGGAGAGACTGTAATGGTGGATTTATGACTTAACTGGATCCTTGAATATTAGGTTTAATGTAAAGCATGCTTCCTTGACCATTAGTGATCTGTCCTTAATGGAAAGGAATTGCATCAATTGATTTATTATTCTTAGGGCACAATCCTAGCTGTGACTGCTTTTTATCTAAATTTGATTCCTAAAGGAAGGCCAGGTGAAAGAATCACTTTTCAGATGAAAGAGAAAATTTCCAAAGAAGAACTCATATGATCTAGCCATAAATACTTATGTTAGCCTGAGGCAGGCAAAGTATATGTATTACTATTTTGAATATTTATTCATTCCTGGAATGGTTTAAATTAGTGCTTTCATACAAAGCCCCAACGGCAGTATGTTTTCAGCAGAACTAATAATCACTTCCTGATAACACTAACTGACTTATGTATGTTTTTCTTCTTATCTTGTCCTTTGAGAAAAGGAAGTCATAAAGCTAAGCATCTGGTTTCAGTATTAGGCTTCAAAGAAAGAGATGCTACCTATATTTCAGAGAACTGAAATTTTAACTCTTTTTCCTTTATCATCTGAATCTAGTTGCACAATTCAAGTTGTGGACCTCCCAAATAAGACAAGATAGAGGCCATCTTCTGTAAGTTAGGCTATTTCATTTGTGTGCTTATTAAGCCTTAGTAACTTGGTTGCAAAAATCAGATTAGATCCAATTGGTTCAAGTATCTTTCTTTAATAATACCTGAAAGGATTTTTAATGCCATGCCTTTCTTCAGTAAAACATAAAAAAGATTAGCTGATTTATTAATTGGATTTATGGGATGAATTGAATATAATACTAAACCATTCAGCATAGCTATGTATATTAAGATTATTGCTATTGGTAAAAGAAACAAATTTGTTTGTTGTTTTGTTATGTGCCCTGGAGTTGACTATGACTCATTGTGACCCTATCAATGAACAACAGGTCTCAACTTTGCCCTTCCTGCCCCATTCTCATAATCTGCAGCATTCTCCAGCCTGTATTTAGAGTCACTGTGTCAGTTCATCCAATTAAGGGTCTTCCTCTCTTTCTCTGATTGCAGCTTTTCTATCAAGATGTGTTTTTCCAAAGACTTGTCTTTTCTGACAACATGCCAGAGTATGTGAGAAAAAGGTTTACCATCCTTGCCTCAAAGAAGTACTCGGGTATCACTTCTTCCAATATACACTTGTTTGTCCTTTTAACAGTCCGTGAATTTTCAAAAAATGCACCAATTAATCTTTGGTCATTTTTATTCATAGTCCACTTTTCAGATGCATGTAAAGCAACTAAAAATACTGTGGCTTGCATCAGATGCACCTTAGTGTTTCAATTAACATTATTGCACTATTTTAGTGCTTTAGAAAAGTCTCTGGACAGCAGATTTTTCCCAATGCAATACATCTTTTAATTTTTTTTTTACAGTGCTGCTACCATAGGTATTGATTGTAGATTCAAGAAAAATGAAATCAGTGACAACTTTAATCTTTTCTCCATCTAGCATGTCACCTATTGGTCCAGAGGTGAGGATTTTTGTTTTCTTGATGTTGAAATGTAACCATATTGAATGTTATCGTCTTTGATCTTCTGCAGTAAGTTCTTCAAGTCTTCTTCACTTCCTGTAAGTAAGGTTGTGTCATCTGCATAATACAGGTTGTTGATTAGTTTTTCTGCGATCCTGATACCATATTCTTCTTTTTTTTTTTATTCTTTTGTTTTGGTTTGTTTTTTTAGTATTTTTTAAAATTTTTTTATTTTATTATTATTTTTTTGTGTGTGTACCATCAAATCAGATCTGACTGGTACAGGAGGAGATTTTCCCTCCTTTCTCGGCAGAGCATCTGGTGGATTTGAACCGTACGCCTCTGGGATTGCAGTGCAGCTTCTTGCCACTAGGCCACCAGAGCTCCAGTATTTTCTTTTTTAAAAAAATAATTTTAATGAACATTTACAGAGATTTTGGATTTCCATTCATTCATTGCTGCACTTCTGTCCCTGCCCAGCCCTCCTCCCCCCTCCCAGTTCACTCCTCTCTTTGAAAAGTAAAAGAAACATTCCCTCCCTGGTACACAATCCCCCTGCACCCCTCCCACTGCCCCAAGTACATTCCACTATGCAACCTTAATTGTGGACTCTTGTGATAACCATAATACCCTATGATACATCGCTTTTAAATTTTTCTCTCCCTCATCTGTTTCAGTGCAGTATATACAATTTATCCAGTTTTTCTCAGTCTTACCCCAACCCTGATATCAGTCCCATTTACCACATCCTTCTTTATATATTTCAGCTTCTTGAATTATTTGCTCAGCATACAGACTGAATAGGTACAGAGAAAGGATACAACCCTAACACATAACCTTTCTTGATTTTAAACCAGGCACTGTTCACTTGTTCTGTTTAGACAACTGCTCCTTAGTCTATGTATAGGTTTCACATGAGGACAATTAAGTGTTCTGGGATTCCCATTCATTTTGATGTTAGCTATAATTTGTTAATGATCCACACAGTCAAATGCCTTACCATAGTCGAGTCAGCACAAAGAAACATCCTTCTGGTGTTCTTTGCTTTCAGCCAAGATCCGTCTGACATCACCAATAGTATCCCTCAAAGCGTGCCTTCTGAATCTAAAATTCTTGTCACTTTTTTGTTGATATACACCATTTTTTAAAATCTTCAGTAAGATTTTACTTGCATATGATATTGTCTGATAATTTCAACATTCTGTTGGATCACCATTTTGGGAATAGGAACAAATAATGAATCTCTTACAGTTAGTTGGCCAGGTAGCTGTCTTCCAAATTTCTTGGCACAGACCCACGAGCACATCCAGGGTCACATCTGTTTGTTGAAACATGTCAATTGGTGTTTCATCAGTAGCTAGGTCTTTATGCTTTGCCATTGCCTTCAGTGCAGTTTAAGCTTCTTTCTCATTTGTTCTTAACCATATGCTACTTCCTGAAAAGATTCTTTGTTACTCAATTCTTTTTGGTTAAGCAACTCTGTATATTCCTTCCATCTTATTTTGGTGATTCCTCCATCATTCAAGATTTTGCTTCCCCCCCAAAAAAATGCTTCAGTATTGAAACTCAAATACTGATCCAGTTTTTCCCTTTTGATTTTCTAACTTCAATATCTTGCATATTTCATTATAATGCTTTGCTTTCTCTTCTTGAACTGCCCTTTGAAATCTTCTGTTCATTTCCCTTACTTCAGCATTCCTTCCTTTTGTTTTTACTCTCTATGTTCTAATGCATGTTTCAATCTCTTCTGACTGACATATGTTTTGATCTTTTCTTTCTTTCCTGTCTTTATAAAGACTTTTTGATTTCTTCATGGATAATGTTTTTGATGTCAGCCTTGATGTCATCTGATCTTTGTGCATTAATGTTCAATTTACCAACTCTATCTTTGAGATGGTTCTTAAGTTCAGTTGGGATAAATCCATTGCTTTGGTTCCTTTGGACTTGCTTTCATTTTCTTCCACTTCAGTTTGATGGTCTGTTCTACAATCAGTCCCTTGCTTGATTTTGACTGCTGATATTGAGCTTCCTCCTGAGCTCTTTCCACAGATGTAGTCAACCTGATTCCTGTTCTAACTTAAAACTAAAGAGGAACATGTTGTGTGAATAGTTGCAAAGACCTCTTTAGAGTTTTAGAATGCAAAGATGTCACTTTGATGACTAAGATGCATCTGACTCAGCCGTAGTCTTTTTTTCAGTTATGTCCTACCTATGTATAGGAATGTTGGGCAGTGAAAAAGTAAGACAGAAGAATTGAAGCATTCAAGTTGTGGTGTTGGTGAAGATGGACCAATCAATCTTATAAGAAATAGAACCTGAATGTGTCATAGAGTTGAGAATGGAGAAACTTTATCTCTTTGCTTTGGACACATTACCAGAAAAAAAACATTGCTGGGAAAGGATGTCGTGTTTGACAATGAGGTGGATTAACAAAACAGTCAAGCAATGGATCCAAACACATCAATCATCTTGAAGATGACACAGGACTGGAAAACATTTTGTTGTTTTATACATAGAGTCACCATGAGTCAGAGGCCATTCCATAATAACTAACAAAACTAAAGGGGTATCTCAGGAGAAAGAACCCTGGTGACACAGTGGTTAGAGCATATGATTGCTCACCAAAAGGTTTTAGGTTCAATCTTATTAGCAACTCTGTGGGCAGAATATATGGCAACTTGCTTCTGATTAAATGAAAAACCAAACTCACTGCCTGTGGAGTCCGGTCATAATGGCCTCACATCGGGTTTCTTGGGCTATATATCTTTACAGGACGAGACTCTCCAGCTTTTGATCAGAACCATCAATCTTTTGGTTAGCACCTGGATTCGTTATGCACTACACTATCTCGGATGCTTCTCATAAAGATTGTATCTAGGAAACTCTATGAGTTAGAACTGACTCCAAAGCAATGGCAATCTGTGGCCCCCAAGAACAACGAGGAAGCCACATTTCAGGAAGAAACTGCCACTGGGTTATAGGGGACTTTACAAGATTTACAGCTGTAGAAACTCAGTGAAAGTTTGCAATGAGTCAGAATCGATACTCATGGCAGAATTTGGATTTTGTTTTTTATGGTAGTTCTATGTTCAACCTTTTGAGGAACCTTCAGACTGTTTTCCACAGTGGCTGTATCATTCTACATTCCCATGACAAAAGAGGAAAGTTCCAGATTCTAGATTATTATATCTAGATTAATATCTCTATTATTAAGCTCTGGTGGCTTAGCAGCAAGGAGTTGCACTGCCAACCCAAAGGCATATGATTTGAATCCCCCAGCTGCTGTGTGGGAGAAAGATGGGCAGTTCCTCCTGTTTGGTTCATAGTCTCTGAAGGCCTAAGGGAGGGTCAGCTATGACTTTGTTCTGACTCGACTATACACAGCAACAATTATTGTAGTATGTATGTGTATATACATACATACATACATACATACCCAACAAGTAAAACTCAGTGTTGATGATGGGTAATTAATTCAACTAAAGATATTTTCATAGTAACTACAATAAAAGTATGAGAAAAATACAACAAGTAGAAGCAATAAATTGATCTTGTAATTTTCAATTTATTAAAATGATTGAGAAAAAATATAATTTCAAGGAGTTCTTTCTCTTAAGATGTAACATGAAAATATTTAACAATTGTGGTTTTGCTTCCTGATTGTTAATTAGAGATTGTGGGTTGGACATTTTCCAAACCTTCTGAAAAATGTTCAACTCATAGTAAATATATTTGCATAAAATTGACTAAAAAGAGCAATTATAACTTGATTGATATGTAAATTCTGTCCAGGAAAAAGATGTCTGTGTAGAGTTTAGCAAGTAAATATGTCTTATTGTACTAGAAGTCCAAGTGAATTTACTTATATTAAATTTGTAACTGAATTTTTGATAATATATTTATATAAGGAAGTTACTTTATTATGTAATCACCAAAAAATTAGACACCAATTTTTTTCATATCACCAACTTGATTATATGCAAGAAAACACTACATACTACATGCAAGAAAAGTTGTTGTTGTAATGTGCCATCAGTTTGCCTGGGACTCACAGTGACCCTATGAACAACAGCTCTGAACCCTGCTCTATTCTGAGCCAACCTTATCATCTCTGACCCACCTACCCCCATTTCCCTAGTCACTGAATCAATCCATCTCATCAAGGGTCTTCCTCTCTTGCACTGCCCCTCCACTTCTCCAAACATGATGTCCCTCTCCAAGGACTGGTCTCTTCTTGCAATATGCCGAAAGTGTGTCAGACAGAGCTTCAGAATCCTTGCCCTAAAGGAGCAGTCTGGTTTCACCCTCTTCAGGATGAACCTTTTTATTCTCCTAGCAGTCCATGGTATATTCAATACTCGTCTCCAGCACCACAGCTCAAAGGCATCAATTCTCTTTCTATCGTCCCTAGTTATTGTCCAATTTTCTGATGCATAGCAAGTAATTACAAAGACTATAACCTGGATCACGTGCACCTTAGTCTCCAACCTGACATCATTGCTCTTCAGTACTCTGGAGAGGTCCCTGACAGCAGACATTTCTGATGCAATTTATCTTTTGATTTCTTGGCTGCTGGTACCAAGAGTGTTGATTGTGGAGCCAAGCAAACTAAAGCTGTTAACAATCTTAATCTCTTTACCATCTATCACGATGCTGCCATTAGGCCCAATTGTGAGAATCTTTGTTTTCTAAACATTACTTTTTCTTAATTTAATACAACTATGTTCAGGAGCTCTGGTGGCTTAGAATAAGGAGTTGTGCTGCTAACCCTTAGAAGATGGTTCTAATCCACAAGCTGTTATGCTGAAGAAAAATGGACTGTCTCCTCCCATGCACTTTACAGCCTCTGAAAACCAACTAGAGGGTCAGCTAGTTGGTTTTGATTCATAGCAACCCTCCATCAGTTTGCTGGACCCGTAAATCATAATGAGAAAAAGACTGACTATCTTTCTCATAACGTTACATGGGTGTATTTGAACCATCAGAGAATTGCAGTTGTTGAATTAACAGTTCACTTATTTGTGGACTACTCCACTAGGGCTGTTTATAGGGTAAATATACTGAGAAATTTAATCATCTTATAAGACATTTTTATAAAGAATATTTTTTTCTTCTTATTTGGAGAACAAAGTTGAAGCCACAATGATGTGAATAACCCTTCTCCTATTAAAGAGTTATTGAGTAGAGAGAACATATAAACTAGGAATTTAAAATCCAGGCCAAGAATGACTTTCAACATTGTCTTGCATTAATGAAATAAGAAGTCTTCAATGAATTAATGGAAACCCTAAGTCTCTGTAAACTTTCATTAAAATTAATTTTTTAAAAAGTAAGAAGTCTTTTTGAGAGTCACTAAAAAATTGTCAGATATCCCTTCCCTATCAGTCAGAAGGATTGTCCAGTAATGTTAAATACTCATTGTACAAATCCAGTTAAAATTAGTCCTTTGTCAATACTTGGAATTTTATTTTTATTCTGTAACATTTGTTGCACACAAAAGAATAGAAGGGGTATAAGCATGAATCATAAAAAGCAGGACTGACGACCCACTTTTGAAAGAACAGGCCTTCCTGTGGGTAACTGAAAAACATTGTTAGATATAGTGGCAGAAGATGAACTCCTCAGGTTGAAAGTCCTTCAGAATGTGCTTGAGGAAAAGCTGCCTTCTCAAAGTAGACTCTACCATAAAGATGTTGAGTAAAGCTCTCACCCAATGGAGGACTTTCATTTGCTGATATAGCATGCCTTAAAATGAGAAGAAATAGCTGCAAACATCCATTAAGAATTCAAACTTAGAATATATGAAGTGTGAATATAGAAAAATTGGAAATTGTAAAAAATGAAATGGAACACAATAAAAATTGGCATCATAGTCATTAGAAGTTGAGATGTACTGGTATTGGCCATTATGAATTAGACAAGGAGGAATAGTGTTGCATTCATTGTTAAAAAGCGTATTTCTGCATCTATCATGAAGAACAGTGCTATGACTAGGGTAGGGTACTGCCTATACTCATACAAGGACAACTGGTTAGTGCAACTATTATTCAAATATTTTCATCAACCATTAATGCCAAAGGTAAAGAAATTTATTTCTACCAACTTTACCAGTCTTGTTAATATTACTTGCAAGGAAATCTTGCTGATGAATATTTTTAAGTGCCTATAATAGTACATCAACAGGAAATTGCCAGAAATTCAAGGTAGATTCAGAAGAGGTTGTGGTCCAAAGGATGTCATTCCATCTGCTGATGTAAGATGAATCTTGACAGAAAGCAAAGAATACCAAAAAGACATTTACTTGTGTTTTCTTGTTTTTTTCAAAGTTATTTGACTGTGTGGATCATAGCAAATTACACCTAACCTTGAAAATAATGGGAATTCCACAACACTAAATTGTGCTTCTGTAAAACCTATACACAAACCAAGAAGCAGTTGTCCAAACAGAACAACAGAACACTACCTGGTTTAAAATCAGGAAAGATATGTATGACAGGATTGTATCCTTTAGCCATACCTATTTAATCTGTGTACTGAGCAAATAATTCAAGAAGCCAGACTATATGAAGAAGAACGCGGCATCAGGATTGGAGGAAGGCTCATCAACAACCTGCATTATGCACATGCAAACAACTGTGTTTGCAGAAAGTGAAGAAGACTTGAAACACTTACCACAGAACATCAAACACTATAGCTATAGCCTCAATATGGATTAAATTTCAACATCCAGGAAACAAAATTCCTTGCCTCTGGACCAATAGGCAAAATCATGCTAGATGGAGAAAAGATTGAAGTTGTCAACTAGTTCATTTTACTTAAGTCCACAGTCAAGGGAGCTCTGGTGGCCTAGTGGCAAGAAGCTGTACTGCAATCCCAGAGGTACACAGTTCAAATCCACCAGATGCTCTGCCGGAGAAGGAGGGAAAATTTCCCTCCTGTGCCAGTCAGATCTGATTTGACGGTACACGCACAATAAATAAGTTTAAAAAAAAAAGTTTAAGTCCACAGTCAGCATTCATGGTAACAGCAGTCAAGAAATCAAAAAACCTGTTACAATGGGAAGATTTTCTATCTAGGACCTCTTCAAAATGCTAAAGAACAAGGATATCAGTTTGAAGACTGACAAATGCAATGGTATTTTCAATTACTTCCTATGCATGTGAAAGTTGGCCAATGAATAAGGATGACAGAAGAATGGACGCCTTTGAATTGCACTGTTGAAGAGTACGTATGCCACAGACGGCCAAAAGAACAAACAGATCTGCCTTGGAAGAAGTGCAACAAGAGTGCTCCTTAGAGGCAAGTTTGGTGCACCTTTGTCTCACATAATTTGTGTTAGTCTGGGCAAAGAGGGTCAAAGAGAAGAATGAAGAATTCAGAACTCAAATGCTGATGGCCTTGCCCGTTGCTGATAAGAAGAACAAACGGCCTTACATGTCTGGCTGAGCTAGCAGGTGGCTCCTAAATCAGAGTGGAATGTCCCTCCCTAAAGACTCTGTTTATAAAAATCCTCCCCAGTTAGTTCTCAGTGTGACTTCCCATTCTGCCTCTCCAGGATGAGGAACTCACCCAGGAGTTCCCTTTTCCCCCCTTTAATAAAGCTGCATTAAGCTTTCTCCCATTCTCTCTGATTTCTTCTTTAAGTCCACTAACCTAACCTAACAATTTGAGCCTGTTGTCAGGAGGGGCCAGTGCTTAGATGAAGACACAATGTGGGGAAAGGTAGAGGATCTGGGAAAAAGAGGAAGAACCTCAACAAGATGGATCCACACAGTGACTGCAACAATGAGTGTAAGCATGTTAGAGGCACCGAGGACAGTGCATAATAGGACAAGGGGCCGATCTGTCACTGTGAACTGTAGTCGACTCCACAGCACCTCACAACAACAGTGCATAGATTTCCACATCACAGTACAATGAATACCTGTGTGCCTATCTTCTAATCAGAGAACTAGAGCATTGCCTTTACTTTCGCAGATATGTGCTTCTCTTTGCCCCCTCCTTCCACCCTTGCCTTTCACTACATTGAATTTTGTGTCTTCACTGTCTGGCTTTAAAAAAATTAGTTAATCACGTGTGTACGTATTACTAAGCAATTGACTGTTTGTGAGCTTTATAGAAATTATATCGTGTATGTAGTTTTCCACCACTTGCTTTTTTCACTCAGAAAACTCTTCACTTAGAAACAGGATTATGTTTCCAAGATGCATCCATGCTGTTGAATGCAGTTGAAGCAGTGTTTTATGATCTGTTTTATTTTTTCACTCAACAACTGTGTTTCTAAGGTATCCTCACTGTTGCTGTATATCTGTAGCACTTTGGGCTCAATTCCTCTGGGCCAGAATGTTTTCTCATAAAACAGAAATAATGATAACTACTACATAGTATTGTTGTGAGCACTGGCAAATTATTATTTTGTTTCTTTTATTTCATAAAAATTTTTGGGTAGCTTATTATTGTTCTTTGTAAGCACCTCGACTTTTTTCTCTGGGACTTTTGAGAACTTTTCTTTATTTTCAATGTTGTAAGGTTTTGTAACAAAAGGTTTTGATATGGATTTCTTTTTCTGCAAGATTCTTTGTAAATGCAGTTCTCTCTCTATTTGTGGTGTCTTTTGTAAGTTTAGGAAAACTCTTGGCCATTATCTTTTTCAATATTGCCTTTCTCCTGTCCCATTCTTCCCTTCTGTAGCTCTGATCGAACACATACTATACTTTCTAGTTCTGCCCTCCATGTCTTTTGTACATTTTAATACATTTTACTTTTCCTGCACTCACTGTGCTACATTGGGACATTTACTCAGATAACTTCTAGTTGCTAGTTGATTAATCCATTTTCAGCTGTTTCTAACAGCTTTAGCACATTCACTGAGTGGGTGTGTGTCAGTATGTGTATGTGTAGAAAAAGAAGGGGAAAAGTAAAAATTTTTATATGGCTCATTTACTAATCTCTCTGATTTCTTTAATTGTCTCTGACTTTTTATCCTACTTCATTTCATAACGACTTCTAAAAAGAGCTGATAAAAGGTTATCTAATCATCTGTATGTCATAGTTCCAGTCCCTCAGCCTTTAGAGATATACATGTCTCATTTCTATTGTGACTCATTATGGCTTCTCTTGATTTTGTTGTTTTCTTTTTGGTGAGTTCATGGTTTATTGAACTTAATTTGGAAATCCTACGCTCTCAATTTTGGAACAATTTTCTCTAGAGATCACTTAACTCTGGAGAGCTCTGGGATGCAGGAGACCAGTGGTCTCTGAAACTTTGCTTCCAGAACCAAGCTCAGTGCAGGAGTCTCAGGTGTAATTCACATTCTTCTCAGTGTACCTAAAGCTTAAACTCCTTATCCTAGGGTCGGTAGTGGCATTTCTCCATCACAACTCTGGATTTTGTTGCCACTTAGCAATGTGTGTATATATATTTAGGAGTTGATGAATCTGAATCTCAGAGAGACTAAATGTGTAATATCATGATACCACTATTTAGAATTTCCTTTTTTTCCCCATCATAGAATAATTTCCAGTTCCATTTTTCTGAAGAAGGGCTTTTCTCAAGATGAATACTACAGTGTCTCAATTACCTGGATAATTTTCTATGAAGTAACAAGAAATATTTCACAAGAATCTATGTCTCCCAAGATGCTTGCTATGTTAAAGCTCCCATCCTGAAGACATTAAGTGTTTTTGATGAAAGCAACTTTTGCTATGAAGATTCTATCGCAATTTGTACAGCTGTGTAATCGAAACTGCTAAAAAGGCAAGTTCATATATTATTCTACTCACAGAACAGCAGTTTGATTCCTAGGACTTCTTGGCACATCTGTGTGGGATATAAATCCTAAGCAGACTGAGCTGCCACTTTCTAAATCTTCAAAATGCTTTACTAAGCAAAGTCTTTAGTGTGGTTAAGGGGAGAGAGAAATGAATAGACTCCCAAGCGAGTGGAGTAGTCTAGTTCACTGCAGAGTGTTTACGGCAGGTGCAGGCAGGACTGGGAAGGGAACTTCAAGACGATTCACTTTTGAGATAGAGGATAGCACTCAAGCCTACAACCACCAGAAGGTGAACTCTGTCTCTAACTTGAGATAATTAGACAGGATCTTTGGAGAATTTGCTGCTCATGCTTCCACCCTGTTTAATTTTCCTTGTTGGCAGGAGTTCAAATTACATTTAAGTGGGCTTGATTAGAGATGCCAAGTATTTCTGGCCCTGCCCACATTCTCTTCTGGTCAGCTCCTACCCACAGTCCTTACTGAGTGGACAGTGGATCACATGAGCCTGAGCACAGCTAATTGGAGACCTGGACAAGGGGATGGCTTGAAGCTAAATGCAGTGAGCTATGTATGCCTTATGTGACTTGGTTGTAAATGATATGCAGAAGTCAGATCTTCTTTCTTGGGAACCTGCAGTAAGAGACACAAATGGAAGCTGTGATTTTTGGTATGTGTTGGAATCAGAAAGAAGTAGGTACAAGAGCTAAGGAGGCTACTTTTACAGCCAAGTATGGAAAGGATGAGGAGGTTAGTCCAGATATGGTGGTGCTCACTGAGGATACAGCCCTGAGAGAGAAGAGAGCAGCTGTTCCCTGGTGCTGCTTCTACAGCTCTAACTCTGAGGCCTTGTGGTTCTGTTTGCTGAGATTTTAGTGCATGTATGTTTTTTCTATATGTCCTTTTTTCCTATTGTATTTTGACTAAGCCTCTGTCTCTTGCATCCAATAAAAATTGGTTATTTATCTAAAACACAGCCTAAGACAACCTATTGATAGCCGGCCTCATGCCATTGTGAGTACTTAACCCAACTTATTATTTTCCATTTGAAGAGAATACTACATTGCAAATATGGAAAGCTATATCAGATGGATCTAGAATGGAGAGGTTTTGGAAGGACTGAGGTATCTAATGAAACAACAGGTCTGGAGAAGGACAAAGGTGCTCCCGAACCTTAGGAACCAGTGACTCCAATCCTGTTACCATTCTAGATCTCTCTCGTGTCTCTGCTGCCCTTTACATGTTTTTAATTCTCTCTCCTTGTTACAAATTGTTGTTGTTGTTGAATGTCATGAAGTCGAGCACAACTCATAGCGACCCTGTGAACAAAGGACCTGAATGAAGCCTTGCAATAATTATTGTTTTTAGCTTCCTTTATATGAGATGAACACAACCTCTGATAGCATCCAATATTCTACAGGGATGCCTGTATTAACAGTTTCTATTACTGTTGTTAAGTGCTATTGAGTCAGCCTCAACTCATAGTGACCCTGTTTTTCAACAGGACAAAACCCTGCCCTGTCCTGCTGTGTCCACAATCCCTGTGCTTAAAGTTGTGGTTACTGTTAGGAAGCATTAACTCAGTCAGGGGCTAACGAATCCACACTGAGCCATCTGCTAGCAGGGAAATCTTGACCTTTAAGCTTAACGATGATCTCTGTGTAACCCTTCTATGTCTTTATCTCCTCCTCTGAAAAATGGAGTTTAAAGCTAGGTGCCTACCTCCCAGGGTTGTTGCAAAGATTATGTGTGATAATGTGTGTAAAACATTTCACTCAGCATCTGGCACTCAGTTAAGTTAGTACTTGTTACTATTTACTTTGTAAATACCTGAAAAGGCCTTTGTAAAAACCTGAAAAGGCCTTTCCCTCAAAAAGGTATACTATAGCCTATCTTGCTACAAATACATTTATAGAAGAAAGAAAGGCAGAGCTTTTGTTAAATTTCTTCATTAACTGCTGCAGGTGAATTGCAAGGACTTGACAGGTTCAGATCTCTAGTAATAATACCTTTAAACTATCACGGGATCTGGGTGCGCTGCCCCAGGACCTAGCTCTGGAACTTACTGCTACGTAAGCAGACCCAACTCGCGACCACTGGAGGGCGCCAGAGCGTCAAGATGGGGCGCTGACCCAGGCATCTTCTCCACTGACCTAGATGATTTCCTGGAGATTTCTCAACAGAGCATTAGCTGAGAGAGGGATTGCCGTTACTGATCTTCTATCAAGATTTTAGAGGCAGTTAATCGCACAGGAGTAAATTTCCTATTTTTCTCTCGTCCAGCAGCTGGTGGATTCGAACCGAGAGTCCTTGGGATTGCAGTGCAACCACTAAGCCACTAGCGTTAAGTGCAATCAACGACTGCATGTCTTCTTGACTTTACCAACAGCATGCTAGGTGGGGGCCTTGGAGACTCGGGACAAGCGAGAGTACAAGGAAACCCTGAGCCTCCGGAAAATCATTCTTAAAAGCTCCTTGCGTGGAGTTGGCAATGAAGGACAGAACCTAGAGATATGGCCCAAGACAAAAGCGCCATAGGACAGGAAACTTTGACAGAGCCGCTGAGAGGGTTTGCTAAAAGTAGACAACAGATTTAGACTAAATTGTGAACTTTTATTTTAGTCTTAAACCAAAGCTTCAAAGGGCTTTTCATTCTCTGCGGAGAATTTACCTTTCTGCTGCCCTTCCCCGGTCTCCTCCCCAACCCCCAGCTCCCAGAGCCAGTTCTGACTGGACTAATTTCTGACCAAGTGATCTTATAAGGTCGAATAGATCTGCCCATAGTGTCCCCAAAGCTGAAGAAGCAGCTTGTGGGGTCAAACCACTCACCTTTTGATAGCAGCCAACCACTTTAACCACTGTTCTACCAGCTTACCTTTTCCACCCTAGATACATTGAATCAGAATTTACTTTGTGAAAAAAACAAGACTTTATAATTTAGCATAAGACTCATCTGAGAATCTATAAGAATAATATGGGGACTCTGCAAAAAAATGTGGATTCTGATTCACTATATCGGGGGGGGGGGGGGGAAAGGCAAATTCTCACCAGGGGGTTGAACTGTAATGAATGTAATGTAATGGTTAAAGCCCTGTGTTTAGTTCATTAATATATTGATTAATTAAATCAACATGAATGGATTGATTGAATCAATCTCCAAGCTAGTAGAGATTAAGACCCAAGTTATTTAATTGCATATGTGATTATCTAAGATGAATTAAAAATATTTGCCAGTTATTACCTAAATTGCAATTCTTAATACATCTTTGGACAATTCATTATGGGACAAAGAAGAAAAAGGAAAACAGTAGTCTGAAGTCCAGAGGTACTTTTTAAAACAACAGTTATCAGACTATAAAAAAAATACAGAAAACTATAAAGACTAAAACAGAAAAAATGATCAGTATTACCATCAGTTTTAATTGGTCTGTTAGTGGTGTTTTTTTAAAAAATACCATTCATAAGTGCATTCAATTAACTTTTCTGTCTTTTATACCTCCCATCATCTCACAAGCATTTTTAAGTCATAAAATTATTTTTAATGACTGCATATGGGAGCTATGAATTTCATATGGATATGTCATAAATTACTTTAACGTTTTCACTATTGTGGAGTATTCCATTTGCTCTCAATGTTTCCAGTTATAAATTTCCCTATAAGTGTCTTTTGTGCATAAAACTATGTTCACTTTAGTGATATTTCCTTAGAAACTACTCCTAAAACTATTGGCTCAAAGAGCCTGAGAATTTTAAGACTCTTGATAAATATTGTCAAATTGTCTACAGAAAACTAGGTTAAATCAACATTTGTTAGTTTGAGCGAAGAGCCTGACAAAGGTTGTACTGATAGTAGCAATATGACTTGAGGGAGAAGGAGCGGGTTTTCCAAGATTCAGTTGGGACAGAGGTCAGTGGGAACAGAAATTCAAAGGAAGCTTGCACATTGAATGTCCCTAGTTTCTACATGTGGAAGACATACTCATGTCAGGTAGAGGAAAGACTGGCTAGACTTAACACTGCCTGGCCCTCTTGAGTTGTTCATCTTGTTTTCAGTGTGAAAACTCTTACCCATAATCCGGATCTCTACCAAGATGCTTCACATACTGTGCCTAAGGCCAGCAGATCCTCCAGTGGGGCAGATGCCACTTCTACAAAGCAGGCATCAGGATAAATTAGTCTGGCCTTTCTCAGACAAACCCAGCCACCCCGTCTGCTAATTGTGGAGCAAATAGAAAATGCCAACTGGTTGAGATGAAACATACCTCACTCTGTTTGTCCAACTGTTTGGTTTAATTAAGCAGACACGTTTCCAGACACATTTGTCTCAGTTGTTATTTTGAAACTCTTATTGAATCTTGATTCAGCCCTTTTAAATGATGACAAAGGAATGGCGTTTCAATTTGCCTATTTAGCTAAAATTCTTTCCAATTTGTAGGGAGTTATCCTGCTCACTCAAAGGCTGCCTGTCTCCAGCAGTTCGAACCCACTAGGGGCTCCATGGGAGAAAGATGGGCGGTCTCTTCCTGCTAAAATTTACAACCTGCTCAGAAACTCAATGGAGAAGCCTATGAGTTGAAACCAACCCAGTGGCAGTGTTTTTAGATAGAAATAATTTATTTCCATAAACAAATGGGACAAATTCATGGTCACTACTTAATACAATCACTGGATTTATGCTATTAAAATAAATAGCTCAAATCTGTGCTAGGATTTGGTAACTTACAAGGTAAAATTTATAAACCTTCCTTCTACCTATCCACCTTTGCCTTGTCAGGTAAGATTTGAGAACATGACATCTTGTTAACATGAATTGTCATTTTTTTAAGGTGGGGATGGCATGCCTTTGATGAATTTATGTTTTTAATTTCTATTTTGGCAGGTTTACATGTATCTTTTAACATTCTATATTAGTTCAAGTTTCTAATCCTATAAGACAACAGAAACAACATTTGGATAATTTAGGTAGAAAAGAAATGCTTTCAAAGGGTAACAGGTAGCTGACAGAACTAATCAAGAAGCTGGAGAATCAGCTTAGAAAAGGGCAGCTCTATAGGATTAGGTGGCAGGAAGTTCTTAACAGTCTGAAGCCTTTGTAGCAATGGTTCCAATCCAATTTTCAGTGCCTAGTTTTCACCATGCAAGATTCAAGTCCCGGGAGAGAAGCTATTTGCCTGGGTCCTTAGCTAGAAAAGAACAAAGCTGCTTGATTTATAGTCCCTTCAAGACTGTACAAAGGGAAGGGAAGGTGCTTCCCAAGTGGAGTGCTGTTACTGGTACTTCACACCCCACCTGTCTGAAATTCTCCTCGGCTTGAATGGTCCATGAGCTCAGCATCTTCTGGAGCTCTTCAAGGCACACATCCTGAATCCTTACCACTTGTCCTGATCACTAGGACCACTGCAAGCCACTACCCTCTACCACTGCTGCTGGGGCTCTGGGTGTGGTAAGGTTGCCTACAATTACAACTCTTCTAACCGAACAGGCAAGGCATTTCACCTCTGGGGAAATAATGGTTCTATTTTTAGGGCCCTGAAATGCCACGTAGACCTTTCAGCTTTCAGTTCTCCATGCAAGCTCTGAGCTAGAGAACAGTTCAGAAACACTTCTTGCCATAGTAACTTGTGGCTCTAACCTGAGTCTTGCTTTTCTTCTTGCTCCAATCAACATTAGGATGGGCTTTCTTCCTTTCTTTTCTTTTCTTTTTTTCTTTTTTTGTCATGGCACTCCCTATTCTAAGGTTATTCTGGGCTTTTTTCAGTGTTTCTGGGATTTTACCAGTAGTCCAAATTCTCCTGCACATTTCTCTCACAAAAAGAGGGCCTAAGGTCGATTTCCCTGAAGTTATAGATGCATGCAGACTATGCTTTAATTGGGTAGCATTTAAGTGTCATTTAGCACCAGGATGTTAGGTATTAGAAGCTGTATATTGTACTTGGAAGGCTAAACATAGACCATGGCAGAGTCCTTAATAGGTGCTGGCATCAGTTCACTGAAGATGTATTACTTGAAACTCCAGCTTAAGTCTTGACTGAAGCAATAGAAATTAATCTGCCCATCTCCAAATATGGAACCATTCTGATAAGAAAGAACATTTGTGGAATAAAATCAAGGCTCCAGAAGACTCACAGAGCTAGAAATATGTGTTACTGGCATTAAAACTCTAAATGCACTTTCCCACAGAAATATTATTTTAAGTAGTGGGCAGAGTCTTTAGTATCATTGGTGTACTGTTAAGATACACTGAAGTTCTGTAAGCTTTTATGGGTTGGCCTTAGGACAGAGCCTCCATTTTTAATATTATTTCTATAGGAAAACCTATTCTCAATTTCAGGCAACAGACGAACAAATAAATGAGTAAGCGGGGAACTGCGTGTTTTGAGGTTTTTGTTGTTGGTAAGCACAGTAGGTGCAAAGGCTTTTGCAGTCCATCAAACTAAACTTGCATCCTGTGGTCTAAGATTGTTGCCTTTAAGCCCAGAAGCTCTCCACGCCCCTGCCTTCTCTCTCTGCTGAACTCATTCTCTCACTCATTGCTATCAAGTCAGAACTAACTTGTAAACTGTCCTTTCAAGTGCATTTCCAAGACTGTAAATTGCATAGGAGACTGCTAATCTTTCTGCCTCAGAGCTACTGTTGAATTCACACGCCAGGGAGACGTGGGTTAGCAGCCTGAAGGACTAGGCAGCCAGGACTCCCTGTTTACTAAACACTCCTATTGAACTGAATTCCTCCAAGACCCGAGAGCCCGCCAACCAGTGATTTCCTTAGCCCTAGATTCACCAGCAGGTGTTCCATGAAGGGGAAAACTGAACACCTAGAATTCGAAATCTTTCAGTTCAAAGATTTCAGAATCACAGAAAGGTACAAAGAATGATGAAAATGTATATATCCAACTTCAAACATAAAATATCCCTGACACAGTTGAAGCTCCCATGACTTTTCCCAGCTTGTATTCCAGCTCACCCCTGCTCTAGATGTAATCACTTTCCTGTATTTATCATGGCTCGGGAAATTCCCAGCCATCCTCTAACTTACTCTGGGCTTTCCCTCTGCTACAATAGAGGAGATTGAGGGAGTAGAGAAAGAAGCAGTCCTAAGGAATCAGAACCGTGTGATAATGGTCCTAATCCAAGCACTTCTGGATAGGGACTCAGTCCCTGTTACAGATAAAGCATTTTAGGATGTGTCAGGCCCCTGCTCTAGGCAAGTGCTGGAAAGGCAGGCCAGGAAGAATAAGGACAGGGTGTCTCACGAGCTGGATTCGTCTACTCTGGCAGATGGTCTATGTCTGCAAGCCTGGAATGAAGGCCAGGAAATCAATAATCATAGCAAAGAATGGGCAAGAATGGAAAAATAATCTCCTGAGAGCCTACCTCTCTGATTCTCAATGTTTCTAGGCAGTAGGAACAGGGCCATATGAGAGCAAAGTTAATTCACTTGTTCACTTACTCATTCAACGAAAGTGTTCTACCTCCCTCTAGGTCACAGGCAATGTACAAGAAAGTATCATTGATGTTAGGTGCCAAGGAGTCGACCAGGACTCATAGTGATTTTATGAATAAATGGATCAGAACCGTCCCCATCCTTTGCCATCCTCATCATCTCTGATACACCTGAGCTTATTGAAGCAGTCACTGTGTCAATCCAATTCAATTTCACCTCATTCTCTCTTATGCTAACCTCTCCATCTTTCCAAGCATGATGTCCTTTTCCAAGGAATGTTCCTTTCTAATGACATGCCCAAATATGTGAGATTAAACATCAACATCCTTGCCTCCAAGGAGTACCCTGGCTGTACCTTCTCCAGGATATATTTGTTTATTCTTCTGGGAGTCCATGGGATTTTCAGTACTCTTTTCCATCACCAAAACTCAGAGGCAAAGTTCTTCTACTGTCATCTTTAGTTATCATCCAACTTTCAGATGCACTGAAAAGACCATGGCTTAAATCAGTCATCCCTTAGTCTTTAAATTAACAGCATCGCTCCTTAACACGGTGGAAAGGTCCAACAGTAGATATTTCCAACACAACACATATGAATGGCTGAATGGAAAACCAATTTGCTTTGTAAGCATTCACCCAAATCAGAAAGTTTAGTAAAATAAAGACATTGTATAGAAGTTGATAGTTTAGAAGGGGAGCTCTCATGACATAGTCCATAGACATCTGTGCTGTTAGCTCAAAGGCTGAATATCTTTGGATGCTCTAATCCACCAGCAACTCCACGGAGTAAGACAGGAAGCCTTCTCCTATGAAGGGCCACTATGAGTTGGAACCAATTCATTAGTAGTGAGTTTGCATTTTGAGATAAGTTAGAAGATAGAGATGTCTTGGCAGGGCTGAGCAGGGCAGGTTGAGTCAACATCAAATCCATGCAGCTGCATGTTAGTTGAATAAATAATCCAGGAAGCTGCTTTGTAGAGAGGTAGCAAAAGGTATATAGCATAATGGTGATCTAAAAGATGCTCTAAGGCAATGGAATAAAATCAAATGAGAGATGTCAGAGATCCTAATTAAATGGTTGAAGATTAATCAAGGAGCACACAATTATCTGGGAATAAAACAGGCATCCAGACACTAGACATATGGTCCAAATATCACTATACCTTTGTAGACACCGCCTGTATGTACCATTTTCCTGATACCACCACTTGGAACTACTTCCTTGATATAGTGGACTGTATCTTCAAAGAGCTCTATTTTGGAGTATCTCCTTAAGACCTTAATATCTCTTCTCACCCATATAGCTGCCATTCTGTTAAGCATGTCCAAGAAAGCCAACCCTCTCAGCTCTCTGCTGTATATTGACCATGGATAGCTAGAGCTGGTTTCTGTTATGTGCAACCAGAGACCTAGTGAAGCTCTTCCTGTACTTCCTAGTCTAAACAGAAAGCTGACTTTTCCCTTAGGCTATCACTTCCCTGCAGCCCTTTCAAGTTGGAAGTATTTACACTAGCAACATTCTCCTAGCTCTCCAAGACCTTTCTAAACAATTTATCAATTCTCAGGTTAAAAAACCACTGCTCTACTGAAGACTATGGCATTCCACTTGCCACCTTCTCTTCTTTCATCTCTATCATTCATCAGCCTAGTTATGCTCTTACAGTTTTTAAGTATCTGGCTCATCCTGGGGGCCAAGAGGGTTTTGCTAGCTCTGTAGATAACCCACTCAATGGCTCAGCTTCTTAGATCCTTGACGTTTCAAACTCAGTGTCTTCACTTTCAATCCACTTCAGTGACCAGCTTCTACGGTCACACCCTGTACTTTGACACCACTGAAGCAGTTCCACCCTAGAAATATTAAACTCTCTGTCACTGTAACACTCATCTAGCTCTCTCCAACACAATCTGATAGATTGAAGTCACAACGGTCATTCAGCTGGATTCTTAACCTATTGGATTGCTTTTTATCTTCTCTTTCTCACCAGCTTTCTCTTTTCTCCTCTGCAATCATAATCAACTTCCACTATTCTCCCTAAGTCCACACAAGCAGATGAAGCTTCATTTATTTATTAGTGTATTCAGTAATCATAGTCCACATTTTACACACTGACTGTGCACACCTAGATACCATGGATGCAATGCCACAGCATGGTTTTGTCAATGTGGAACTCACGAAGAGGCATATCCAAAACTATGCAGACACATAATTACAAATGTTGATAAGACCTGGAACTGGAGTGGGCAGTAAAAAGCAGCATTTCAGGAAGCAAAACTCCAAATCAGAATAGAGTGTTATTTGAGGAAATGAAACCAAGAAAACCATGTGGCTGGAGAACAAAACTCTAAAGAGAATGGAGCAAGAATGAGTGAGGCTGAGTGAGAAGAATGACAAACTAAGATCTGGATTTAGAAGAGCTGCTGGCGAAGGAGGAGTAGATAGTGAGGGCAGGAAAATGATCCTGTAGGATGCTGTCATGTTGACTGCATGGCATGATACATTTGTCAAAACCCATAGAACTAAATGTGCCACAGAAAGAGTGAATCTATAATTTAAACTATCAACTTTAGAAACAACAATGTCTCAATATTGGCTCATCAGTTGTATACAAATGTACCACATCAGTCCAAGATGCTAATAATAAAGAAAACTATGCAAGGAGGAGGAAAGATGGTATCTGAAGACTCTGTATTAATTTACTCTTATGTTATTTCCTATAAATCTAAAAAAACTACTCTTTTTAAAATTTCCTAAATTCTTCTAAAATGGAGGAAAGGGAAGGAGGTGGCTTTTGTGAGAAAAGTAGTTTTGAGACAGTGAAAGGCAATGTGAGATGATCATTAGGACGTTATCACGGGAGCCCAGGCAAGAGTGATGGTAGTGATACAGGTTATGACGAATGGGGGGCAGGGGGGGGCGCGGAGGGAGGGCAAAAAGTGGGTAGACAGTAGTCATGACAAGACTTGGTGATGGACTGAATTTGGGTCAGGGGTTTCCAACTTGCCCAACTTGAAGATTAAACAATGTCACTCACTGTTTGATACAGACAGAGATTCTGAGATAATTTTATCAGTACACCATCACTACACACTGAGAAGGCATTGGAGACACAGATTCTCAGCAGGCATCGAAATGTGGTGCTCGTATGAAAGGCCTGTCACTGCCTGCTTTTCAGCTTTGCCTGTGACCATTTCCAGTCAGGCCACATTTAAAAGAGAAAGCATCTCATCATAGATCTTCAATCTTTAATTGAAGTAGACAAAGTTACTTGACTTTCCTGGTCTTTGGTATTTATGCTAGTAACATGTGAAAGCTAAACCAGATGGCCTCTAACGTTTACTACAAAGTGGAGGACGCTGGTAGTCTCTGTAGCTAGAGATGTCTAGGATGCTAAAGAATCCTTCATGCCTGCCCCTCCCCAAGCCCTGGGATTTCACAGTGAATGCCGATGACCCACCTTACTCATGAGTGCTCTCCTGCTCCTGACAGACGCACAGTCTACACAAACAACCAGAGCCTCATGTAACCCTCTACAAACACCGTGACACTCTACTCCAAGTCAGTTTTGGATGGCACTACCAGAGGCAGTAGTCAGAACAGAGCAAGAAGATACTGCATGGTTCTAAATTGCGAAGGGTGTACACCTGGGATGTGTCCTATCGCCATATCTTTTCAATCTATATGCAGAACAGATTATCCGGGAGGCTGGGAGAAATGTGACATCAAGATAGGAGGAAGATTCATCAATAATCTATATTATGCAGATGACACAACCCTGTTTGCCAAAACTGAGGAGGACCTGAAGCACTTGCTGCAAAAGGTCAAGGACTGCAGCCTTCAATATAGATGAGGCTCAGTATCTAGAAAACAAAAATTCTCACCACCGGGCCAATTGGCAGCATCGTGATAGATGGTGAAGAGATTGAGATTGTTAACAGCTTTAGTTTACTTGGCTCCACAATCAACACTCTTGGCATCAGCAGCTAGGAAATGAAAAGATGTATTACATTGGGAAAGTCTGCTGTCAGAGACCTCTCCAAAGTACTGAAAAGCAATGATGTCAGTCTAAGGTGTGCCTGATACAGGCCATGGTCTTTGCAGTCACTTGCTATGTGTCAGAGAGCTGGACAATGACTAGGGATGATAGAAGGAAAATTGACACCTTTTTGAGCTGTGGTACCAGAGAAGAGAATTGATTATACCATGGAATGCTAAGAAAATGAACAGGTTTGTCCTGGAGAGAGTTAAAACAGGCTGCTCCTCTGAAGTAAGGATTCTGAAGCTTCTTCTGACATACACTGGATATGTTCCAAGGCAGGATCAGTCCTTGGAGAGGGATGTCATGATTAAGAGGATGAAGGGACAGCTCAGGAGAGGAAGACCCTCTATGAGATGGATTGATCCAGTCTGGAGTAATGGGGGTAGATGTGTCAGAGAAAGTGGGATTGGCCCAGGATAGAAAGAACAGGGTTTAGGGCTGTTGTACATGGGATCATTATGAATCGCATGTGACTCAACAGCACATAACAACAACAACCAAACAGTCCTAGAATAAACTTATGTCTCTGTATGTGTTTATTTCAAAGTCATTAATGTTTTCAGACAACAGAACAAATGTGTCAATATCCTATTCCAAAAACTAGTGTGCAAAAATTGTGAACCACCAGCCTTTTAGTCAACCTGTCTCAGGAAATTTTTTGTGTCCCACACCAGGAGGGCCTTACCCCTTTCCACCTACACCAGTAACAAAATGTAGCACCTGTGATCAATTGTGTGTGCTAACAACTTTGTTGCCAACCTACAATCAGCAACATAGGAGATAGTACTTTAACTTAATCTTTATACAAATGCCTCTCAAATTACCTTTCTGCAGTTCCAGAGAAACTCAAAGATACATGTAATAGTTGTGCCTTGATCCCTTTGCATAGGACAGCTTATCTAAAAGCCTTCATCAAGACCTGCTTAAGGTAAATATGACGACTCTGAGTATGGCATAAGGCACAGAGCTGTATTGAAATCTATGGCACCTGGGCAGTGACATAAGCCTGTCCAGAAAATCAAAAGACCTATTGCTTTCTCTTTTTTTAATGGACAAAAGATATTTTTATTTACACAAACACTTTCCAAACGGCAAATACTGCAACGTCTTGATTACAAAAGCTTTTCTTTTTCTTTTCAAGTTTGTTTTGAAATTCTAGGTCTTTTATATTTCCACATACATTTTAGAATAAATCTATCAAATTCCTTCAAAAACATTGTACATTAAGAATACAGGGAAGAACAAATTTGTTCTTAAAAAATGTATTTTAATTTTATCAATAAACTAGTAGAAAATTTAAAAATAAACAAATTCATTAATTATAAAAAGAGTATGGAGAAGAATGAAATAAAGTTATTATAAAGGGATCAGGTGATTTTTTACGATGATGACTATGTTCACTTTTTTTTTTCTTGGTACTCTTTTTTTTTTTTAAGGTGGGGTTTTTTTTTATACTTTTGCTTATAAAGTTTGTATATATTGTTTCTCACACCAGATCTTTTCCATTTCCTTTACACACCTCTCCCTCCACCTATCAAACTGTGTGACCCTATGATTACCCCCCTACCCATCCTCACCCCTCTTCTCTTGTCCTCTCCTTTTTGGATCCTCATATCTGTTTTTACTAGTTATATTTCTATTTCTACGATAATAAAAGACCTATTGCTCTTGCTACATTATACCCCAGCCATCCCCGTGAAACACAACTCATGTAATACATCACTGATTTACTCCTATCTAAGGCCATGACACCTTCCTGCAAGGGACTTGGCACCGAGTCTGTAAGCCTCTTTTGAGTGATAAACACAGCTGCCTGCTGTGTTCAGAAGCACCCTTGCTCTCCACCTTGCACCCTGCTCAAAGTCTCTAAATCAAACAAGTGTCCTCTAACTTTCTCTTCCATGAATGAGAAAGTTCCCTATGGATGATTTTTATCCCTATTTAGAATTCTGCTTTGGTACATAATAAAGTTTATCTGCCCATGGTAAATGTGTGAATTCTATGTAATGTCTGTTGCCCTGTAATTTCTACCTTCTAAGGGAAGCTTATTAATTTGAGTGACACGTAAGTTTGCTGGTCAGTCACTGTATTAATTATCCTTGGTCAAATGTTAATCTCTAGTGCAATCAGCTCTGTCTGGACTTTGGGAGGAGAGGAGGGCCTTTCTATTGCTGTTGTTCCTCAAAGCAGCCAGTTTATAGGCTGTCTAGTAACTAAGACCTAATTTTAAGGAATAAGCTGAGTAAATCAGAATGCACCTGAAGCTTTTCTGCAATTATTTGATTAATGTGTCTCTGACTAGATAAGTAATAATGGAGAGACACATAGTAGGTGCTCAGTGTTGTTCAAGATAGTGAACAATTGCATGAATAAAGCTGAAAGGCTATCGGGTCAAGAGCATTTGGGGAAGTTAGAAGAGAGCACTTGAATGAGTCAATGGCATGACTACTGCAAAGTGATGAGTAAGCCAAGTTATGAATGAGTAAGCTGAACCTATGATGCAGACAAGACTCAGAGAAATAGTAAGAAAGCCAGTCATTAGCAGAGACTGTGGCAAACACACAGGGAGTAGCTGAGTCATGTAAAAAGATTCACAAAATCCTTTGACTGAAGTCTTGGACCTCCTGTTAATCCATCGCAAACCTCCTATTCCCGTTCTCCCTGAGGACTGATTGTTCAGTCTTCCCGAGGTTTCCATGAAACGTGTATCTTTGTTATCAACAATTAAAAACCACTGCCATCAAGGGAGCTCTGGTGACCTAGTGTCAAGAAGCTGCACTGCAATCCCAGAGGTGCGCAGTTCAAATCCAACAGATACTCTGCTGGAGAAGGAGGGACAATCTCCTCCTGTACCAGTCAGATTCTATTTGACAGTACACACACACAAAATAATAATAAATTAAAAAAAAAAAAACAAAAAACCAAAACTACTACCATCAAGTAGTTAACCACTCATAGTGACCTGCCATCAGGTTTTTAAAGCTGTGGCTCTTTCATCCCAATCTACTGGTTATAATTGTCAGGTTATGTGGGGGATGTCATTTTTTTAGTAGCAAGATTTCAGGCAGGCTCATCAAGGACATGTTCTCACCCAGGCAAGATGCCTATAATGGCTTGTGAGTCTAAGGGAATATGTCTCATGGTACTGAGAGCTTTCCTTTTCTGCTAGACCTGGTTATCTGTCTGTTCTCCTCCAAAGCTGCCTCTTCCTCATTTCCTGTGACCCGCTCTGAGGCCGACTTTGACTGATCAACAGTTCTTCTCCCTACAGACTGTTTGCATGTACTTTGGTCATCCGATCTCATTCTGCCCTCTGATATTTATTTACTCTTGATTTCTGTTGACTATTTGGCCTTTGTCTCATTGCTGTCGAAAAATGCTTGGGTTTCTTGTGGTGGGTTTGTTCCCTTACACCCTCAGACTACTGCCTTATTCAACATGATTCCCATTTCTTTCTTGTTCTCTGTAAAAGGGAAGCTAACATGAACTTAAACTGGCTTCTCTGGGGCTCTCCCATAATCAAAAGGCATTTATGGAGTTTAACAATATTCTAGTGCTGTAACTTTTTCTTGATCCTCTCAACGTTTAAAGATTTATGCTTTCTAGTTTAATGTAATATGATTTTGACATTAACTTGCATTTAAATTACATTTTCACATCTCAGAATGTGCTTCTTTGTTGTTATTTATGTTTACCATAACCAAGCATCTGATGATAATTTAGGATGTCGTTCATTGCCTGGTCCTACTCTTTCTTCACAATTTTTGATATGCTTTAGTCCATGGTTGAAGCCATTGTATATTTGAGTGCCTTCCAATGTAGGAGAATCATCTTCCAGGACTATATTGATCCATATTTGCACAGCTAACTCTCCAGTGCGTTTTCAGAGGCTGTAAAGCATGAAAGGAGATTGTCCATCTTTCTCCAGAGGGATTTGAACCACCTGCTTTTGGGTTGGCAACACAGGTCCTTACAGGTCCACCAGCGCTTATATGTATATGTGTGTGTGTGTGTGTGTGTGTCTATATATCCATCACTGATCTGTTTGAATTGATGCCTTTGAATTGTGATATTGGCAAAGAAGATTGAATATATTACAGATGGTCAGAACAACAATGAAATCTGTCCTGGAGGATTTATAGTCAGAATGTTCAGAAGTAAGAATGGCGAGACTTCATTTCACATACTTTGGACAGGTTATCAGCACAGATCAGCTCTTAGAGAAAGACATCATTCTTAGTAAAGTTGAGGGTTAATGAAAAAGAAGAAAGTTCTCCCTGGGGTGGTCTGGTACGGTGGCCATAACCAGGGGCTCAAATGTAGCGTCGATTGTGAGAATGTTGCAGGACCAGACAGCACTTTATTCTCTTGTATGTAGGTTTGTGATGAGTTAGAACCAACTTGATGGCACCTAACAACATACATAGAGATGAAAGTACCTGAATTCTAAATGTACAGCTGGATGAAATTTCACTTTGTGAAATGATATTCGAATATTAGGACACAAAATTTAATGTTCCTTTTCTCTCATGTCTTCATCTAGTTACTATCTGATTTCTAGGAACATGGATTCGTTTGAATTTTTTTTTAATTTCATATGAATGTAATAAATAGTGTGCTTACTTTCATGTGTATCTTTTCTAGTTCAGCATTGTTTACTTACAATTCATCCAATGTTGTGCATCGCATTAATTCATGCCTTTTCATTACTATCAAGTCTATTGTATGAATATATCATAGTTCCATTTACTGCTTTTGGGCATTTGGATTGTTTCCAGTGAGTGTTTACCTAATATGAATAGTTTCTGTGAATGTTGTTATATATGTGTTTTGATGAATATATGTATGAATTTTTTTATAACCTAGAAAAATTGAGTCAAATATTCGTTTTAATAGATATAATCCAACAGTTTTCCGAAGTTGTTGCACTTGAGGAGATACACATATTTGTTGCTGTTGTGTACCATCAAGTTGGAACCGACTCAGAGCTGACCTTTCAGTGGGTTTAGGGGCAGGAAATTGCATGAGAGGAGCTTGCCCTTTTGTTTCCCAAGGAGCTGCTGGGAGATTTGAAACATGTGCCTTTGAGTTGGCGGTGCAACTGCTTACCACTAAGCCACCAGAGATAGATAAATAGATAGATAGATAGATAGTTAGATAGATAGATAGATAGATAGATAGATAGATAGATAGATAGATGATAGATAGATATACA
>NW_006400007.1:1528387-1540733 GCF_000299155.1 Elephantulus edwardii
ATAGATATACATTAGATATACATATATAATATGATATATATATTGTTATAAACATCTTTATATTGTTATATTTTATATTTATATAAATAGTTACATATAACTACAGATATATCTCTTTTCAATAGATAGATAGATATAGGAAAATATATAGATATGTTGTTGTTAGGTGCCGCTGAGTTGACCACAACACATAGTAACCCTATACACAATAGCTCTGAATCCTGCCCTATCCTGAGCCAATCTCACTGCCTTCAACATGTCTACCCCCGTTACCTCAGTTACTGTGTCAATCCATTCCATCTATGTTCTTCTTCTCCTGCACTGTCCCTTCACCCTTCCAAGCATGATGTCCTTCTCCAAAGACTGGTCCCTCCTGGCCACATGCCTAGAGCCTCAAACTCCTTGCCTCCAATAAGCTGTTTGCCTTTACCCCTCGAGGACAGAACAATTTGTGCTCTTGACAGTCCATGGTATGTTCAATACTCTTCCCCAGAACCACAACTCAAAAGCATCAATTCTTTTTCCATCCTCTTGTGTCATTGTCCAGCTCTCTGATACATAACAGTAATTGACAAGACCATGGCCTGGATCAGGTGCACCTTAGTCTCTAGGCTGATATCGTTGCTCTTTATCACCCTGGAGAGGTCTCAGACAGCAGATTTTCCTAATGCAATTCATCATTTGATTTCCTGACTACTGGTGCCATGAGTGTTGATTGTGGAGTCAAGCAAGCCAAAATTATAAACAATCTCAATTTCTTCTCCATCTATTATGATGCTGAAAATTGGCCCAGTGCTGAGAACCTTCATTTTCTTAATACAGAGCTTCATTATTTTCTTAATACAGAGCTTCAATCCATATTGCAAACTACAGTCCTTGACTCTCTGCAGCAAATGCTTCAGGCCCTCCTTAGTTTCAGGACCTCCTTAGTCATCTGTATAATGTAAGCTGTTGGTAAATCTTCCTCCATTCCTGATGCCACATTCTTCTTCATAAAGTCCAGCCTCCATAATGATCTGTTCTGCACATGCGTTGAAAAGACAGGGAGATAGAATGCATCCCTGATGCTCTCCTTTCCTGATTTTGAACCATGCAATGTTTCCTTGCTCAGTTCTTACCACTACTTTCTGGTCCGAGTATAGGTTTTGCATGAGCACAATCAGATGTTATGGAATTCTTATTCTTCTCAAGATTAGCCACAATTTGTTCTTGCTCACTTACACACAAACATACACAACACCACACCCACAAACACCCTCCTAAATCTCTTAAAGTCAGGAGAAAAGGGATATATAATTGGAAAGTAAAAATATAATTGGCAGTACCAACAAATGCAATTAAATCCTTCCCTTCTCTTTGCCATTTATTCCCCTGTAGAATTTCTTCCCCAGAACTCAAGGTTTGGGCAATAGCTACTACTCAGGTCCAGCTGGCTTGTGGGATTCTGCAATACTAAGACTTGGTTTAGAGAGTCTCACCAAACCGATATGGGATACCAAGCCAAGAAGTTAATATGACTGAAAACTGGCCAATAAATCAAAGTTCAGGAGGCCTGAAGGGATGTTCAATAGGGACTGGAGTGGAGTAGTGAGAAGAAGGGAAAAGTAGATATCAAATAGGCACATAGGATCAAGAATCCAGGGAGAGGAGAAAAAGAACAGGCAGATGAAGAGTAAACAGGATCTGGTCCCTGGCTTATGACTGGTCTTTATATACCAGGCTGGAGTGGGATGAATTACAGTCTGTCAAGTTTAAAGGAACAAAAACACCCAAACAATCTCATCCTACTAAGAACCAAAGCTGAGTAAGCCTTGTCTGGAAATGTCTTTTGAGGATAATTGCAAACTTCTGGGAACTTGAATGGAGAGTGTGGGGGTGGAACAAATATAGAGTTTTCTGTTAGAGATATAGTGTGTGTTAACACACATTTCCCCAGGCCACTCTCATTTGGCAGCGTAATTGGAGAATATGGGCGTTAGCAGCCCCCACCACACCACTGGAACCCCAGATCTCTTTTGTATGTTGCAAAGATGTTATGGGGGGAAGGGTGTCTTACTTGCACTTCTGAGTGGCTGTTCACTGACTCATATCACGACCACAGCTGGCGTGCAGCCACTTCTCTGCTGAAGTGGAGAGAGATGTTTTCCTCCCACCTGTTCCATAATGAAGCCACAAAAATGGGTGACTTTAGGCCCTGTTTCCTTGGGTACCTCTAACTGTATAGCACTTTCATTATAATTAGTTTTCACTCAAACAAACAAATAAATTAAAAAACCCAACAGAGTGACTTCACATTGTGCCATATTTAAAAATCATCTTTCCTCACTGATGTCTCCCACCCACCCATTAATTCCCAGTACTTGATGTGTGGTTTTGAACAAATTCTTCAACCTTGCTTATATTTCTTTTTCTCATGGCTGTTATTACCTAGTGGCCTAGTGGCAAGAAGCTGCGCTGCAATCCTGAAGGCATGCGGTTTGAGGCCACCAGCTGCTCTGCGGGAAAAGGACGGGCAATCTCCTTCATTGTGATTAACAGCCTCTGAAAACCCACTGAAGGGTCAGCTGCGGGTCAGTTCTGACTCAATAAGAACACAACAACAACAACATGGCTATTATGGGGAGAAAAAGATGTGCCTTTCTAGTTATTCTGAGGATTAAATGAGCTCCTATAGAAAGGATCTAGGGAAGGGGACACTGATAGTTCTCCCTTATCATTTTCACTCCACCCCTTCCATGAGAAGAGCAGATTATCTGATTGTTAAGGTTCCACGACATTGACTCCATTTTCCCCTCAGTGACCAGATTCACAAGCAACGTGTTGGGATCATGCACCTCAGTGTAGCTTGGGCCAGAGTTCTTTTCTCTTCTTCCTCTCAGGACTAGCATAGCATTTTGACACATGCTTGCTCTCAGGTTCAGAAAAAGGAAAACAGCCAAGCTGATGTCACACTGATAGTGCACTGGGCGCACTGTTAGACTGAGTGTCGACAGTGGATCCTAGTAAGATGAAATTGTTAATAATTTCAACCTTCTCTCCACTTATTGTGATATTACCTATTGGGATCTGAGTGCCCTTGCAGAAGTCAAGAGCCCCTTCCTACAAAGCCCAGATAGTGCAGTCTGATTTAACCAGTGTTCCCATTTTAACTAGGCAAGATCCTATTATGGTTAATATTTTAATTTTTAGCTCTGAAAAGGATCACACAAGCTTCTATCTCTAGACACATAACAAAGAGCACTTTATCAGAGAGCAAGTGTCTGGCTAAAATTCAGCATTGCTCTTACTCCTTGATTATCAACTCTTGTTATCTGACATTATAATAGTTGTGGTGTTTTGGGTTTTTGGTTTTTTGTTGTTTTGTTTTTTTTTTTTAGATCTACTATCCTTTGAGCTGTGGTGCTGGAGAATGGTATTGAATATACCATGGACTGCTGGGAAAACAAACAGGTTTGGCCTAGAGAGGGTGAAACCAGGCTGCTCCTTGGAAGCAAGGATTCCCAAGCTTCATCTGAAGTACTCTGGGCATGTCGCAAGGAGGAATCAGAGCTTGGAGAGAGACACATGCTTGGGAGGGTGGAGGGATAGCACAAGAGAGGAAGACCCTGGGTGGGAAGGATTGACTCAGTGCCTGGGGTAATGGGGGTAAGTGTGTTGGAGCTGATAAGGTTGGATCAGGATAGAGCAGAGTTCAGATCTGTTGTACATAGGAGTCACAAGCGACTTGATGGCACATAATAACACCACCACCACTATCCAATCATTTTGCACATTTACCTGGGTTTCTTTGCCGTGGAGCTCCCAATCCATAGCGCCTTCAGAACACTTCTGAAGCAGTCCAGAACAACTCCAGAGCCACCAGTGCAGTTCTTCTTGTGAAAGAAGTAATTGAGGTAGATTTTGAGGGAGTTCTGAGAAGGCCAGGTGAGTGGCTTGAGGGACCAAAGAGGAGGCAGGGGTTGGGGAAGTTGAGGCTTCTACTCCTGTCTTGTAGGTACCCTGGAGGGACCAAATCCTGTAAAGGGAAGGGTTGTTGTTAGGTGACATCGAGTTGACTGCAACTCATAGTGACCCTAAGAACAACAGATGTGAACTCTGACCTATCTTGTACCATTCTCGACATATCCAGTATACTTAAGCCCATTTTTACAGTCACCGTATCAATGCATCTTTTTGAGGGTCTTCCTCTCCTACACTGACTCTCCACCTTTCTAAGACTGATAACCTTCCCCAAGGACTGACTCCTCCAAATGACATGCCCAAAATATGTGAGGCGAAACTTTACTATTCCTGCTTCCAAGGGACATCTTGATCGTACTTTCTTCAAGACAGACTTATTCTTTTGTCAGTTGATAAGATGTTCAATACTCTTCCCCAGCACAACTCAAAGGCATTGATTCTTTTGCCATCATTTTTCATTATCCAACTTTCAGATGCATAACAAATAATGGAAAAGACTGGTTTGGATCAGATGCACCTTGGTCTGTACACTGACATCCTTGCTATTTAGTGATTTGAAGAGGTCCTTGACAGCAGATTTTCCCAATGCAACACACCTTTTGATCTTTTTTCTGCTGTTATTCTAGGTGTTGGTTGTGAATCCAAATAAGATAAAATCATTAACAATTCCAATCTTTTTTCCATCTATCATGATGATGTTGTTTATTGGGGACCCAAATCCAAGCTTGCTGAACTCCTCTTTTGAGCAGCTCTTAGTCTCCAGGCTCTCAGCACACTGTTGCTTTCTTTGGGATATTTTCTGGCTCGTGGGTACAACAGTAGTTGACTAGAGCTATGGAGGGGTCAGTTGCAGAGGGTACAGACACAGGCTGCAGTCCCAACACCATCTTATCAGTTGGTGAGCCCCAAGGCCACCAACTGTGCCTCTGGTCCAGCCATCAGGCCTCAGGTCTGCTCCAGTGCCAGCCCAATGGCAAGGCCTTTAGCTCCAAGCACAGTGCTGGCAGGGACACAAAAATAGTTCTGAGGGTCCGGGCTCTGGACTGCCTATATATCCTCCTTCTCCTCACACAGCGCCAATTTTTTTACAACCTGGTCTTTGGAACCTAACCGTGGCGCTACTCGAGGAGTGGGTGTATTTGTTTGCCTTGGCAGGTTCTCAAGCGTATATTTTTCCTGCTGGCCCTTGAGGAGAGAAGTGACTACAGTCTAAGGTAGGATTCTGGTGTTTCTGGGTGTCTTGATTTATAATATCTAATAACCCTGTGTGGATCACAACAAACTGTGGCTGACTCTGAGAAGAATGGGAATACCAGGACATTTGATTGTGCTGATGTGAAACCTATACTTGGACCAGGAAGCAGTCATCAGAACAGAGCAAGGAAACACTGCATGGTTCTAAATTAGAAAGAGTGTATGCCAGGGATCTGTACCATTTCAATCTATATGCAGAACAGGTTATCAAGGAAGCATGGCTCTATTAAGAGAAATGTGGAGAAATCAGGATTGGGGAAAGACTCATCAACAATCTGTTATGCAAATGACACAACCCTGTTTGCTGAAACCGAGGACCTGAAGCGCTTATTCCAGAAGGTCAAGGACTGCAGCTTTCTATATGGATTGAAGCTCCATATCAAGAAAACAAATATACTTACCACTGGGCCACTTGGCAGCATTATGATAGAAGGTGAAGAGATTGAGATTGTTAACAGCTTTAGTTTGCTTGGCTCCACAATCAACACTCTTGATACCAGTGGCCAGGAAATTAAAAGATTAATTGCATTGGGAAGGTCTGCTGTAGAGACCTCTCCAAAGTGCTGAGGAGCAACAATGTCAGTCTGGAGACTAAGGTGCACCTGATCGAGGCCACAGTCTTTGCAATTACTTGCTATGCATCAGAAAGCTGGACAATGAATAGAGATGATAGAAGGAGAATTGATGCTTTTGAGCTGTGATGCTGGAGAAGAGCATTGGATGTACCATGGACTGCTAGGAGAACAAGTAGTTTGTTCTAGAGAGGGTGAGACCAGGCTGCTCCTTGGAGACAAGTATTCTGAAGCTTCATCTGACATACTTTGGACATGTTGCAAGGAGAGGGACATCACACTTGGGAGGGTAAAGGGACAGTGCAAGAGAGGAAGATCCTCGGTGAGATGGATCGATTCAGTGACTGGGTTAATGGGATTAAATGTGTTGGAGACAGTAAGACTGGCACAGGATAGAGCAGGGTTCAGGGCTGTTGTACATAGGGTCACTATGAGTCACAGGCAACTCGATGGCACATGACAACAACAATAAGCCTCAAAACTTTTCTCAAAGACACATCCCTGAAGCACTCCTTTCTTGATTTTGAATCATGCAGTGTTCTCTTGCTCTGTTAGGACAATAGTTTCTTGGTCTAGATTTAGGTTTTTCATGAGCACAGTCAAGGGTTAGGGGATTCCCATTCTTTCCAATGTTAGCCACAATTTGTTGTGATCCACAGAGTCACATGCCTTTGCATGGTCAACAAAATGTAAACAGAGCTCCTTCTGGTACTCTCTGCTTTCAGCCAAGATCCATCTGACATTAGCAATAATATCCCTGGTGCCATGGCTTTTCTAAACCCAGCTTGTATTTTTGACAGTTCTCTGGTGCTGTACTTTTCTAATCATTTTTGGATAATCTTCATCAAGATTGTGCTTGCATGTGATATTGTTTGATAATTTCCACATTCAATTGGATTGTCTTTTTTTGTAAAATCTCTTCCAGTAAGTTGGCCATGTAGCTTTCCTCCAGATTTCTTGGCACAACCTAGTGCAACATCCAGGCTGCATTTGTTTGTTAAAACATGCCATACCAATTGACGTTTCATCAATTCCTGGGCCCTGACTTTTTGCCAGTACTTTCAGAGCACTTTGAATGTCTGCCTTCATTATCATTGATTCACTATCATGATCATATGCCACTTTTTGAAGTGTTTCTGTATTAGACAATTCTTTTTGGTACAGCGACACTGAGAATTCCTTCCATCTTCTTTTGTTGCTTCCTTGATCATTCAAGATTTTGCCCATAGCATCTTTCAGTATTGTAACTCGAGGGTTCACTTTGTTCTTCAGTTCCTTCAGCCTGAGAAATATTGAGTTTTTCCCTTTTGATTTTCTGAATACAGCTCCTTGCACATTTCATTATAACACTTAGCTTTGTCTTCATGAGCTGCCCTTTGAAATCTTTCCAAATTTTTAACTTCATCATTTCGTCCCTTTATTTTGGCTTCTTGACATTCTAGTACAATATTCAGCGCTCTTCTGACATCTTTTCTTCCTCCTCTGTAATGACCTTTTGCTTTTTTTCATGTATCATAATCTTGATAAAGTCCCACAGCTCATCTAGTCTTCATTCATTAGTGTTCGTTCCCTCAAACCTGTTATTGAGATGGTTTTTATATTCAGATGGAATAGACTTAAAGTCATTTTTTGGTTCTTGTGGATTGCATATGAGTATTTGTTGGTCTGTTTCACAGTCAGACCTGGCTTAGTTTTCACAGCTGATCTTGAGCTTCTGCAACAATTCTTTACACAGCTGTAATCACTTTGACTCCTGTGCAATCTGAGTTCTGAGGCACATGCATAGTTGCTGTTTGTATTTTTTAGAAAAGGTATTTGCAATAAATAAATCATTGTACAAAATTCTATCATTCTGTTTCCTGTCTCATTTGTCACCAAGCCTGTAATCTCTCACTACAAGATCTACTTCCTTGTTCCCAACTTTTGTATTCTACTTACCAATTATCACTAATAAATCTGGGCTGCATATTTTATTGATTTCAAACCACAATAGTTGGTAGAAATCTTCTATTTCCTCCTCTTTGGCTTTAATTGGTGGTGCATATATTTGAATGATAGTTATATTAACAGGTCTTCCTTTTTTGCATATGGATATTATCCTGTCACTCACAACATTGTACTTCAGTATAGATATAGAAATGGTCTTTTTTTAACTATGAATTCACCCCAATTTTTCTTCATTTTTTATTCTCAGCATAATAGATAATATGATTATCTGATTCAAGGTGGCCAAAGCAAGGCCATTTCAGCTTACTAATGCCCAGTCTGTCAATCATTATTCCATTTTTTAACACTGTCTAATTTTCCTACATTCAAGCTGCATATGTTCCATGTTCCAATTATTAGTGTGTACCTGGGGTAGAAAGGCAAATTCTCAGTCAGCCTGTTGAACTGGAATGATCCAATTTGAAACAAGAATTATTTTTCAATTTTCTCATGATTTTGTGAGTTATTGGTCAGTTCTGCTGTTGGCTTTTTCCCACAGCCACAATGGCTGGACTCCCCAGGTTGTCTTCACTCAGATGTCTGATGCCTTGGCCGATCACGTCTAGAAGAGCAGGCTCAGTTGAGATGCTAGTAAGCCTGCCTTCTCTCTCTTCATCATATAGTCCCAGGACATCTCTTGGTCTATGTGAACTTCTCATATGGTGGCTTGTAACAGCACAAAAGAGAAAGCTTTTAGGTCTTCTCAAGGTTTAGAACTGTAACAGACACAATGTCATCTCATCATAGTCTGCTAATTAAAACAGGTCATAGTCCCAGCTCTGATTCCACGGGAGGACGTAAGTACCAGGAGGTTCATTACGGACCGCAAACATAATTGGCTATCACTAGAGATCAGAGAACCCATTTTTAAAATGTTCCTTAGATCTAGAAAATGCTCGTTCGGATTTATCTCTCTCCTGATTCAGTCTAAGTTTGGTTTGTGGTTCGGTTTTGTTTTTTAATATATCATATAATAAATGTTTTCTTAGAGCATGGGATCTTGGAGCACAGGGCTTATCATATACTCTAACATATCAAGTCACTGCCTCTCGCATGCAGTTTCATTTACAATTATGTAAATAAATCCTTCATTGACCCACCTGCTCAAATTTGACCTCATTGGGTTGTGGAGTAAATGAAATAAAATCATGTGTAAATTGCCTAGCACTATGTGCCAGTAAGTACTCAATAATGGTTACTGTTATTATTTTATTATTACCAAGCTCCCTCAGGTATTGTGCTGGTCTGGGTAAAAATGTAATGAGATGGCTTTTCAAAGTCACAGTTCCCTGGGGCATCTGAGTGATTAATACCCAAGAAAGTGGGTGGAATAGTCAACCTGAAACAGTGGTGATAGAGAAGATAATCAGCTGCCTCTGTACAAAATGAAAAGAGAATCAGTGAGTGCAGTTGCCACAAGTATCAGAAAAACAAATAGAAGAGAAAAATAGAAATAGCTGAGGTCAGGTTCATAGTAAAAGAATACAGGGAGAGATGTTAGGAAAAAAAGAAGAATCTGTTCTTTCTTACTCAGCAGAGTAAACAGAAACGATGGGGCCAAATGAAGGGAGCAGTCCTAGAGAGAGGAGTGAGATGAGTTGCTGCCAGTTCCTGGCTTGGAAGATTGTTAAGGCAGCGCCACGTGCCAAGCAGACTAGAATTCCCTTTGGAGAGTATCAACCTTCCAACACAACTAATCATAGATGATCTAGACAATAGAGGACAAGGGGGGAAATTAGCCCTTGGAAGGTAATAAATCAATTCTATCTGGAGTGAAGAACCTGAACTGATCAAAAGAGCTCTGGTCCAAATATGATAATGTTTAGTTAGATTATAATTCACTGGGTGAATTTTTACTTCCCTTTTCTGTATCTGCTACTCTAGTTTTCCCTTTTATTCTATCTCCTGAGGGAGGAGAGCGATATGTGTGTGAACATAATAATTTTATTAGAATTCAAGAAATTGAGTAACACAAATAAGATCATGAGGGTAAAAAAGATTTTTAGACATTTAAGTGCTTTGCAATTATGGAATGCTGTTATTTTTAAAAGAGCTCAGGGGGCCTAGTGGCAAGTTGTGCTGTCAACCCAAAGTTACGGAGTTCAAAGTTACCAGTCTCACTGTGGGAGAGAGAGGCAGACTTCTCCCAGGTGATTTGTAGCCTCAGAAAATGTGCTGCAGTGTCAGCCAGGAGTTGGTTCCAACTCCACAATACACAACAACAATATTGTTTTTAAGGGAAGTAGATTTGAGTGTTGCTCAGAAAGAGGAGGCAGACCATAGCTGGCAGAATGAGGAGCAATTTTAAAGTTCACTTGAGTGAGACATTGTAAAAACCACGAAAATATTGGATAGAGACTATTGCTAATCATTTATCACTCTTCAGCTTCATCTCTCCACAGCCTCAAGAGATAAAATAGTAAAATTTACCTACAGCCAGGTTTGTGAAGTGAATTAATGCTTCAGGGAGTTTAATTGTTGTATTACTTTATTAAATAAATAGATAAACTCAAAACACCTCACACTCTGTTGTGAGTCAGAACTGATTCATAACAGACCCTCCGTTGGATTTCCAAGGCTGTAAATCTCCTGGGAGGAGTTTGGAGCTCGCTTATCTTTCTGTCTGGGAGCTGCTAGTGGCTTGGCCTTTGGATTAGCAGTGCAACTCCCTAGGCACTAGGTCACCAGATACAGGTAATTCCAGTTGGAAGAAAGAGTTGAGAGTAAAGCAGAGATAATTATCTTTTCCAGTTTCCCTTGTACGTGTGAAAGGATCATTTCTGAACAAGAGGGACCAAAATTTATGGAGAAATCCTTTAGTAGTGAACCAGAAAAGAAGGTGAGCATGGAAATAATTTCCTAAGTTGATTTTATCATAATTACAGCTTGCTAGGCTTTTGGTGCTAAATTAGCCTGAAATCACCAAGATATAGAAGTGTATTATAAAACATTGTTAACACTATCAGTATGATTCATTGTAGTTTTTATTGTTGCTACTGATTCTTACCATTGGTCCAATTGGCAGCATCATGATAGATGGTGAAGAGATTGAGATCGTTAACAGCTTTAGTTTGCTTGGCTTCATAATCAACACTTTTGATACCAGCAGCCAGGAAATCAAGAGATTAATTGCATTGGGAAAGTCTGCTGTTAGAGTCCTCACCAAAGTTGTTGTTGTTGTTGTTGTTATGTGCCATCGAGTCGTTTGCGACTCATAGCGACCCTGTGTACAAGAGTTCTTAACGCTCTTCTATCCTGTGCCAACCTAGGCATTTCAAACGCACTTATCCCCGCCGCTCCAGCCACAAAATCGATCCATCTCATCTCAGGTCTTCCTCTCCTTCGCCACCCCTCCACTCTGCCAAACATGATGTCCCTCTCCAAAGACCAGTCCCTCCTTGCAACAAGCCCAAAGTATGTCAGACGAAGCTTCAGAATCCTTGACTCCAAGGAGCATTCCGGCTTCACCTTCTCCAGGACAGTGAGAACTTTTGTCTTCTTGATGTTGAGATGTAATCCATATTGGAGGATGAGTCTTTGATTTACTGCAGCAAACGTTTCTAGTCCTCTTTGCTTTCACAAGCAAAGTTGAGTCATCTGAATAACGCAGATTGTTAAGGAGTCTTCCTCCAATCCTAATGCCACACAAAAAGTTCAGTGTCTTGAATATGTTGCTCAACATACAGATTGTATAAGTATGGAGAAAGTGTACAGTCCTAATGTACACCTTTCTTTATTTTAAAGCATGCAGTGTTCTCTTGCTCTGTTTGGACTACAGCTTCTTGGTCTAAGTGTAGGTTTCGCATGAGCACAATTAATGTTTTTCTTCAATAATATGTGCTGTTATGGTGACCATATGAACAATGGATGTGAACTTTGCTATCTCCTTTGCCATCTTCATGATCCTTCTTCTGCTCAAACCAGTTGTTGTTGTTGTTCACTGTGTTGATCCATCTTGTTGAAGATCTTCCTCTCTGTCTCTGTCTTCTATCTTTTCCAGCATGACTCTCTCCAACGACTGGTTCCTCTTGAAGGAAATATGGCAAAGTAAGTGAGACCAAGTTTCACGGTCCTTGCCTCTAAGGAGCAGTAGTCTGGTTATACTTCCTTTAAGACAGATTTGTTTTTTCTTCTGGTAGTCCATGGGATTTCCAGTACTCTTCCCAGAAGTATAGTTCAAAGGCATTGATTCTTCTTCTATCATCCTTATTCACTGTTCAACTCTCAAACGCATAGAAAGCAATTGAAAATACCATAACTTGGATCAGGCACACCTTAGTCTTTAAACTAACATCATTGCTCTTCAGATATTTGAAAAATTATTTTCCCCTTTTTATTATTATTAATTTTTTGTTTTATTTACATTTATTTCAGTAAAAATTTACAGACTTTGGATCTCCATTCATTCATTGTTGCACTATACTTGGACCAGGAGGCAGTCGTCAGAACAGAGCAAGGAAACACTGCATGGTTCAAAATTGGGAAGGGTGTGTGCCAGGGATGTGTCCTATCTCCATACCTTTTCAACCTGTATGCAGAATAGATTATCTGAGAGGCTGGGCTCTATGAGGAGA
>NW_006400007.1:1547284-1547895 GCF_000299155.1 Elephantulus edwardii
CAGGATAGAGCAGGGTTTAGGGCTGTTGTGCATAGGGTCGCTATGAGTCACAAACGACTCGATGGCACATAACAACAACAACAACATGAGTATACAAATAGAAAAACTAGGACCATATATTGGTTTTGATGTAGTCTCAGTCTTTAGGCCCATTTTTGTTCTCAAGATTCCTGATTTAACTTTTGCCGTAGACTGTCTCATATGTTTTTAAAAAGAAAAAGTTCATAAGCCCAAACTTGCACGGAAATTCTTGTGTCTAAAATATTATCAGGTCATACAGACATTGTCAGTATGGCAAACTTGATTTAGCTACCCAAGATATACGTATTTTGAGAGTAGTTTTGTTGACAGAGTCTTAGCGAAAGAACCTACGAAACAAAACATGCCGTGGTAGACAGTCTCTAAGATAACCAACAATGATCCTCACCCCCTGCTCCGGGTCCACCACATCGAGTCAGAGTTGATATATACTTTACTATAGAAGTGACAATTGTCACCCAGGAACTTCTGAGACCAAATCATAAAAGTAATTGCAACTTCTCCTTTTTTTGTGTGTGTGTTTATGTTTTTATTTTTTGGTTTTTTTTCTATAATTATATTTTATTAATTTT
>NW_006400007.1:1548893-1551462 GCF_000299155.1 Elephantulus edwardii
CTATGGTCTCTTCAGGGTATATTCCCAGTAGTGGAATTGCTGGGTCAAATGGTATCTCTATTTGCAACTTTTTGAGAAAGCGCCATACTGCTTTCCACGCAACTTCTCCTTTGACTTCTTGGACCCTTTGCTTGGGGTAGAACAGCTGCCAGGAAGGACAAATGAACTCTGAAGACAGACCTATGTGAAGGGAAATTTCTGATTACCAGCTCCACACTGACTTGTCCACCATTTAAGTGGCTTAGGAAGAAGACCTACTAGACTAAGTCTGGCTGCTAACTATGATCGTAGTCAACATTTAACTGGAACATTTTCCTTTTCTTTAATGACATTGATCTTGTCATCCTCTTAATGCATATTGCCTTTGCCTTTGTCCATCTTTATATGATAAAGATGGCAGAAGAAGAATAAAGAATTGATGCTTTTGGGTTGTGATATTAAGAAGAGCACCAGATGTCCCGTGGACAACCCAAAGAACAAATATGTCCTGGAGAAGGTACAACAGTAGATACAAGAAACCTCGAACCACCTAACCACAAAACGACAAGAGAGAACAAATGTCTCTTGCTTGAGCCACCAAATTCTGGGGTAATTTGTTTTACAGAAATAACCATTTGAATATTGTTTTCCAAAACTCAATATGATTCGTGAAACTTAAAAAAAATAATTTTTTAAATTAAAAATGAATTTTCAAATGAACTAGTAAATACTGATTTTCAAAAGGATTACCTTTTCTTAATTGTTATTTTCCTGTGATGCATTCGAACTTATTTTCTCCTTACTAATTCTTTTTGAAAGAATTTCTCTCTTTTACCAGTTCCTTTGACAATGCCAGGTTTTTTTTATGTTGAATTTTTTTTTACCCTTGAAGGACTTTCCTGTTGTTACCTCTCTCTAAAGTCTTTGAGTTATTTTCTACCATGTTGAAAGCATAAGATAAACACCATAGGGCTCTTCACCTTCTGAACCATGGGTAAAGATAAAAGTTTAGAATATCATTTTGCCCTTGAGGCAAGGATTCTGAAGCTCTGTCTAACATACTTTGGACTTGTGCAAGGAGTCAGTCCTTAGAGAAGGACATCATGTTTGGGAGTGTGGAAGGACAGCATAAGAGAGGAAGACCCTCTATGAATAGATTGATTCAGTGACTGGGGTAATGGGATAGACGTGCCAGAGACAATAAGATTGGCAAGGGATAGAGTAGGGTTTAGGCCTCTTGTACATAGGGTCTCAAGCAGGCAACTCGATGGCGCCTAAAACAACAACAACATATGGAGCTCTGGTGCCCTAATGGCAAGAAGCTGCACTGCAATCCCAAAGGCTCATTCAAATCCATCCAATCTAACCACTGAGAAGTTGGTAAGAAAGTCAGAGACCTGTCATTTGCAAAGATCAGCTTCTTGAAATACAGAACAGAGCAGAAGAGAAAAGATAATTAACCTGAGAACAAATAAGCAAATTACTGGCATAATCAGGAATCTTTTTCACAAGGAATTCTCAATGTTGTCTTGAGGGCTTAAATTAATCTTCCCCAAATCTCTGTAAGCCCAAGTCTTATGTATTAATTAATATCCATTTTAAATACAACCTTGAAATGTCAATCTTTTTTTACCCCACTTTGGTCCTTGTTATCAAGGGGTAATCTTCTCTTCTTTTAGTTCCAAAGCATTTGACTCTTACCCTTTCTATCGGTGGTATAGTGGTAAGAAGCTGTATTGCCAACCTAAACGCAGGCTCACTTCACCAGTAGCTCCACTGGAGAAAGATCGGCAGTCTCCTCCCCTGTGATTTACAGCTTCTGAAATCCCTGGCAGGTCCACAGCACATAAAACAAATACTTTGCAACAATTTATACTTATACAATGCATTTCTTGTCACTTGACAGTTAATAAACTTCTTAAGTATCAAATCTATTTCTTTTTTCTTTTTTTGTAATTTTTATTTTAATAATTTTAATGAATATTTACAGAGATTTTGGATTTCCATTCATTTATTGCTGCACTTCTCTCCCCACCCAGCCCTCCAAATCTATTTCTGATGCAAGGTTATACTTCATCATCAAAGCACCTAGCTTAGAATCCAACATATAGTATCTATTAATATGGACTAGATCGGTGAATATGTGAGTGACTGTATATTAAAACCAGTGGTGTCAATAGCATAAATCTATGATATTGCCATTTATGTTACTATTAAATTCTTTATATACTCTGATGGCCTAGTGCATTATGTACTGCAATGCTGATCTTTCAGTCAACAGTTCAAATCCACTAGCTAATTCCATGGGGAGAAAATGGGCAGTTTCCTTATGAATTAGACTTGACTGCCTCAATGACAGTGGATTTGGTTGGTTTTGATTTATACTCTTAGTAGAACTAAGAGATTCAAAGTCATCTCCCAGTTTTCTTGACTGGTCACATCTTTTAAACTACTTTAAACCTTTTCTTCAGGGAAGAGGACACTCATTGCAAACCAGGTTGTAGCTGAGCAGGAATAATTATTCTGAGATCAAATTCCTCCTTGGAACATTTTGGCAAGAGAAACAAATTCAAACTGTCCTGCCCTCAAC
>NW_006400007.1:1551562-1555656 GCF_000299155.1 Elephantulus edwardii
GGCAGCATCAGAATGGATGGTGAAGAGATTGAGATTGTTAACAACTTTAGTCGGCTTGGCTCCACGGTCAACATTCTTGGCACCAGTAGCCAGGAAATAAAAAAATGTATTGTGATGGGAAAGTCTGTTATTAGGGACCTCTCCAGGGTACTGAAGAGCAATGGTGTCTCTCTGGAGACTAAGGTGCTTCTGATACAGGTTTTGCAATCACTTGTTATGCATGAGAGACTTGGACAATGACCCAGGAGGATAGAAGGAGAATTGATGCCTTTGAGCTGTGGTGCTGGAGAAGAGTATTGAGGGTACCATGGACTGCTAGGAAAACAGATTCATCCTGGAAAGGGCTAAATCAGGTGGCTCCTTGGAGGCAAGGATTTTGAGGCTCCATCTAAGATACTTTGGACATGTTGTAAGGAGAGACCAGTCCTTGGTGAGGGACATCATTCTTGGTAGGGTGGAGGGACAGCGCAGGAGGGGAAGGCCCTCTAGGAGGTGGATTGATTCAGTGTCTGGGGTAATCAGGATGGGAATGTCAGAGACAGTGCGATTGGCACAGGATAGAGCAAAGTTCAAGGTTGTACATAGAGTCACTATGAGTCTCAAGCTCCTCAATGGCACATAACAACAACAACAAGAACATTGTTGTACTTTTCTCCCTGCCCACCCCTCCTCCTCTTGAGAAAATACTTGACAGCAAATTTTCCAAGTTCAACACATCTTTTGGTTTCCATCTTTTGTTCACTATGGTTCACTATGAATCATAGTTGACTCAATGGCATATAACAGTAATAGCATACACCACTCCCTACCTCCCCAACCCTCACCCAAGTTCAAGCCTTTAATGCCTCATAGCCGTTTAATGAGTTGTTCTACTTTTCTCTTTCTTTCAGACATAGTAGACTCCATTGCCTATTTTAAAATACTACCTTTACCATGTCACTTTTTCACCCCCAGACTTCCAATGACTTTGTATTAACAGCCTCCTTTGTTATTGTTTTTGCTGTGTGCCATCAAGTCACCTACAACATGACATCTACGTACAGCAGCTCTGAACCTTGCCCTGTCCTGAGTCAGTCTCACTAATTCTGACACATCAACCCCTGTTGCTCCAGTTACTGTATCAATTCATCTCATCCAGGGTCTCCCTCTCCTGAGCTGTCCCTGCACCCTTTTGAGCATGCTGTCCTTCTCCAAGGTCCAGTCTCTCCTGGAGCTTCAAAATCCTAGCCTCCAAGGAGATACTTGATTTCATCCTCTCCAAAACAGACTTATTTATTTTCTTGGCAATCCATAGTATGTTCAAGACTCTTTTCCAGCATCACAATTCAAAGACATCTATTCTTCTTCTGTCATCCTTAGCCATCATCCAGCTCTCTAGTACAGACCAAGTAATTGCAAGACCATGGCCTGGATTAGGCACACCTTAGTCTCTAGACTCACATCATTGATTTTCAGCACTCTGGAGAATGTAGAGTTTTACACTTTAGCAAAGTTTAACTAAAATAGTGTGCTTATCTGTCACTGAGTCTTATTTATTAAAACTATTTATTTCCTTTTTATCCTCATAAATTTAGCATTTTATAATAAATATCATTCCTTTTTTGTTCCATTGAAGATGTGTTAGAGCCTTTCAATATAACTCAGCAGCAGTGAGTTTTTTAAGTAACTTGATCAGGAAGAGGAGAGTACTGCACAGTAAATTATAGTTGATTAGGTCTTTACAAATCATAGAATCATGAAACCACCAAAATTGAGGACTCCTTCATCTCACAAATGAAGACATAGAGAACAAGCAGACAGAATGCTTTGATACCAATACCTAGCCAAATGACAGCAGCAGATCTAATTCCCACTGTTCTTTCAACTCCACTGTTTTCCATACCTATATTGTTGCGGTTTAATCACAGTGTATTTTCTACATTGCAATCTCTTCTTTTCTGTTCATGATACTTTACTCACACATTTCCACATATGGGCATAATAATGAAAAAATATCATTTGGAGTACTATACAATATTCTATCACATTGATATTGACTTGGCTCCTTTCTGAATGATTATCTTTATTTTCTGACTTCTCTTCTTGTGTTTGAAAAAGCAAGACAATAAGCCAACAGTAGTACTTTATGTTCACTCTATTTCATAACAAAATAATAAGTATGTCTGGAGCTGCTTTATAAAATATGTAAAATTTTATATTTTTATTTTACATTTATACAAAATATATATTGTAATGTTATTTATTCATCTTTGTTTTCTAAAAGTGGACCTGATTATTTTGTTTGTTTTTAAGTGTTATTTGAACTCTTCAGATATATAAAAATAATTAAAGCATAAATATACACAAAGTCCACAGCGGTTTTGTACCAAGTGAATTGTGGATCTGAGAAAGATGAAGTTGTTTACAGCATTGGGAAAATCTGCAGGCAGGTACCTCTCCAAATTATTGAGGAACAATGATCTTAGTTTGAGAACTAAGGTGTGCCTGATTCAGGCTATGATATTTTCTGTTACTTGTGATACTGCTGAGAGCTGGACAATGAATAAGGATGACAGAAGAAAAAAATTACACCTTTGAAATATGATGCTAGACTGCTAAAAGAACAATCAGATGTTTCTTAGAGAAGAAACAGCCAGAATGCTCCTGGAGGCAAAGATGATAAAGCTTTGTCTACATACTTTAGACATGTTGCTAGGAGAGGCTATTCCTTGGAGAGGACATCATGCTTGAAAAGGTAGAGAGATGGACAAAGATAGGAAGACCCTCAACCAGGTGGATTGACACAGTGGTTACAGCAGTGAGCTCAAGTGTGTCAGTGTTGGTGAAGATGACTCAGGATAGGACAGTGTTTAGTTCACTGTTTATGGAGTCGGTATGAGTTGTTCTCGACTCAGTGGCACCTACCAACAATAACAACAATGGTTTTGCATTGAAGACTGTTAGTCACATTTACTACTGATTCAATATTTGGATTCCTGATTATACTTTATTACTCATGCCTTTTACTGTGGCTACTATGCACCTGTGTATGTAAAAAAAAATTTTTAGAAAATATTTTTCCTTTCTTCCTCTTTATCTGGAAAATAGAGTCTTACAAAGATTAATACCTCCAAAGTCTACTCTGTGCCTCTCAAAGTGATTCAAGATTTGTGGAATTTTATTTTCCCAAGCCTTTTGGAAAATTAAGCCCAGATGATATTCTGATGATAATTTTGTGATGTTGCCATAACTTGTTTTTCTTTAAATTCATCATTACCAAGAACTAGGAAAAATTTCTTTTTCATATTCTAGTCCCAGTATGAACTAGGTATTTAATGAACTGGTTTCGCATCCAGAACAAACTGAGGAAAGGCTGACACAACTATAAATTTAACATTTTACCATTACTATGTTCCCAGTTCAATTTACATTCAACATCCTTGGTACCAGAAGTCAGACGATTGGGCAAGTCTGCTTTCAGAGACTTCTCCAAATTACTGAGGTGAAAAGGTAAAGAACCCCAACAAGATAGATGGACACGGTGACTGCAGCAATGGGCTCACGTGTGTCAGAGACAGTGAGGATGGCACAGGATAGGGTTCAGATCTGTTGTTCATAGGGTCGCTATGAGTTGTACTAAACGGCTCATAACAACAACATTTTTACCATTATCTCATTTTAACATTTAAAAAGAAGTCATTTTGGAAGCTGTGTAGAAGAAATAGCAGACAAGAATTGAAAAGTGGAAGGTGAACTTCTTGTAGGTTGTGTTACTTGTCCAAACTTACTGTCATTTATTGAGCCCTTACCCTGTAGCAGGCTTGTGCTAAATGCTACATAGTGTAATCCTCACACTAACTTAGGCATTACCCTCCTTTTACCAAATAGTAATGACAGGTTTGCAAAACTTAGATACCTGCCTACAATAGGCTAGAAATATTCGCCTCAATCGATACCTCATATTGATCATTCAGTACTTGTGGTTTGACGATCATTGAGGGGGGAATGCAATCATTTGTCTCATTGAGGAGAAATATATAAAAGAGGCGTTTCCCGTGAGAGAATGACACAATTCTTTTTATTCATTAAAGTGTAACATTTAAAAAAAAAAAAAA
>NW_006400007.1:1561771-1568733 GCF_000299155.1 Elephantulus edwardii
CGGGATAAAAACAAAACATCTGCTTGGTAAGGAAAAAAGGCCCAAATTCACTTAGCATTTTGGATAAGTTCTTTTATCTACTTCCCCATTTACCTTGCTGTCGCTTGAAAGAAGAATTAAATAAGCAGCAGAAAAGATGTTTTTTAGACAAGCTCCTCTTAATTAGTTCAGGCCTCTTTTCTTCCTTCCTGAATTACCACAGCGTCCCCAACAAGTATACTTGCATCTTGTTTCTAAAAACAAAACTTAGCTGTCACTCTTTTGTTAAAAGTCTTTCAATGGCTACTCATTTGCTTCTAGATGAAATGCCAACTCTTCATATCTGGCCCCGGGGTGGAATTTTTTATCCCCAGTCAAATATTTCTACACCGACACCAAGCTTTCCAGTTCTTCCCCTTGCGCCCCCCTCCAGCTTTCTAGCTCAATCCAATTTTATCCTTCAGGCTTTAGTTTCAAGTGTCCCTCCAGGAAGTTTTACTTGAGCCCCTCAGGATGGATTAGGCTCCCTTAGCAGGCTTCACAGACCTCTTCGGCCTCAGGCAAGTTGCTCTCTAAGCCGTAGTATCCCTGCTCTAGAAAATTGGGTAATAGAGTAGCTACTTCAGAAGCTTATAGTAAGAATAATAGATAATTAATGCAACATACTTAGCACCGTGCTTGACATACACTTTGTCACATATTAGGTATTAAATCATAGTAATTATTTAATCCAATCCTTTCATTATGTTTCTGAAAACAGAGATCCAGAGAGGTCAAATGAATTTGGTATAAGAAGAATAAAGATGGGGGAAGGGAGATATCCAATATACTGATAAAGGCTTATAGTCCTAATTTCAAAGTGAGGAAATTGGCTTAAAATTTAATACTGAAATAAAACATTAATTGAAAAAAACCTTGAGGTTGAGAATGGATGTTCTATGAGGTTGGGCATGGAGAAACAAAAAACAGGGCACTCTCAAGAATGTTCAGATTATTTGACACTTAGAAATGAAATATTTTCTTAATTGTCTTAGCATGTTGGTTTTGTTGTTGTTATGTGCCTCCTAGTTGCCTGTGACAGGTCTACTTACTTTTATATTCAGTGAAGTCAAGTCTGTACATTCACTGAATAAAATGTTTTGTAACTATTCAGACTTTTTTTTTTGTCTACTGAATTAAGTACAGCACTAAACCATTAACATAACCTTAAGAAAATCAATATTGTCCTCAGGCTCAAGACCACTCACTCCACAGCTTAATTGGTCCTTGGCTTTCAGCTTTTAACTCTAGAGTTGCAGGGCCACCACAGTTGCCACTAGCTAGCCCCATGTGGCTACTGGGCACACGAAATGTGCTGTAAGTATAAGATATAAATGGAATTTGATGAGTTCATACAACAAAAACAAAACCTCATAAATGATCTCAATGATTTTTATATTGATAGTTTGTGAAATTATAACATTCCTAATACATTGGGCTAATTAAAATGAAAGTAATCAATTTAGTTGGCAAGAAGCTACACTGCAATTCTGAAGGCACATGGTGCGAGGGCACCAGCTGCTCCAGGGGAGAAGGATGGGCAGTCTCCTCCCAAGCAAGTAACTGCCTCCGAAAACCTGCCAGAGGGTCAACTACAGGTCAAGTCCAATTCTACAGTAAACAAAAACAGCTGGAAAGTTATTAGCCCTTATTTTATTGCTGTTAGAGAGCTCTTGTAGTCTAGTGCTGAGAAGCTGTGCTGCAGTCTCAAAGGTACATGGTTCTAATTCACCAGCTGCGCCATAGGAGAAGGAGATATCTCCTCCTATGCATTAACTGCCTCTGAAAACCTGCTGGAGGGTCAGCTATAGGTCGGTTCTGTCTTGACAGCACACAACAACATATTGTTATTTAGGAGCCTTTCACAGTGGTTAAACATTTGGCTACTAATCAAAAGATCAGCAGTTCAAACCCACCAGGGCTCTGTGCAAGATGTATCAGTCAGCGTCTGTAAAGATTATAGTCTTGGAAATGCTTTGTGATAGTTCTATGCTGCTCTATAGGATCACTGTGAGTTGGAATCGACCTGATGTCACCAGCAACATAACTAGGAGTACTGAAACTGTTCTAGGACTGGATTTTTCAAATCACCTGGAGAGCAGTAGGCTTAAGGATCTCTCTGATCTACTGTTACTCTGTGAACTTGCCTGCAGGCCAAGTGATAGTTGCAAGCCTGTGCTTCAATGATCCCATTCAGAATGGGACCCTTAAAAATGCTGACTTAAACAACTATTTCAAGGGTAGTTCACTGAGTGAATTAATATCTCAAATAAGTGACCCAAATTGGCCCCTAAAATTCACCTAAAATTGGCCTCACTAATTCCAGATTGATTCTTCAATCTTGAATTATCTTATCCTCCTAACAACTTTAATGTTCAGGTGCCATTATTGTATCTACATTTTATCAGTTATTGTTGTTGTTGTTGTTATGTGCCGAGGAGTCATTTGCGACTCATAGCGACCCTGTGTACAACAGACCTAAACTCTGCTCTGTCCTGTGCCAATCGCACTGTCTCTGATACAGCCATCCTGATTACACCAGTCACTGAATCAATCCACCTCATAGAGGGTCTTCCCCTCCTGTGCTGTCCCTCCACCCTACCAAGCATGATGTCCCCCTCCAAGGACTGGTCCCTCCTTACCACATGTCCAAAGTATTTCAGACGGAGCCTCAGAATCCTTGCCTCCAGGATGAGTCTGTTTTCCTAGGAGTCCCCATTTTATCAATAGGTTAATAAAAGTTAAGCAGCTTGTAGCCACGATGTGGAATTTTGACCTTCGGTGATGCAAATGTCTAATCTACCAAGATTGAGTTATTTGTGTATTCTGTGCCTTGTCTGGACTGATACATACTGTACATAATAGATGATTAATAAATGTGTTTATTAAAGATATAGATATAGATATAGATGATGTAGATATAGATTAGATGTAGATTATATAGATGATTGATATAGATGATACAGATATAGATACATAGTTGTTGTGTACTGTGGAGTCGTAACCAACCCATAGCTGAACTGCCAGTAGGGTTTTCACAGTCAGTCAATCACATGGGAGATTGCCCATCTTTCTCCCAAAGAGCATCTGCTACCCTAAAACCGTGTGCCTTTGGGATTGCAGTGCTTTAGGGAGCTCTGGTGGCCTAGGCTGCAAGGAATTGCACTTCCAACCCAGACCAGTGGTTCAAATCCATTAACTGCTCCTTGGGAGAAAGATGGATCATCTTTTCCTGTGAGATTTACAACCTATGAAAACCCACTGGAAGGTCACAGCTATAAGTCTGTTCTGGCCCAATGGCACATAACAACAACATATAATGTCATATGCCTTCAACCATGTAGGAGAAATACATAAGGAGAAAAATCTGAAAGGAAAGACATAAAAAATGTCACAAGGCAATTAGTTATGAATATGGACTTTTTTTGTTAACATATATTTTCCACTTCAATCTTTCCACATTTCTGTACCTTCCAAACTTTTGACAATGTAAATGGTTTCTGCCCCTCTAATTTCTTTCTGTTTATATTACACAAAATGTAATGTTAACTGATGCTAAGTGGTTCTGACATGCTGTCTGTGTACGGATACTACTACTGTCTGCCCTTCCTCCTCCTGAAATTCCCAGTCCCCTTAGAGTAGGAATACCTCTCCTACAGTTTACTTGTCTGTTTTTACTCTCTTCTCTCTCCCCTCTCTTCTTCTTCTTCTTTTTTTTTTTTTTCATGGTCATGTTTCAGACTTTTCCCCTCTGAGTCTTTCTCTCTGCTTTTCTCACCCTTCTTTTGGCAAGACTGACAGCTGACATTCATATATAGCAAGTCAACCAAATGTTGCTTTCCATTAAGTAAGCATCAGTACGGATTCAAATCTGTAACTTCAAACTACCTACTGCTTCTTTCAAAAAATTTTTGGCCCAAGAAAATACAACTATATTAGTCACCTCAGGCTGATTCTCCTGGAGTCCTGAGGAAGATGCTGAATTGGGAGTGGATACAATAGCAGGAAGAATTCTAAGGACGATTGCTACTTTTGGTTAAAATAAGAGATTGATGAGGCCATTTCAGAATGACAAAAACAGTGGGAACAAAGGCTTCAGGAAACTGTCAGGGGAAATGGACAGAAGAGAGGGTCTCTTATTTTATTGAGTCTGAGGATTGCTCTCTCTTGGTGTTGGCACTCAGAGAGGATGCCGACCTCAGTTGATTTGAGCTCCTGGATTGAATTAGTCCTGGTTGCGTAATTGACTTTGATATGTGGCCTTTGGATCTGAAATGGGTTTAATAAGATTTAACTGCTTCAAAGGGCTTTATAAGAATTCATTTTATCCTTCCAATCTGATTTCAAATGCTACCTACTTCATGATGCTTTCTCTGACTTTGATGCTCTTTCTTCAATGCTCCCATTGTGCCAAAGTTGATACATACCTCATTCAAATAATTACCCTCATTGTTCTTTATCACATTCTGTGGGATTTGATCCCTTTATTTCCTTTCCTCAGGCATCTTGAAGGACAGGTGGGTGAATCTTCCTTAAACTTGTATCACAAGGCATAGACCAGGAATGGTTGAGCTAACAAGTGCTCAATAACAATTACAAAAATATATTAATAACTGAAATAAAGTAAGTAGAACACCCACGTTAGGGAGCTTTGGTGGCCTAGTAGGTAAGGAGTTGTGTTGCTGACCCAAAGACCCACAGCTGAAGCCTGCAAGCTGCTCTACAGAAGGCAATCTCCTCTGGTGTTATTTCCAGTCTTTGAAAATCCCACTGGTGGGTCGGCAGTGGGTCAGTTTCAGCAAGACAGCAGTGAGAGAGATAACTACATTTGGGAGCTCTGGTGACCTAGTGGATAGAGAGTTGTGCTGTTAATCCAAATGCAAGTGGTTGGAATTCACCTGCTGCTCCACAGAAGAAAATGGCCAATCTCCTCCCATACAATTTGATAATCCCCCTGATTCAATAACAATGAGAAAGAAGAGATACTGATATTGTTTCATTTACTAGAAATTTTAGGAAGAAAGTATGTTTATTATCCCCATTTCCAATGAGAAAACTGGACATTGGTCGAATTTGACCCAAGGTAAACTCAATGCTTGAACATTCTCTGTAGGCTTGTTTTTTCTTTTTCCTTCCAGTGTCTTACTTTTTAACCAATATAGATGGACAAAAAAGGAAACAATTTTCATTCTAGCTAAAGGAAAGGTATGGAAGAGTTAATTTATTAAAAAAAATAACTACGACTTATAATTATGTTTCATTCTAACTACTACTTCTCTATTTTTAATTATATGGGTGTTTTTTTAAAAAAAAATTGGTTACCAACACTTTCTGGAAAAATGTTTCAAACTCCTACATTAGAATGTAATCCACTTAAGAACCAAGTATTCTGTGGGGAAAGGGACCAACATTTACTTAGTTTCTACTTTTTTCTATTGGTTTATTTTAAACTTAACCTAATAGGTACTCAATCCCATGCATGCAGAATAGAACTCTACAGAGTTTGGAAGATGATTGATCACCTAATGATCTTTTAAGGTGCCTTTGGGTAAATTTGAACCACCAACATTTTAGCCAGAGTGCTTAACAGTTTGTACCAAGCAAGGAGACCGGGAGGTGGTCATCATGAATCAGAACCATTTTGATGCAATTAACAGTAACTGGGTAGTGGGCAACTAATAACAAGTGGGTGTTGGGAACCTTTCAGGCTAAAGGGATTCAATGGTGACCAAAGCAAAGTCCTGATTTTCACAGGAATGAGCCTCTCAAAAGGGCACTTTATAAGTACAAGAGATAATGATGACAATAATACTATATATCTCTTAGCAATAGCAATACTTATCTGTGCCAGGCACTGCCTACGTACTTTACATGGATAAAATCAATCATCAACAACTCTATGAGCTAGAGGCAATGTTCTCCCCATTTTACAAATGATTCAGAAAATGAAGCATTAGGAGGTAAGTGACTTACTCAATTTCTGAACACAAGGAGGGGGACTCTAATTCACAGTGTTTCCTTTATATTTCTTTATGTCACACAACTTTTAAGTAGCTAAATTCTATCTTCACATAATTGCACCTTGTGGAAGCCTTGTGGAATAAATGAGAATGTATTCGAATTTTTGCAACTTTCTCTTACAAAGAATGAAAACTTGTTTTCCACATAATTCGCACAGATCTGTGATATGAACCTTCTCACACTTTTAATTATCCCCAGAAGGGATAGATAAGCCACTGCTCCGGGTCATTTGACACTGGCCGGGGCACCCGGTAGATGGCGCTATCATAGTAGCCACCAGCTGACTGCCCCATCCCCGGGGCTCACCGCCTCCGCGGAAAGCTTCCCGTCCCTCCCTTACTCCCTTCTCTCTCCCCCTCCCCACGGAGCCCGCGCCCACGTGACCTTAAAACGGCCAATAGGCGAGCAGAGAGGGCGAGCTGGTCCCTGTGGCCGCCATTAAAGCGAAGGGAAAACCCGTGAATTCGGATTAAAGGGGGAAAAACACCGCCCGCTGGGCCCACAAAATGGGGGAGACTACGGCGTCCTGGCAATGAGGCCGCAAGAGAGCAGACGTTGTTAGGTCGGCTCCGCCCAGGGACAACACGGAGACACAGCCAGAGAATGGTCTAAGCCCGCAGACGCCGCCACCACCTCCGCCGCCGAGGAGACTCTGGGTTTAAGGACATCGCCGCTGCCGGGCCGGGGGCCTGGGCTTCTCTTCCCGTTCTCGCCCTTCCCGCCCCTCTCGGGTTGTCTCCGCGCCCGAGAGAACCCGCCGGGGCTTGGACTCTGCCGTTTCGGACTCGATCTTAATTATTTATTGTGTAATTTATTATTTTTCTGGTGGAAGGGGCACACATCCCCTCTGTCTCCCAGCGAGGGGCGAGCGTCCGCGGGCTCCGCGGCGGCCGCAGTCCGGCCGGCGGGGCGAGCGCGGCACG